>NC_068452.1:7123214-7428214 GCF_023373465.1 Oncorhynchus keta | reverse complement strand
CTATCTAACAATTCCAAAACTACTACCTTATACACACACAAGTGTAAAGGGATAAAGAATATGTAGATAAATATATATGAATGAGTGATGGTACAGAGCGGCATAGGCAAGATGCAGTAGATGGTATCGAGTACAGTATATACGTATACATATGAGATAAATGATGTAGGGTATGTAAACATTATATTAAGTAGCATTGTTTAAAGTGGCTAGTGATATATTTTACATCAATTCCCATTATTAAAGTGGCTGGAGTTGAGTCAGTGTGTTTGCAGCAGCCACTCAATGTTAGTGGTGGCTCACTGTTAGTGGTGGCTGTATCGTGAGATTTTGAGTGAAAATCTCCTTCCATCAGCAAGGGCATTGAAGATGAAACGTGGCTGGGTCTTTCAGCATGACAATGATCCCAAACACACCGCCCGGGCAAAGAAGGAGTGGCTTCGTAAGAAGCATTTCAAGGTCCTGGAGTGGCCTAGCCAGTCTCCAGATCTCAACCCCATAGAAAATCTTTGGGGGGTTGAAAGTCCGTGTTGCCCAGCAACAGCTACAAAACATCACTGCTCTAGAGGAGATCTGCATGGAGGAATGGGCCAAAATACCAGCAACAGTGTGTGAAAACCTTGTGAAGATTTTTTCATTTTGTCTGTCATAGTTGGAAGTGTACCTATGATGAAAATTACATGCCTCTCATCTTTTTAAGTGGGAGAACTTGCACAATTGGTGGCTGACCAAATACTTTTTTGCCCCACTGTACATGAAATGTAATTGAACTGTTTCCCTCTCTCTCGCCCTCCGTCAGTTCCGCTCTCTCTCCATGGTGTCAGAGTGCCTGTTCTCGCTGATCAACGGCGACGACATGTTTGTGACTTTCTCTGAGATGCAGGAGAGCAGCACACTGGTGTGGGTGTTCAGCCAGGTCTACCTGTACACCTTCATCTCCCTCTTCATCTACATGGTACTGTCGCTCTTCATCGCCCTCATCACTGGTGCCTACGAGACCATCAAGGTAACAACAAAGGGCGAGATTTTCGTCAGGCAAAAGAGCACAGATCTGTGTAAATAATACAGTAAAACTCATCATCCACAGTGAGATTTAATTTGAAAATGTTCTTCAGCGATGTGCATTTTCAGAGATCAAGGTACAGCCAAGAGTCATTATAGCCCTTTATCTATGAAGGAAGTTAGAGGTAATTTCTCAATATGACTGGAAGACAATAGTATCTATTAGCATGCTTGCAGTTACCCTGGACTTCCAGTCATTGCTCTAATGCTATTTGGCAATTGCGCTAACTCTAGTTAGCAACTTCCTTCAAACTGCACGCATGTCTCCTCTCCTGTCCCTCTAGCACCAAACCCAGGAGCCCTACCACATTACGGACCTGCACGCCTTCATCGCAGAGTGCACTGACACGCCCAGCTCGGGCATGTACCGGGGCCTCGAGACCTCGCCCTGCTCCTTCTTCTGCTGCTGTGACAGGTGGGTCAGGGGGCACAGGTCAAGACTGAAGGTAGAAGTCAAGGCCAGGTTCAGAATCCACCCCCCAGCTCTTAACTTCTTCAGTGTTTGCCGATCTGAAGGAGTCAGACGGGTGTAAGTTGATGGTGATGGCTCCAACTAGCCTTGATGGGGATGGATGTTCCCCTGTAGAATGATCAGCAGTAGATGCCACTTCAATGACCAGACAATAACAGATGCATTCACTATTATCCTTTCTATCACGGTTGAGAGACGTTTACGTTTTTCTACATGTGTATGCGCTATCGTGTTAAGTGCTTGTTTCTTCCCTCAGAACGACAACATACGAGGATGTCCTTTTGGTGAACTGACTGGGTTGTGGTGTCTGGACCTACAGCGCTCTCTGCTGGCCCGGAGTGCTGCACTGCATCCAGATTTTCATTGTCTTTACCATCGAATCTGGGTCAGGCATGAGCCAGGACTATGAGCTGAAAGCCTATTCTTTTTTGAGTGGATTCATTGACGAGACCACCTGCGTTGTGTGAATGTTATAGGGATGTTGCACAGTAACATACAGCTCAACACCGCATTTCCCACACAGAAAGAGAACAGTGTTTTGCCAAAATTGGGATTTACGCACAATCCATACTTGCTGAGGGCCATAGTGCAATGTCTTGTTAGCACATTTAGCTGCTTTTTAATTGTTTTACATGAATTTTTAGGTGTTCAGTAAGCTGCAGAAGGGACAAGAACTGGACAAAGCATGTTTTTTTTAAATGTCAGAAGTTCTGGTTATATATGAAGGTTGATGACAATGACATGCGTACTTTATCTTAGGCCAGAGACTGCTCTGGAGTAGCACTTCCACTGTCCCTTTGGAGAGAGCACTAAAAGTCCAGTTCACATGACTCATGCAAGAACGTCATTGCCCTGTCATGAGGCGCAAGCCCATCAAGAACTGCTGAGAGCAAGGCTGGCTTGGCCACAGCTCTTTGTGGTCACCACCACTGAACTCTGTACAAGTCAATTGAACTTAAACCCTGCACTGCGCCTGGACACAATGGCTCACTCAATGACCTTAATCTTTGCTCTTTGCTGTACAAATCTCCTGCCAAATAGGCTGTGGTTAGACAGGCAGCCCAATTCTGATCTCCCCCCCACACACTAATTGGCCTTTTGACCTTTCCCATCAGATCTTTTTCAGAGTTGATTTGATTGGTAAAAATAAGATCAGAATTGAGCAGCCTGTCTAAACGCAGCCATAGTATTTCAGCGTTTTAAGACCGATCAATTAAAAAACCAGTACTCACACCCAGGTGCTGGTTCTGGTCTCCAGGAACAATATCCATAGAATTGTTCTATAGTTTTAAGTTGGACACAGACAGAGATGCAGTGCATCATCTCAAGTACACCTACAGTACCAGTGGTTTCAGTAGGTGTTAATCCGGTGACGCAGCACACAGGGTAAACGTCAGTGCCGTTGTTGATTTTGTACGTGTCAAGTTCTACACTGTACATGTCCTGTTCACGATGCACAAATGATGCTTTTTGTCGCTGCGTGCTGAACACTGCTTCGTCAGAGTTCATTTGAAAAAGGGTTCCGTAGTGAAGTAGTCACGTCTACTCCCGAGTCTCACAAAGACCCACCATGGCACAACATTCCGGTCGCAATGGAAGTATGACTGTCCATATTTGCTTGACCTGAATGTCACTTCCTTAAATGAGGAAACTACACGATTGGAAAATGGAGAGTTCATCTGTTTTTTTGTGTGCGAATTTTTAAAGGCCTATGCTCCAGTCATGGACAATATGGATGGAGAACTGCAAATTGTATCCGACTGGTCTAAAGAACAAAGACTGCCTGCGAGTAACGGGGAGAGGATAACGAGCAGGCAGGACAGCTAAGCGAGGCCAGAGAGATGGGGGTATTTGCGAGCATTGCAGTAATGCTTGTGGTGTTGACCCAGAAGAATTCTCTGATGTATGTTTCATCCCATTCTGTTTTACGTCTCATAATGATGTCTAGTTTAAAACGAACCAATTGCTTTGTCCTTGTGAAAGTTTAAATTATTTTTTATTTTTTTTAAATGTTGGGTTGTTTTATGTATCTAGAGAGAAATGCCTAAGGGGAGCGTGGTCTTCAGGTTCAGACTCCAGAAAGTGGTCATGCATTGAGCTTTGTACTCCCAATCACCTTTGAAGGAGGAGAAAAAAACGTTTTTTTAATAATAGGTTATAGGCCTGCTTCCATTTCGGTCCCAGCTACTTCTTCTAAACGTGAACCTTTTGGCGTTGATAGATTCCATAGAACCAAGGTGTAGGCAAAGTTATATGTGAATATAACCTCCCAAACAGGCTAAAAGCAGAGCTTTCACCATATCCGTTCTTTAGGATCTGAGAACACCAAAGGGCTAGAGGCTACGAGAAGTGGCTAGGGGCTGAAATGATACTGGGCCATAGCCTGCCTGTCAGTTAGTGACGAGTCATGTAGCTCTTATTTGAATGGTCATATAGTACATTTAAATTAAATGTATGTTCTTAACTAAGCAGTACACCAACAGGATTTGTTTTTGGCCTTGCGTTTTGTATATTGTAGTATTAGACACTGAAGAGGTCCTGTCTGAGCAGTCTGTAGACATTTATACAGTTCATTGTGTAATCTTTTTTTCCCCCTTACTTGAACATTGTTTTGAGTATGTTGGATCTCTGTGCCACACTCAGTACGATGCCAAACCATTGATGATTAAATGCCTGTTTGTTCACGTGGCTGGAAATACTTTGGAGAAGGAGCAGGTGGCAATTGCTTTGGGCTGCATCCCGATTCTCCACCCTTCTCCCGAAGTCTGCATTTGCACACATCGATGAATTTAAAAGCAATGGGATTGGTTTAGTCGTTGGCTAGAGAGAATTTCAACTTGTCCAATCCATGACCGGAAGTGTACAAGTGCAAATATTTTTTAAAGGGTGAAGAATCAGGACGCAGCCATACTTTCGGTTCTTCACCACTTGATTTTGATCAAACAAAGCTGGTAAAATGATCTGCTTTGTTGATGTTTGAGTTATATATTGTTTGCATGAAACTCAAGCCCATGGTCAAGCTTACAGTATAAAATGTGTGAAGAAATATCATGAGTTTACCTCAGGGTGTAATTACCTGAACTTACCAGAAGGGGGAATAAGGGCTTTTGCACCCCAAAGACTCAGACAATAACATCCTAAAGGAGGAGAATAGACCACCTTGCATCCAAGATCTCTTTATTAGGTAGAGAGAGACAATAGGGATCGAATACAACCGAAGACAAAATGTATTATAGTACAACAAATACCATAGATACATTTACACAATTCATGTAACATTCAATATGCACAAATTCGTCACAGTCCACATTTCAAAACGTCGATGGTAGATCTCCTTAAATAGAACACTTGTGCCCATATCATGGTAACACAGGAAGTTGGTGGCACCTTAAACCTCTTAAGGATCTGCTCCTTTTTTTCAATTTTCGCCTAAAATGACATGCCCAAATCTAACTGCCTGTAGCTCATGCCCTGAAGCAAGTATATGCATATTCTTGTTACCATTTGAAAGGAAACACTGACGTTTGTGGAAATGTGAAAGGAATGTAGGAGAATATTACACAATAGATCTGGTAAAAGATGATACAAAGAAAAAAGCAACCGTTCTTTAATATTTTTTTTTGTACCATCTTTGAAATGCAAGATAAAGACCATAATGTATTATTCCAGCCCAGGTGCAATTTATATTTTGCAGTGTATGTGTAAAGTTTTAGACTGATCAAATGAACCATTGCATTTCTGTTCAAGCTGTTGTATCAAGACTGCCCAAATGTGCCTAATTTGTTTGAATAACTTTTCATGTTCAAAATTGTGCACTCCTCAAACAATAGAATGGCATTCTTTCACTGTAATAGATACTGTAAATTTAGAAAGTGCAGTTTAGATTAATTGGGGAGAATGGGCTCGTGGTAATGTCTGAAGCAAAATTACTGGAATGGTAACAAACACATGGCTTCCATGTTTTTGAGGCCATTTCATTCGCTCTGTTCCAGACATTTTTATGAGCCGTCCTCCCCTCAGCAGCCTCCACTGCCTGGTAACGTACCTTTCCTAAGCAGCCTTTGGCGGTTGATGCAGCACATCATTCCTTCCAGCCCACTTGACCTAATCTCATCATCCATTATGTACTGTTCTGGCTGCCCATCCTTTAGCTGGGCTCTTGGGCCACGCCCATCTCAGTGACACACACTTTGTTTTTGCACTCTAGTCGTCTACTGGGTGTGTCCACTGTGTATGTGCACACCACTTGATGCTGGCGTTGGGTTTTTCTTTTTTCCCACACCAAATGCAAACACACACACACACACAACGACTACATCTCTGTCAGACCCGCATGCTCACACCTTCATCCCTAGTGCTGGCATTATTGTTTGCCACTTGGCCTTAAATTGTACCCATTTGTTTTTTCTCAATATTTCAATAATAAATTATTAGATTACTCCCTTGTGTTAATGCTGGATTGATTGATTGATTCTCAAGTTAAGTATATGTTTTTTTCAAGATGAGTGATGAGAAGAGAATCGTCCAGCTCATTGGGGATCTCCCTACACCCCCATATTGTTTTTCCATTTAACCTTTATTCATACAGGTTCTTTTCATCGAAATATGCCTTTTGCACTAGAGACCTGTAATGACCTGAGGATATGCTTGTGGTTGTTACATGGTGCCCTCAATACATAATGACTACGCTGAGGTAATGGTCTACAATCTAAAGTTTCAATGGGTATGGTGTTTGGTGTCTGTGGCATTGTTATTTATATAGTATTTCATTTGTCGTTTGATAATGTGTTCCAGTGTGTCAAAGGTGGCCTCACGTTTCCCGACTGCCGAACAACGATGACTCAGAGAAGCTACTGTAGTAAATGGGTGACGCGCTAGGCTTCCATGATATTTTGAGATGAGGTTCCCTCTAACTGTTGTCTTGTTGGACTAAATACTTCATACCCAGGTCAGAAATTGACCACCATGACCCTTTTCTTCAGCATGAGTATACGTGTGTGTGCTGGTGTAACAGTATAACTTTAGACCGTCCCCTTGCCCATACCCGGGACCCTCTGCACACATCAACAACAGTCACCCTCGAAGCATCGTTACCCATCGCTCCACAAAAGCCGCGGCCCTTGCAGAGCAAAGGGAAACACTACTTCAAGGTCTCAGAGCAAGTGACGTCACCGATTGAAACGCTATTTAGCGCGCACCACCGCTAACTAGCTAGCTATTGCACATCCTTTACACTGGTCTGTTTTTCTGTCTGTCTGTATATCTGCCAGTCACTCTCTCTGTCTGTTAGCCTCTCTGTATGTGTGTGGTCTTGCATGGTTGTTTGCTCTGTGCCATGGGCAGCGTATGCAGCTGTACATGGAGCTGCATACACAAAGTATGTCCGGGATTGGTGTTGTTTTGGCAGATGGGTGAAACAACAAGACCTCACTGGAAGACTGTGGGCCAGCAAGTCAATGATGAAAGAAACCACTTTGGTTTAACAATCCCTGTTCCATTGCCACAGGCTTTCCCATAGAGACCAATACTGAGCCACACCCTTATAGGACAACATTACAGAGCATTGAGATGGGTGGGCAGAAACAGGAATGAACTGGATTTTGTGGTTTTACTAACAACCCAATTGAGGATCTTCGTTTGTGGCCGAATACACACACACTATAAAAGCTATGGGGTCAGGGAGAGGCTCTTGGTTCCCCAGTCTCTGCAATTAGCCCTCGACGATAGTAAAGGCTGACAGGCTGCAGATGTAACAATTGCCAGAGCCCTGTGAATAGCTGAGACAGACAGAGGGGTCAGACAAACTGTATGAGTCACCCGCTTCCACACACACTATAATGAGGTGCAGTAAACACACACACACACACACACACATTGTAAGAAAGGCAGATTGAATGGTGAGGATCCCAATGTCTACATATTTCACATCACTCGTCCAGAGTGAATGCATCATGTCTGTTTCCAGTCTAACCCTCTCCTCGCACTGTGAGTTGGGACTTTTCTTTGCCCAAAGACTCCTCATTCATTTGTTGTTCTTTGTCGTCTTGCTGTATAACAAACTAGTTGATGTCAGATTTCTTGGCCCGATTCAGTCTCTTTCTGTCAATTTCATAGTCTTTGTATGTTGCCAGTCTTTTCATTGATTCCTATTGTAAAGCCAGCAGCTGCAACTGAGGGAACAGAAGCAAGCTGCCACTCCCATTGTGGGCAGTCAGGGCCGTGCAGCAAAGTAGCTGAGGCTGTATGTCTTCATAAGCACCATCAACAGATGCACCTTATTGTCGCTGTTTGATGACTTAATCTCCAGAACATAAACTTTTCAAGAAATGGATAAAATGACCATATTTCCCCATTAACGAACATACAATTATGACATTTCCGAAGCTATTTGGGGTAAATGTTGTTGGCCCTACAGTTATGAAATGTTCAGAGCACATTGAGTTACTGCTTTGCAAAAACTGAGTTTCAAGGTTTTCATGGGACAATGACATTATGCTAATAAATAAGACATAACCAGACCAGGAGTGTGAACAATGCCTTTCTCAGTTGAATAAATGTGCCTATTCTTCATTGATATCAAGAAACTATCAATTGCATTCAAATCGATTTTTTTTAACCAACTGAAACTGAAACCTTTACAGACTCTATGTATACATACTTATGTAGCCTAGCCTATTCGTTTGGCCTTGCAGGCATCCAGTGTAGGTCTGCAGTAGTTTAAATATGAGCCATGCAGCTGGATTTTGGAACTTCATACACAGAGAATGGGTGAGGGATGGGGGCCAGGCACTCTCGCACACAGAAAATAAAAGAAGGGGCAGTGGTTTAGCATATGACATCATCCATAGTTTTTTAAATAAACCTCAGGCCATGGTTCTTCATTGGTTCCTTGCTGGATAAATCGATTTTTTGGGGGGGGGGTGCTTCTGCAATTTCACCCTCGCTCGACTATGTGTTAACGCCACTCATTCGATTCCTCTTTCCAGAGAGGTAGCTTCTTTGGTCCCGGGAACGTTACTAAAGAGGAATTGAAACTACAGCGTCAGTGCGAAGCTTGCCAGTGAAGGGAGCCAGTTGCACGTTTGATTGTTTGTCCTCTACGTTTATAACCTCCGCACCGATATATTTGGTCTGTTTTTGTCCAGCCAGCGAGGAAGTAGCCTTCAAAAAAAAGGAATCGCCTACAACGGTACCTGAGAATTTGTGGGGGGGAAACGCTGCGAAGCGTACCTCGACATTCTTACGGTGAGTGGGTATTATTGATACGATGTAGTTCGAGCCAGCAAACGTCTCGCAATAAGCACTTTCTTGGACACATTGTTGCCATTTCGGTGCCTTTTATGTTCTGCTAATTCATGCTGCTTTCGCGTTAAAATATGTAATCTAAACAAAGCTCGCGAAATGACACTTATCAATCGTTCGTTGTTGAAAGCCCATGTTTTCAAACTGGATTTTGATGTGACGTCTACAACGTCGGTGAACTTGTTTTGGGCGGTGGTTTCAACAAGGACGTGGTGGTTTTCTTTCCCTAAAAAAGTCGTGTCAAGGTCCATGAGGTGACTGGACACCCAACTGTATGCGTAGCCTAAGTTCTATGTTCATTTAATCGATTTATTGACTAACCTCGGCACCAAATGTACCCCTACCATTGTTCTGAGAATGAGAGGGCCCCAAATGGCTACTGCAAAACCGGGGTTAATTTACCGTTCGTGATTGTGTCCTGAGATTTGGGCTTTGCTGAGTTCTCTGTGGCTCGCCAGTAAACTCTGCGATGCAACTGCGTTTTCGAATGGAGAGCAGGTGTGAACGCGATCCCATTATCGATTGCTGGCCCGATCGAAAGTGCATCTTTTACATGTGGCGCTATGAAAGAACATTAGTCTAAATAATTTCATTGTAGGTTACATTGCTGAATCAATCTCCCATTATGTGAGCACAGTTGATAGGGACATTGTGATGGGCTGGCAGGCCTATATGATTCTCTATCACAATAAGCTTTTTGAGTTACCTTTTACACCAGCAGCACGTCAGTGTGAACGGGAATGTCAGTCTGGCTCGCGCGCCCTCCAGGTCTGGAGATGTCTGCTAGATTATACTGACTGAGACTGGGCAGCGCTAGAAGGAGAGTTCAGAAGCATCAGATGCCAATGTCAGATCCCAGTGATCCTGTCAGCTGGGTTTTGGCTCCAAATACATGTTACATAATCTGTAATGGGGCACAGGCCAGCCAATGCTATCCCACCTGCCCCATCTCAATGTCACGGACTGGGTGTCAACAGAAGTTCATCAGATTTCAGAAGTCTATCAAACAGCATCAGTCTGGTCATATCTGCTGTTGTCATCAATTGTTCTATATAGCATAACATGCCTTTTTATCAGTGATCAAGTGCTTTCTTTCAATCTGAAAACTGTTAATTAAATGTGAAATTGACATTTGATCTCTTAAAGGAGACGTGACTTCCTTTTCAAGACATATGTGCTAATGTGGTGAATGTGGTCTTGTTTTTGGGTTTTGTTGTAGGGGTGTATTATCCATTTCAGGGTGTCACATTGACTGAGAGGTTACGTTGCTGCAGGGGTTTGACAGTGACACCCTCTCGCCCACCCAGAGTGGGGAATGTGTCCCCTCTCAGCAGTGACCTCTCAGGCAACCCTCTCTGAGTGTGAATTATCACTGCAGGAGCTTGAAACCATCTCTCTCACTGATGCCTATGGCCTGAGCTCCTGGCATGTTCACAATACCAGAGGTGTCAAACATATACAGTCGGGGGGGTCCAATCTGGCCCACTGGTGTTTTTTAAATGTATATATACTTTGAAATGACTAAAACCAAATCAACTGTCAATTATAATGGACCTACATACAGTTTCTTGAATGTGTCCATCTCATTAATAATCACCTACATGTCAGGGTGCATTGAAAATGCCAGAAATGAAGGATTGAGGACAATATTTTTAAATAACAAATTCAGTGCGGCCTGCCGGACCTTGTTGAAGACCAAATGCGGCCCCTGGGGGAAAATGACTTTGACACACCCGTTTAAGATAATACCACTTCCTCTGTCCTCCTGCTAAACCTCTGCAGTGTCAGATCCAAATTGACTCGAAGTTGGCAGTCAGTGACTATGAGTCTGGTTTCAATTATGGGCTCTTTTGGCGTAGAGGAACTACGTCACACTACCTCAATATGGGTGAGGGGATTCAGGGGACACTCCCAACAAATCGTGGGGTGGACATAACAGAACGTTGCAATTTAAAAAAACAATGTTTGCAGGCAAAATCTTTGCAGTGGTTTTGCAGGTAGTTGACGCAAACTAGCCACTTGCGAAATGCACTCATTAAAAGTAACCTGCGTGATCTCGATCTTCCTAGCCAGTATTTTATTCAGCCAATAAAGTAGTGATGTAGGCAGTGACGCAGTTTGTCTATGCCAAAAAATACCCTAGTCACTTCTTTTGCCTATGGTCGGGTTGACGAGACTACCCTAAGTGCAGGTTTAGGATCAGTATTACCAACCCTAAAATCATCCTTATCGCTGTATTCATTGAAAGAAAACAGACCTTAGATCAGCCTCTGACTCTCGTAGAACTAATGTTCTCTCGACGAGAGTCGCGTAAACATGATTGGCACCCAACTAGTCTTGGAATGTAAGTTGCACTTCAATTGGTTCCTCTCCTGTAGTGTACACTCCCTTGTTAGTCAACATGGCGCCCCATGGGGCAGATGCAGTTGTCTATTTTCGGTAAGACTCTCACAGAAATCCAGGTGGTTGGCATTGCGTTGTTTCCGATCGCGTGACCGGAGGGCTGATTTTTAAATTGGATAACAGCCGTAAAACTCCGCAGGTCTGAGGGGTTTGTTATCTGTTATTTTTGTTTGGTGCCTTCAACAAATTCCCTTAAATAATAGTCTTGGGAGTGTGGGAGTCACAAAAGGTGTGCTGCTTGACTCCTGGCTTTCCACTTGTAATGGTTGCTAAATGCTCCTTTTATTTGCTCTGGTTGTCGTTGTGGCCATGCGACCGCATCGACGCTACAGCTGCTGGGATGATACCTAAATGGATGTCAAGGTCACTGGACTCAAATCCATTGTCTTTGCCCTGCGTAGTGAGCTGATGAAATGGTACCTAATTACACACACCTGCTCGCGAGCTATTATCTACCCTATCAGCGGCCATAAAATCCCTCAAATTTGCAGCATTATGAACGTCACACATCCTGTGAATACAATTACAGTAGGTTTCATCGTGCGCTCTCTCACTGGTTTCTATGGTGTCTCAGTAAGTCCGTCCCACATATAGGGAGAAGGGTGCTATTTGGGACTCGGACACGGTCTCCAGTCCGGAAGGGCTGCTGCCGGCTGTCCCATGGAAGGCTGTGGTTGGTTGTGCTGCTGTAGCACTTGCCACTGTGGTGGTCTGTGCCTTGGGATTCAGCGTTCTCTTTATTAGCCACGATGCAATGGACACGCACTGCTTTTAGACTCTGGCCGCCTGGCATTGTGACGTGTGGCTCTGTGCTCTGCTATGATCCAAAGTGTTCAACACATTCAGGAATTGGATTTGGTCAGATCCTGTGTTCTGGTCTGACCTTGAGATGCCTGCTCAAGGAACAATTTAAGTCCACTTATTTCATATTTTTCCTACGAGGCTTCATTCAAATCTATTGACGCTGCATCCCGCACCGATATACGTTTAGCCATATCTGGTTTGTTTTAATGGTGTGCTTTGGGACAAGGTTTGATTGGTGGTTAGGTGTTGACCCCGAGGTTTGAGGTGTGTGTATCTGACGGCCCTTGCTGTGTGCATCGTGGCTGGTTACACACATCCTGTTTTCCTCTGGTCTGCCTCACGTCCCATGAGTAACCCAGGTCTTGTGTGTTCAGTAATAGAGCCGTGGTGTGTGTGCGCCCAAGTGCATGGCAGCCAGGCAGGCGCGATGGGATCAGTCCATCTGGCCTGCGCTCACCCTGGCTGCTCATAGCCCTGGTAACTGATCTGGCCCTGAGGCAGCAGCAACACCGAGCACAGCTGCTTTCCACTATTGACTTTCTTCCTGATCCCCAGAGAGAAGCAGCCCTGTAGCCATCCCACTGTCAGCCTCCCCATCCCTCCAAAAGCCTGGTGTCCCTGGTCTGTCATGGCATCTTCTCAATTAGTGTTTCTGTGATTTTTCTCCGCAACCGATCCCCTTGCCTCCTTCGCAAACCCCTCAGACCTTCTCCAATGGGTTTTTGAGAAGATGCGAGGAATCAAGGTATTATGCATTTAGAGCCCTGGTGTCCCAGGTCTGGTTGTTCTCGTGGGATTTTGGCCAAAAGCAAGCGTGCCAGCTGCTACCCCTGTCCCCCTGCTTCGGCTGAGCTAATCCATACGCCCCTCTATGCCCCAGGCCAAAGGGGGCACAGGGGCAGACAATGGGACCTGTCTGTTACCTTTTAATCCTCAGATTACCCACTGACAACCAGCACACACACCTCCCCTCTGCCATCTCCCACCCTGCGGGAACATTCGGCCCTATTCATGCCCCAGACCAAACCCGGCTCAGTGCTGCTTTGAACCTGGTCCAGTTTTATCCAGATTGTTCTGACTGCCTGCAGGAACGTAAGCTAGTGGCTAGGCTAGCCGCGAGTCCATTCCCTCCTGATTCCCCCCAGGCTAAATGACTAGGTAACCCCCATTGTCTTGTGATTTCCCTTAACACTAACTTGTTAGGTTAGCCCATCCGCATCTCATTCCCCTGCGGCTAATTGGCTACACTAACTATCCACTTAGCCTGTAGCGTGACTCGCCACAGCCTTATCCTCCTCATCCCGTTATCGAGTGCTTTAACATCAGTTAGCACATTCTCCATGCCCCCCTTATGGATTTAATTAACCTTAACATGTGTTTTAAGTACACAGTCCAGCTCATGAATTGTTTAGCATGGCTAAGCCAATGCTTTAGTGTCCCGCCTATATGTCAGGGCTCTAATCCTGGCGGGCTGCAGCGCTTGCAGGATTTTGTTCCAGTGCAGGACACTTACTTCAGCCGAGCAATCGACTAACTCTGGTCTTTCATTAAGACCAGGATAGGGTTTATTCACAGGAGCTGGACTGGAGCAGGAGCATGCACAGAGTCCAAGACGAGGCGATGTCCACTACTGATCCATCGAATAGCTTAGAAGCATCTTTTGATATTCTCTGTATATATATCTGTGGTCTACCCAAGTTGGCAAAGGGGCTTTGTGCCCTGGTGTCTCCCCAGCCTCTCCACTAGACATGGGGCGGGGCTTCCAGAAGTTCCCACCATCCAAGCACAGTGCAGGGGACACCCAGTGACGGGTGGGGCGCTGCAGGAAAAGGGCGTTCTGTGGGGTAGAGCTCCGTTGCTCTGCCTGCGCGGTACAGTCGTATCTGACTAGGATCATAACGACGTTCCTTGCGTTTTGTCTGAGTTTACAGCTGACATGGCTCGTTGAGCAGAGCAGCCCAAGTGGAGCCCTTGCTATGGTTGCTCACTGACTCGGCGTGCAGGGAGCTTGTGACGGATGGAGAGTAGCAACTAAAGGGTTTACTAATGGAGGAAGTCGTTTGGGTCCGGGCCTTAAATTTGACACAAGCAATCGGGCCTGACCGTCTCGGGCATGGTTAGGGTTCGGGCTTAAAATTCACGCCCGTGCAGGGCTCTAGTAGGGGGTCCCGTGTTGTTTTTGATGGTACCCGAAGACATTTAATGCTGGCTGGCTTGGGTAGGGGATCCTGTGTGTTTGTTTTTGATTAGCCATGGAGGGATTTTATAGGTCATTTTTGATATTTATTTGTCGTTGACATCATCGTTTTTATGCTTCAATTCTGTCTCAAACTGAAATGAGTGCCACCTCTTCAGTGTACTGCCAGATGAGATGCCATGGGCTTTAGTTAGCTAGTTAGCGGTGGCTTTTCAGGTCGGCATGAGCTCGTATTCCCACCGAGTAATTCCATTCCGCTCTTGAGTCCATTGTGCCAGTGGTTCCGGTTAAACGGAAGGGTAAAGGTCAGCAAGCTATCCTCTATGGGAGCGTTGCTCCTGTTGAGTTGCCTCATAGGAGATCGGCACCCTGCCCTCACCCTCAGGTCACTGTGAAACGCTTGTCACCATAGGGCGAGCTTGGGAAGGCAGCGGTGCATGGCTCCCCGGGGAGAGCCCACGGTAGTGTGTCGTCCACCATGGCCTGTTTTTGTTACCCTACGCGCGGGGAACCGGTTACTCAGGCGACACATACAGTCATTGGGGAAATGCTCATGGTGCTCGTTTTAAATGAAGTTGGATCCACGTCTGCACGGTCTACCTAACATAACCGGCTATAATGGCATAGTGGTATAAAGTTAGTCAACAGCGCGCGCCTCTAGGCGAAATACACAGGTAGGCTGTGCTACGGTTGAACACAATCGGCTCTAAAATTAGTTGGCTCCATCATTCTAAACGACACTGTAGGCTACTTCAAAACCACACCTGTATAACTGAAGAAAATCCGAATGCTGATTTGAGATGAAATGGTTACTATAGAATGATGCCACATGGATGTTTCACTGGTAAAACCTGATGAGTTACGGTGTGGTGTTTTTGTCTTACTGTGGTTTTATGCTATTCTATTCTGTTCTGTTCTGTAGAATACTGTGTTCCTTGTAATCTTGCAGACACGGATTCAGCTTGGATCTGACTTCATTAAACGAGTGCCATTCCACAGAGCAGCCTGGTTCTCTGCAGCTAAAGTAGAGAATGTACACGTATGCAGAAGCTCTGGCTCTTTGAGTGCAGCAGACTAAAGACCCTGGGAAAGTCGGATCGGCAACCACGTCCTCTTTTGTTATCAGACGCCAGCAGGAACTGTGAAAGAATGCTAGCGCCTCTCCCTCCCTCACGGTGTCCCAGACTGAATTCTTAGGAGTAGAGCTGTGTGTGTGTGTGTGTGTGTGTGTGTGTGTGCAAGAATGCAGCAGTTTTGGTTAGTGTTGTGACGTGAACACCCCCCCCCAGTTGGGTCTGCCGAGGACATCACTCACTCACACACGCCTTGCCACTACCCTTCTTATACCCTGCCAACTAGCCTATATAGAGCCTCGTACAACCACTCGCCCGCTGCAGCCTATGTATAGTATCTTATCATAATCTCATGCTACACTTTGCACAAGTATGCCCAATGTAATTTAGGCCTATTTAATGTCCAATGCAGCCATTTAAAAATAAATCTCCATATCAAATCATTTCTGGGTAACAATTAAGTTTTCAAAAAAACTTTTTAAATTTTTTTTTTTTTAAACGGATGGCTTCTTAGAAAAGAGCTATTGGTCTATTAACTACTTTTCTGATGTTACCAGGCAGGCCCAAACTCCATCCCACAACAACAGGCTGACATTTCAGGCAGTCTTTTCAAGCAGCTCTTACACTAAAAGGGCATGATCATAATTTTCACAGTATTATTCCAACCTCTGTGTGGAAATATATAAAAACACAGGTAAATCATGTTTTTGACGACACTGGGCCTTTAAATCCATACACATTCAAACATGTTGTCACCCAAGATATAATGTATTAAATGCATATCCAACATGCTGGGCTGGCTTGAAATGTAACCTCTCTCCAATTAATGGAATAGGAGAATATTGGGGCTTGATTGTACAGTTTGCCTCAACAACTTCAGTCATGTTTCAAATGTCCAATATCTAAGTGTTTAGGGCTAAGCTTAGGCATTAACTCCGAATGGTTTAGGATGGGCTTGACAAATACCCCAAACCACTTTCTATTGCTGGATTCGAACTTGCAACCTTTTAGAACCAGAGGCAGATGCTTACACCCATCCCGGTCCACAACCAAAGCCACCTTGAAGGTAACATCGCTCACTGTTGCCCCTTGTGGTCGATTTTTCACGTCATCTCCCGACGTCCTCGGACATGGCTGGACGTCGAGTACCGACTCGCTAGCGACCTGCCTGGCTCGCCTTTGTTGAGTTTACAAAACTGAGAGCAGGCACCTCCTAGGTCTACGACAGCAGCAGTGCGTTGGGGAGCGTCTTTAATTTAGTCGAGACTGGCTGAGACAGCCACGCGGCTGGGTTGAGAGCCGAGCTGGGCCCATATGCTCAGCAGAGCCTCTCCTGTCATCATGCTGTGAGTAATGACTGTCTTGTGTTGGTGGATTTCATCAGGAGATTGGATCTCTCTGCGTGCCATGTTTTCTGAGTGTTCTGTGGTGATGCAGCGGAACTCTGCAACACTGCCTTTATATGGGCAGACGGAGCAACAGTCTTAAGCTCTTTTCGCTCTCCACACCCCACACATACTTCACCCCATCCTCCGCTCTTCTACCACCAATCCTAAGAGTTCATTCAACTTTCTCCTCTTACTAAATTTATTGGCTCCCTCTTTGGACAGGCTGGCAGTCTAGATGGGGGGGGGGTTCTGGCTTTCCCTGTTCAACAATCCCCCCTTAGTGGATAGCACAGCCTCCTAAATACTTCCTATCTCATGCAGTTGGTAGGTTAATGACTGCCTTGGGTTGTATTTATTAGGCACTCAATGGAAGAAAATGGACTGAAAAGGGGAGAGGACCTGAACTTGACCAATCAGAAGTGCTAGTTTTCGTTTTCCATCGCGAAGCGCTTTGCTACGATGTTCCCTAATGAACACAACCCGTGTGGGTGGATCTGCTTTGGTCAAAATGCGTTGTTGTAACTTCTAGTGAACTTGGTCAGTTGTTGACTAGTGAATGACCTGTTTCCTGTCTGCAGGGAACTGGTCCAATAAAGAAGTTCCCTGTTGGAAACCCCCTTCCTTCCCTAATAAACCCCTCCTTCTCCAATACTCTTTTCTCCTTGTAAACTCCTGTCTTTCTAAAGCCTCTCCACTCTCTCTCCCTCATTATCCACCCTCCTTTCCTGCCATACCCTTTATATATACACACACACACACACACACACACACACTGTGAATGGGGCCTGTGTTTCCTCTGGCCAGAGCCCCAGTACATCGGAGGCATCCACATAGCAAGGCCTCACTCAGACAGCAGTCCTTTAATGAATAGCCAGAGACTGAGGCCCCTGTTTTGTCAAACACCCAAATGGCGCTATATAGCTCAGTTACACCATATTCTCTACCGTCCAGGCCCAGTTTAGTCTAGCTAGCAGCCACTGTTAAATGCTCAATTGGGTTGTCTCTGTCAGGCACAGGGGACAGTCAGGGAAGGTTGGTCACAGACACAGAGTTTGCTTTGGCAGTGCAGTCTAAAATGGAGGTCTATTGTCCACAGTCTTGTAGTCAAAGATGATGCAAGTACTGGAGAATAGCACGGTGGAATCAGAAGAACGCACGATGTGGTAGACCTGCTCTCTCACTTGCACACAGTGGATTCTGAACAAAAATATGAACGCAACAATTTCAAAGATTTTTACTGAGTTACAGTTTATATAAGCCAGTCGGTCAATTTGTAATTAATTAGGCCCTAATCTATGGATTTCACATGACTGGGAATACAGGTATGCATCTGTTGGCCACACATACCTTTTTTTTAAAATAGAAGGAAGTAGGGGTGTGAATCAGAACCAGTCGGTATCTGGTGTGACCACCATTTGCCTCATGCAGCGCGACACCTCCCATTCGCATAGTTGATCAGGCTGTTGATTGTGTCCTGTGGAATGTTGTCCCGCACCTCTTCAGTGACTGTGCAAAGTTGCTGGATATTGGCAGGAACTGGAACACGCTGTCGAGCCAAAGCATCCCAAACTCTGGTAACACCTCTGGTGGGGATTCCTGCATTCAGCATGCCAATTGCACACTCCCTATCAACTGGAGACATCTGTGGCGTTTTGTAAGCCAACTGCGCCTTTTAAGTGGCCTTTTATTGTCCCCAGCACAAGGTGCACCTGTGTAATGATCATGCTGTTGAATCCGCTTCTTTATATGCCAACACCTGTCAGGTGGATGGATTATCTTGGCAGAGGAGAAATGCTACATTGTAAACAAATTTTGCCTAAAATGTTTGAACTTTTAGTGCATATGGGAAACATCTGCAGTCTTTTATTTCAGCTCATGACACATGGGACTAACTCTTCAGTGTATATATTCGTACACACCCTTCCTCTGACAGCTGTTTATAGGCTGCTTCCCTGAGTAGCCTGACAGGCAGAGCTGGAATGTGAACGGGGGTGGCTCGGGTCACCGACAGATGCCCTGGCCCAATCCCTCCACAGGCATTCTAGCACATGTACACATGACACTGGGCCTCAATTCCACCATAAAGGTTTGAGGTTACCATTGAAGCACTCATATTTCCCCTCCACACTCTCCCCGTTCACCTCCCTCTGTGAGCTAGCAGAGAGGAGAATCTATTTATTTATTATTATTTTTACCCGTGGTTAAGACTGTTATGACACTACGTCGTCATCAGTAATACCACCCTGCTCCATCCCCTATCCTTCTTGCTCTTTTTTTTCTTTATTTTTGTTCTCCCTGTAGTCAGACTGCATTTCCAACCCACTCTCAACACAACTAACCCCCCTGCTGTTTGTATTAAAGGGATATCATAAGTGAGCCATTTTTTTTTTTTTTTTTTTTGCGCTGCTAAAACATGGCTGGCACTGTGTCGGATGATTGCAGACAAACAGCTGTAATTAAACTGCAAGAAAGACTGCGAGGGGAGAGTTGGATGCGAAGGTGAGACTGAGCCTGAGGGGGTGACGAGTTTCTTCCGTCCAGACGGCCCACCCCAACAAGCTTACGATGGCAGCGTTTAACCCCCACCCCCAGAGAGAGATACGGACAGCTTGCAGAGTTTGTATTCACGGACACGAGCTCGTCGGTTAATAGCCAGCCACTGTGTTGTCAGACTGCGGCCCGGGAGCAATTTCCAACCGGCTTATGAATTTGCATACTTCCAACACATGGTAATTGTTGCCAAGGGTATTGAGGTAATTGTGATATTAGCTGCAGCGTTAGCTGGAAAGCAAGCATGCTGTGTCCTGAATATGGTATTAGCCCTCTTATACTGGTATTTGTTATGCAAATGAATGGAAGGGAGCACAATGGGTCATTATTTCATAAAAATGCATGATGCCTTTCATATCTATCAGCTGTGCAATGTATTCTATTTTTGGGGGGTAGAAGGGGGGTGTTCCCCTTTCTAATAAATCCAACTGCAAATCTATGCGAAGCCAGGAATGGAAAGCTGCTCATAAAATTCCCAGAGTATTTGTCATGAGGACATTTTGGTGATGAGTGGTTTTAAGATGCCAAGCAATAGATTTCAAATAGGACAAACTGCAGCTAGCTGCTCTGAAGCAGAGGAGTCTCCAACACCCTCACTAATCGCCTTGCTAGAGTTCAACAAAGCCCTTGATATGCATGTGTAGGGTTTTAGTGATTCCACCTACCACGACACCAGAGGTCGGCTCAGTTCGTGGTAAGGAATGCAATACAGGCTGCACTTTGGTAAGCCCCTGGCATTAGTGGTCAAGTCAGCAGCCGCTGGCATTTGCCGGACCAGAGATGGGCACAAGTAAAAGCCAGGCCAGTGCCCATTCTGCCCACGGCCAAAACATCCCCCTTTTATCCTGCTGCTGTCCACCGAACGCGGGTACAGCGACGTCGCGTTAGTCCGACTCCTGCCTGGCCCACTGGCGCTGCCCGCTGGATTTACTTAGCCGGCGGTCGTCCCTGTCTGAGGTGTCCCTCATCCCGCTGGCTCCCCAACGCATCATGACGTTGCTACGTGGGTGTCGGAGCCCACCCAAATGCCGCGTTGTTTGGAACACTGCGTATTGAGTGGACCGTGTGATATTGTGACGAGACGATGACCAATTTGTTAAATGTAGTTGAGCCATGGTTCCTCTCCAAATTTAGATTGATTGATAATGTACTAGGTGATCGATTGAGAGACTACTGGCCTATAACTCCTGGGCAATGTTCCAAACTTGATTCGGCCAAGTCATTGATGGCTAATTCTGTTTCACAAAAACATCTCAGGTCATTGAGTTGAAGTATGCTATAATATCTATATAGCGTTGAAATAATGTAGATGTGTAAGAAGAGCTAGCTGCTCTGGCGTAGCCCTGCTCGGTTGAGTGCAGGCTGCAAGCTTGGCCCCTCTCCTCGTTGGCTGCCTTTTATCCTCCCTGGCGCCCCTCTCGCTCTGTGCTGGAGATGTGTAACAGCAGAGACGAGGAAACAGCCTGTCTGCCTGCAGTCAGAGCCCGAAGGAGAGGAAAAGAAATCGTGGAAAACGGCACCGAAGGCTTTTTGTTTGTCCTCTCTGGTTGAAATAGGGGTCAGCCCATTGGTTTGGAGGGAGAGAGATTGGGGGAATTTGAGAGGGGTGCATGTGTTTTGGGGGAGGAGGGGTGTTGGTATTAGTTCTATTGTTCATCTGCTATCAAACCGGCTCAACGAGTTCCACCGGGCCCCCCACAAGCGGTCTTTTTTGTTCATTTGCCTTTCCAATTGACTGGGCTAATGTGCAGTTAGGCCTCACGTGTCGCCTACTAACGGGCCAAGGCCAAACTGTCTTCTTGATGGAAAGAAATTAGTCTGAACGTTTTTAAGTAGCAAACTGAGGTTTGTGTGGAGAGTTGTGGACAAGGTGTTCCACTCTATGGTATGTCAACGTTAATAAGTAACTGAATAGAGTTTCTGCTTGGCCTTTCGGTTTCTCTATCTGCCCCTCTATAGAAAGTTGCCTTGGTGAAAGTTTCAGTCAAACTATTACAGACGACCTCTGTCAGATGGCTTGTGCATTAGTCTCTCTCGGTCTGTTCTCTCCCAGTCCTTTAGTTCTCTCCCTTTCCCTCCCTTGCGCTCCTTCCTCTTCCATCTTTCACCCCCCCTCTCACTCTTGCGCTCTCTTCCTCCTCCCTTGCCAAGCCTGTTTGTTGAGCTCAGAACACTGATTTCGGACCATCTGTTGACTGAGAACACATCTCATAGCGTATCGAGGGGGTAGAGTAGCGGAAAGAGGAACAAGTGGCTAAGAAAAAATACAGGAGTGAGGGAAGGGGGGGAAAATACTGATAAATAAATAAAATAAAAATGTTTGTTGCCGGGGTAGAGGGGCAGTTGGACAGGGAGCGCTGCAGGAGTGGGTGGGAGGGCTTGTGATAGGAAAGGAGATTGGAGTAAATGAGAAAAAGCCCCCCTCCCAAACATCCATCCACGCTTTCAATTTGTCTTGCACACTATTGTCCATTTGAGGCCTCCCAGAACCAGCGTATGACTTTTCTAAATAATCGCTGGCTGTCATCGTGGTCAGCATCTGGGCTGGCAGCACCGAACAACAGAATCACAAACAAATGGGACATGTGGTCCTGGTTTTCCAGACTCTCTCTCCTGTGGACTGTAAGGAGATTGCAAGGCCTTGTGGTCTTTCAGCACTCCATCCACAACACTCTCTCTATATGCTGAAGGACATTTTGTTTTCTGTTATTGCATGGCAAACTTTTTGTAGTACTCTGACAATACCGGTTTTAATCATGGATTGTAAATGTGTCTGTTCTCAGTTTCTGCGATCCTCACATTGTATTGCTATCAGACAGTGTGAGTGATTGTGCAATTTAGAAACAAATCATCGTGTTGGCTTCCCTGGCTGCTCTCTTCCTGTTTTTCCAATAGTTCCAAAAACCCTCGGCGAGACGATGTGCCTCGTGGCATTTCCGTTTGGCTTTAATGTTTTTAAAATGATCCTAGTCTACAACTGCATGATTTCATGTGTGGCTATTCTGATAATATACTTCTGCTACCAGTATTTGCATTTCTATGATAAACTTGTTTTTTCTCACACCAATTTTAACGTCAACGTTTTATGATTCGCTCTTCTCCCCATCCAGATCCTTGAGGTTGTTGAGGACGTTGGCTCCACTCCGGGTTCAGTGTGTTTGTGAGCCGCTGGATCCGGTGAGTGAGACTGTTGCCGGGCCTACAAGGGATGAAACCGGATGGGGTTGCCATGGAGCCCACAGAAGCCGTAGGAGCCGAGCCCTCGGCCCAGGGGATGGCCACCGACGAGATGCCCGCACAGCCAGCTCCTTCAACTTCCCCGTCCTCTCCATTACAGCCTGAAGACAACCAAAACGGCGCAGCGCAGCCTGAAAACCCCACAGCACCCCCTGAAAACCCCACAGCACCCCCTGAAAACCCCACAGCACCCCCTGCATCCAACGAGGTCAATGGGGCCAATGGCAAGGCAGCAGCTGACCCCAAACCCAAGGCTAAGACAGTGGGCTTGGCTAAACCACGGCCAGGCACAGCTGGAACCAAGACCGCAACGGGTCCGGCATCAGGACCCGGCACCTCTCGTCCGGGCACAGCCCCAAGCCACATGGCCAATGGATTAAAGTCCTCGGCCAGTGACCTGGCCAAGAAAGCTGCGTTGGACAAAAAGAGAACCACCACTATAGCTGGAGCACTGGCTGCAGCCACAAAGAGGTCCGTGGCCTCCACTGTCAGGACCCAAACTAAAGTAGCTGTCCGAGTCCCCAGCTCCACCTCTGCTACCAGGCCAACCAACGCTACATGGACTGCGGCGACGGGGCCTGGCACTCCAACGAGGAGACCTCCAGCTGCTGGGCCCATTAATGGGGCTGGGGCCAGACCCAAAACCACAGGTGAGGAGCCAAAGACTATACACACACATACTGCCGAGTATTTTCTTGTTCACTATGCTTTGGTTAGACACACAGCTTTTGTTTTACTTTGTCCCATGTTGAGTCTTTTAGTTCCCGTCCTGTGTGTTTTTAGAGCTCATACAAACCCTGCAGACATATTTGCTCTCAACTCAACTCCTACGACACCAATCCTTCATCCCAGTCCTCACTTCCAGCCCTCATCTTCATCCCACCTTTTTTCCTCCCCCATCTCTCTCTTCATGCACTTTCTCATTCACTCTCCCTCTCCTCTAGCTTCCAGACATGCTGCCCCCAAGCCTCCCAGCACTTCAGCTGCGGCCAAACCCGATAGGACACTGGTTTCCAAGACAACCAGGTAAGGCAGCCTATCCCGTCCCATCACCACCACCGGGCATGCAAATTGGCTTACAGTCCAGTGACATTTGTGAACAGCACCGGGCATGCAAAGTGATTTACCGGGCAGTGCCATTTGTGGGCCGGCAAGTGCGCATTTGAATGAACTCAAAAAGAGGGGGAGGGGAACCCAGGCACTGTTTATAGTTTAAAAAGAACCTCTCCAATCGCATGCATAATACAATCACCCAAGATCTGAGGAGCCGCTTCGCGCAAAAGACATCACTCGATAAATCGGATCAGTGACCGACTTGTTTTGCGAGGAGCTGAAATGCTGAAATGAAAAAGCTGAAATGAAAAATGGCCATTGTGGGTCCCGCCGGTCTGTTATTGGATTAGGTTTCCCACTGTGTCTAAAATGGCACCCGATATTATATATTGCTCTGCTGTTGACCAGAGCATTATGGGTCCTGGTCAAAAGTGATGCCCTCTATAGGGAATACGGGGCCATTTGGGACACACCCCTAGTCTACTCTGAGTCACACGAACAGAAATATACCTGAGACAGAAGAGCACGATCTCACACTGCCCCAGTCAGCACCACAGTGTTGCTGAATAACATGGGTTATCTCCCACCCAGGGCAGGTGTTATTCACTGGGGCTCTTGCCTCTCTCTCACACTCACTGGGATGTTCTAGCAACTCTACGGGTGTGTCTCAATAATTGTAATGGTCCAAAGTGGCAACCTCATCTCTTGATGGAGAGATTAGGTTATTTTAGACTATTGAGATGTACCCACTATACAGTATTATGGCTCCACACCTAATCTCTTGTAGACAGACTATGTAAACATAACTGGTACCGTAGATCTGTTATGAGACAACGGAGTGTGAGATAAAGAGCAGCGTTTGTTCCAGTGCTTTGGCCAAATCAAGATTTCTTAGGTGTTTGCATTCTTTGAATTTCAGGAGGGGACATTTGGCCCATAGACTTGCCTGTAACTTGCAAAGAGAGTGGGTGGAGCTCTTTGTTAGGTTTTGAGCCATGGTCTATCTTCTGATGTGTATGGACCCAGAATTTAATCGAGCATCTGACCATTTACGCGATTACTCCACACTTAGTTCTCCACAGGACATACTGTTCAGCTCTTAGTTTCAATTAGATTGCTCTTCTCCCACTTCCTCCCTAATGCTCTGCTTTTATTACATGAGACGCAATGTTGAACTGACTGAAACCAGTTGAATCTGGGAACACACTGCTTTACCACCCCCTCTTTAGTTGGACTAAGGACAAGTACGAGTTAATTTCTGCTGGTGTTTTAACAGGTGTATGTGTTGGACTTGAAACTGGCACCATTTAAACTCGTGGAGTAGAGCTCTAGTTTGGCCTCAGGTTGGCACTTCATCGCAGCATGTCTTATTAATGCATGTATCCCAGTGTCCTTATCCCAGTGTCCCATGTAGTATCCCAGTGTCCTTATCCCAGTGTCCTTATCCCAGTGTCCCATGTAGTATCCCAGTGTCCTTATCCTAGTGTCCCATGTAGTATCCCAGTGTCCTTATCCCAGTGTCCTTATCCCAGTGTCCCATGTAGTATCCCAGTGTCCTTATCCTAGTGTCCCATGTAGTATCCCAGTGTCCTTATCCCAGTGTCCTTATCCCAGTGTCCCATGTAGTATCCCAGTGTCCTTATCCCAGTGTCCCATGTAGTATCCCAGTGTCCTTATCCCAGTGTCCTTATCCCAGTGTCCCATGTAGTATCCCAGTGTCCCATGTAGTATCCCAGTGTCCCATGTAGTATCCCAGTGTCCTTGTCCCAGTGTCCTTATCCCAGTGTCCCAGTGTCCCATGTAGTGTCCCAGTGTCCCATGTAGTGTCCCATGTAGTATCCCAGTGTCCCGTGTATCCCAGTGTCCTTATCCCAGTGTCCCAGTGTCCCATGTAGTGTTCCAGTGTCCCATGTAGTATCCCAGTGTCCCAGTGTCCTTATCCCAGTGTCCTTATCCTTTGAATTATGCAGATATGGGATGGTTTCAGCTGCAGGATTGTGGTTACAAGACTTTCCCAGAGGGAATGACACTTGTTTTGGAACGTTGTGACATCAGGCTTTTTTTTTCTGTGTGTGATGACTTGTCATGCATGTGGGGGGATGGTGTGATTTGATGGAATTGTTTTAACGACATGGAGAAACGGCAGGTCACTGTGTGAACATACAGTGTGTGTTTGACAATAGGAGCAGTGTGTTTGACGACAGGAGAAGCAGGTTATGTGTGAGAGCATGCTGCTTGTGTTTCACGACAGGAGAAGCAGGTTGTGTGAGCATGCTGCTTGTGTTTGACGACAGGAGAAGCAGGTTGTGTGAGAGCATGCTGCTTGTGTTTGACGACAGGAGAAGCAGGTTGTGTGAGCATGCTGCTTGTGTTTGACGACAGGAGAAGCAGGTTGTGTGTGTGTGAGCATGCTGCTTGTGTTTGACGACAGGAGAAGCAGGTTGTGTGTGTGAGCATGCTGCTTGTGTTTGACGACAGGAGAAGCAGGTTGTGTGTGTGAGCATGCTGCTTGTGTTTGACGACAGGAGAAGCAGGTTGTGTGTGTGAGCATGCTGCTTGTGTTTCACGACAGGAGAAGCAGGTTGTGTGAGCATGCTGCTTGTGTTTGACGACAGGAGAAGCAGGTTGTGTGAGAGCATGCTGCTTGTGTTTGACGACAGGAGAAGCAGGTTGTGTGAGAGCATGCTGCTTGTGTTTGACGACAGGAGAAGCAGGTTGTGTGTGTGTGAGCATGCTGTTGTGTTTGACGACAGGAGAAGCAGAGCATGCTGCTTGTGTTTGACGACAGGAGAAGCAGGTTGTGTGTGTGAGCATGCTGCTTGTGTTTCACGACAGGAGAAGCAGGTTGTGTGAGAGCATGCTGCTTGTGTTTGGCGACAGGAGAAGCAGGTTGTGTGAGAGCATGCTGCTTGTGTTTGGCGACAGGAGAAGCAGGTTGTGTGAGAGCATGCTGCTTGTGTTTGGCGACAGGAGAAGCAGGTTATGTGTGTGTGAGAGCATGCTGCTTGTGTTTGGCGACAGGAGAAGCAGGTTATGTGTGAGAGCATGCTGCTTGTGTTTGGCGACAGGAGAAGCAGGTTATGTGTATGAGAGCATGCTGCTTGTGTTTGGCAACAGGAGAAGCAGGTTATGTGTGAGAGCATGCTGCTTGTGTTTGGCGACAGGAGAAGCAGGTTGTGTGTGAGCATGCTGCTTGTGTTTGGCGACAGGAGAAGCAGGTTATGTGTGAGAGCATGCTGCTTGTGTTTGACGACAGGAGAAGCAGGTTATGTGTGAGAGCATGCTGCTTGTGTTTGGCAACAGGAGAAGCAGGTTATGTGTGAGAGCATGCTGCTTGTGTTTGGCGACAGGAGAAGCAGGTTGTGTGTGAGAGCATGCTGCTTGTGTTTGGCGACAGGAGAAGAAGGTTATGTGTGAGAGCATGCTGCTTGTGTTTGGCGACAGGAGAAGAAGGTTATGTGTGAGAGCATGCTGCTTGTGTTTCACGGCAGGAGAAGCAGGTTGTGTGAGCATGCTGCTTGTGTTTGACGACAGGCGCGGTGGCAGCCAGACTCTCTCCATCCATGCTGGGCCCTGTTCCTGCCTCCCTGGGTGAGCCAGGGCTGGTGAACAGGCCTCTCCCAGCCATAGCTGTGACTGCTGCTCTCTTCCATTAGTCATGAGTCTATGAGCAGGGCAGGCGGCACGGGGCTCATATATAAAATGAATAAATGTAACGTGACTGTTCCGTTTCACCACTTGCACAAAAAAAACAACGTCAGACGGCCCATAATACAAAACGAGATGAAAGAATGGCCTATAATACGTTGCCATAGTTACACATTGTCAGATAAATAGGGTTTCCTTAAACTATTCACATTAATTGCCCTAAGGGGTGAAATCAATTGTACTGGATAAGAAGCAGAAAATCTATATTTTAGAGGTGAACAGGTCGCAACAAGGGTGAGTGAGATTGGATGGGAGCCTCCGAACATGGTGATTGGCTACAGTTGGCAAAAGCAAGGGGATTGGGGTAGTGTGGCGACTGGCAAGGTGAGTTATGGTATTGGATTAAAGGGAAAAGTGCGTTTGTCGACTAAGTTAGCAGATGTGCTGGTACCTTGAGGCGTCGCAGAGCTGTTCTAACATCTGGTCTTGCCTGCCACACTTCTGGCACACACACTGCTGGGCTGTGTTCAGGCGGGCAAAAACGATTTTGAAATTGTGAAAGGGGAATGTTCTACCTGAGCTTGTCCAGTAACAAACGCTCATATTATTTCTGTTGCAAAATGTTTTGCTACGGTTTTCCCTACTGAACGTACCCCAGGTGAATGAGTCCACCAATCCCCTAATGCAGTGGTTGCCAAACTTTTTATAGTCCTGTACCCCTTCAAACATTCAGCCTCCAGCTGCGTACCCCCCTCTAGCCCCGGGGTCAGCTGTACCCCCTCTAGCCCCGGGGTCAGCTGTACCCCCTCTAGCCCCGGGGTCAGCTGTACCCCCTCTAGCCCCGGGGTCAGCTGTACCCCCTCTAGCCCCGGGGTCAGCTGTACCCCCTCTAGCCCCGGGGTCAGCTGTACCCCCTCTAGCCCCGGGGTCAGCTGTACCCCCTCTAGCCCCAGGGTCAGCTGTACCCCCTCTAGCACCGGGGTCAGCGCACTCTGAAATGTTGTTTTGCCACCATTGTAAGCCTGCCATACACACTATACAATACATTTATTAAACATAAGAATGAGTGAGTTTTTTTGTCAACTCTGCTCGTGGGAAGTGACAAATAGCTCATATAGGACCAGGGCACTAATAATAATAATTTTGCTCATTATTTAGCCATCTTACGCAACTTTATTTGTTCATTGAAAATTGTGAATAACTCACCACAGGTTAATGAGAGAGGGTGTGCTTGAAAGGATGCACCTAACGCTGCAATGTTGGGTTGTATTGGAGAGAGTCTCAGTCTTAAATAATTTTCCACAGTCTGTCTGTGCCTGTATTTAGTTTTCAAGCTAGTGAGGGCCGGGATTCCACTCTCACATAGGTACGTCGTTGCAAAGGGAATCCGTGTCTTAACAGCGCGATTTGCTAAGGCAAGAAACTCTGAGCACCGCCCTATCCAGAAATCTGGCAGTGGCTTCTGATTAAATTAAATTTTCATAGAACCGCTTGTTGCAATTTCATTAAGGCTCTCGTTCAGATATTGGTAACTGGACTGGAGGCAGGACATGAAAAGGATGATGAATCCAGTTGTTTGTGTCATCCGTTTAAGGGAAAGTACCTGTGTAATTGCGCATCCACTCAGGTGCTTCACTATATCACACTTGACATTGTCTGTAAGCTTGTTAATTTGCACACAAAACAAATCATACAAAGATGGAAAGACCTGTGTGTTGTCCTTGTTAATCAAGACAGAGAAGAACTCCAACTTCTTAGCCTCAATTTTGTCCCGCACATTGAATATAGTTGCGGAGAGTCCCTGTAATTCTAGATTCGGATCATTCAGGTGAGGAAAAAACATCACCCAGATACGCCAGTTGTGTGAGAAACTCATCATGCAAGTGAAAATGATGGTCCGTAAAGAACTTTTTAAGCTTGTCTCTCAATTTAAAAAAAGTGTCAATACTTTGCCCCTTGATAAGCAGCGCACTTCTGTATGTTGTAAAAGCGTTACATGGTTGCTGTCCATATCATTGCATAGTGCAGAAAATGCACCAGAGTTCAGGGCCTTGCTTTAACAAAGTTAACCATTTTCACTGTAGTGTCTAAAACATATTTCAAGCTGTCAGGCATTCCTTTGGCAGCAAGAGCCTCTCTGTAGATGCTGCAGTGTACCCCGGTGCTGTCGGGAGCAACTGCTGGCTTGCGCGTTACCACTCCACTATGTCTCCCTGTCATGGCTTTTGCGCCATCAGTACAGATACCAACACATCTTGACCACCAAAGGCCATTTGATGTCACAAAGGTGTCCAGTACTTTAAAAATATCCCCTCATGTTGTCCTGGTTTCCAGTGGTTTGCAGAAGAGGATGTCTTCCTTAATTGACCCCCCCCATAAACGTAACGGACAAACACCAGGAGCTGTGCCCGCCACGTCTGTTGACCCATCCAGCTGTAACGCATATAATTCACTGGCTTGTATGTGAAGCAGTAATGGTTTCAAAAGGTGCAGGTGTAGTACTGCTGGTAGTAGCAGTACTACCAGTAGAGCTGGTATGTGTCTCTGGACGTGGGCTTTTTTTGTTGCCATTTATACCTTTTCGAGCAAACGGCATGAGCAGCAGCTACGTACGGAGTGTTAGTGGAATTCCCACGAGAGTGTAATGGTTAATGTGATTGGATGTTAATTACAGGTAGCCTAGTCAAATATTTGCCATTGTGGTGCTATTGGGACATTCTCATGAAACTGTTAAAATACCATGGCAGTAATGATTTTAAAAACATCCTTTAGTAATAACAAAATATTATAATAAAGATTTTCTTTACCTTGAACAGAGTAATTTCAACACTGGGATGTATTATTGTTGTATTGAACATTTCAGCAGAAACTGCATTACTGCACAGTGTCTGTCTGAATTTATGTTGTAATTGAAACAGTTAAATGGATGTTCTACTAGATCTTTTCAAATGACAGAAATTAGTAACTGAATAGTCATGTATAATAATAATAATTTAAAAAATGAAGTGTCCATGACTGTTTTACACACAGAATTTTAAATACATTTTGATTTTGAATGAAGCAACATGTCTGCCAGTGGGTCTGAAGTTTACATGCACTAGGTTGACTGCCTTTAAGCAGCTTGGAAAATTCCAGAAAATGTCATGGCTTTAGAAGCTTCTGATAGGCTAATTGACATCATTTGAGTCAATTGGTGGTGTACCTGTGGATGTATTTCAAGGCCTACCTTAAAACTCAGTGCCTCATTGCTTGACATCATGGGAAAATGAAAAGAAATCAGCCAAGACTATAGAAAAAAACTTTTAGACCTACACAAGTCTGGTTCATCCTTGGGAGCAATTTCCAAACTCCTGAAGGTACCACGTTCATCTGTACAAACAATAGAGAAGTTTACATCAACCCAGAACTGCTGGAGGAGGACAGAAGGAAAGAGTGGTTAGGTGTTGGAGAGGTTACAACAAGCGTAATTAGCATATATATATTTAATATATATCTGTGTGTCTATAGGAAATCTATACCCTACAGTGTTAGGAAGTCTACATATGCACACATCCACCACACACACAATCAGTAAGCCATTCAGTCCCTTCTATAGCACACACACACAATTAGTAAGCCATTCAGTCCCTTCTATAGCACACACACACAATCAGTAAGCCATTCAGTCCCTTCTATAGCACACACAATCAGTAAGCCATTCAGTCCCTTCTATAGCACACACACACAATTAGTAAGCCATTCAGTCCCTTCTATAGCACACACACACAATCAGTAAGCCATTCAGTCCCTTCTATAGCACACACACACAATCAGTAAGCCATTCAGTCCCTTCTATAGCACACACACACAATCAGTAAGCCATTCAGTCCCTTCTATAGCACACACACACAATTAGTAAGCCATTCAGTCCCTTCTATAGCACACACACACAATCAGTAAGCCATTCAGTCCCTTCTATAGCACACACACACAATCAGTAAGCCATTCAGTCCCTTCTATAGCACACACACACAATCAGTAAGCCATTCAGTCCCTTCTATAGCACACACACACACAATCAGTAAGCCATTCAGTCTCTACTACAGAATGACGTGTCCATAACTGTAGGGATTTTTCCCATGTTTTGAGACGTGCTCATTTCATGTCATGCTTCCTTTCCATTTCCAGATATCAAAAACGAAAGCAAAATTGTAAAATCAGATCTGACAAAGAAGCAACATGAAAAGAAGAACCATTTTACAGAAGAAAAGCAGTTAAAAGCTGTATTGGACAGAACACCAAACGCGGAAGATGATACACTTCAACATGTTCAAGAAGCAAAATGAAGTTTTCAAAATCTTCAAGAGAACCTCCCGTTAGGGTCGCGTCAATTTGAATCTGGTATCAGGATAAATATGACATTGAGTCACCGATTTTGTATACTATGTATTTTTTATTAGCTAAGCAATAAGTGGTAAATGTAATTTTTGTATATACGGGCTCTCTGTCCCACCTCGCAGGGCAAAACAGAGAACTGACTTGTCCTTAACAAAGTTATTATAAATATACTCTGACAGAAATAGTTCCTGCTTCTGAGCTGGCCTGTCAGAGTAGAGACTGGGTGTGGTTTAGACTCACCCAGCCTATCGTTGATTGTTGGCGCAGAGCTGGTCCCGGCCCCCGGGCGCTCCAGTTGATAGATGTAACTGTTGCTGTGAAGAATATCTATGCGCTCATGCTTGATACCGTTATCTCGCACCTGGCTCCTGTTATCTAACAAAAGACCGTTTGTTCTCGCAACACTACATTCTGAATGTGCCCCCCCCAACTCATTGCACAGTTCCTGTCTTCATGTTATTCTGTATTTTTCCATCATGAGAAAGGCCCATGGCCCTGAAACTGTTAACAATGTTTCAAGTCAGCTATGTTGCATAACACATACATACATCCACACAGGCCAACAGCAGATAATATTCAATCATATATATGGTAACGGGCTATAGTGCATAACACAGAATCCTCATAATCCCCATGAAAACAGACATTCTCACCTCAGCAGGTAAATGTCCCTGCCATCAACTCGACTCCTAAAAGAAGAGCGACGTCTCTACAGACACCAGGACCAATGAAGACATCTACCCCAAAGGAATCACCCCAAAAAAGAGGAACAGAATAACACACTATCACAATTGAGGTCAAAGTTGTGCTTCACAGAAGAGAAGCGAAACAAAGAGATGATCAACCTAAAGACAAGACTGAAAAGACCTGAGATGAGGGTCAAGAGGAAGCAGGTAATTGTCAACATGGAAGGCTGAGAGGTCCAGAAGAGAACTACAAAGAGAGGTCATCCGAGAACATTACCCAATAACAGCCAGAGAAGACTAACGCGCAAACCTGTTAGCCGCTTCCTTCATCAAGATGACGTCTCCACTGTAACAGACGGGAAATCCAGACACATTCTGTAAAAGGGCCAGATATTCTGAAAGAGCCTAATGGACACTATAGCAAGTCTTCATAGAAGATTTGTCTGAGAAGCCAAGGCACAACCTTTCCGAGGGTCAATTCTTTAAACTCAAACCATTTTGGATTGGCCAGCGACGAGTCAGAGAAACATGCTTGCAAATGGCATGAAAACTTTGGCTTGAAGATCGAGAAGCTGCACCAGCTTGGGGTCATAGAAACATCATCCCCAAGGGACACAAGGCCAGTGTGTGTAGTGACAATGACATGTTCTGTTTTTGTATGTTTTTATGTGTTCTGTTTTTAGCCCATGTATGGTGTTAAATTGTCAGGAGATGTTTTTTAAATTCATGCTCAAAAACACTTCAGACCTGGTTATTAATGCCTAAAAGGGACATTTGTTGACGCAGGTCTTTAAAGATTCCAACCAGTCATTCGACCGGCCTGACAGCTTGATTATCTGGCTGGCCACACGAGGGGGGTGCCATGGCGACGGAGGGGGATTCTAATTCCCTGTGTCTGTATTCTCTCCTGGTGCCCTTGTCCTGTTTTAAGCAGTTTGTTTTTGTCTGACCATCTCTCCTCCTTTACTCCTCCTCCCTTCTGTGTATGTACAGTACCAGGAATTTAGCCAGCACCCTCTCCAAACCCTCCCGCTGCTCCCCATCCCTCCCCCGTGAGGGCATCTGTCATTTTGGTGGGCCTTAAGACTCCCTCTGAGAATGGGAGGAATCCAGGGTGTTGTATAAGATGGGGTAATGTGTGTTGAGAGCCATCCATATGGGAATGCCATCAAAATGGTCACAGGAATGAAATGGCAGTTACACCTCATGATCTATTAATTAGAGGACAATCTATGCAGGTCCGATACCTTTTTGACTTGCAGTCTGACTCAAACATGCATTATAACAGAGTTGTTTAGTAACTAAAAGTAGACAATTGACGGTCCACTCTTGTGAAATGCAGTCATACAATGTTCCTGTCCCAACCCTTCTCCCCCCTTTGGGGATGAAACCATGCCGTTTCGGCCACAGGCTTGGGCAGGGCATAGTTACTGTTTAACGCAGATGCCCTTTACACATTATGATAGTATAGTACCCAAGGCCTCTGTAAATGGGCTGTCTCTGGATCAGTTGCTAGAGATTTCCACAGCAGAGGCACTTAATTGAAAACCTAGACAAGCAGATTTAGGTATCATGTTCTCTGTGGTAACGGGATGTTTCATTGCCTCTGGGGTAACACAAGCCCCAGGAATGTCTTCTGTCTCAATAAGTAGCACGAGGGGGCTGTTTTTGGATGGCTCACTAGCCAAGCAGAGCACTGTCCGAGGCAAGGTTCCATTTGCTGGAAGGTGGCCTTGGAGAGAAGAGGGCGAGAGGAGAAACTCTGACAGGGAAGATGGCCATCCCCCAACAGGGATAAAGTATACCTCTGGGGGCTTTTTTTTTTTTAAATAAAAAAAAAAATACAAATGTAACTGCAATTTGAATCTGTCGACTTGCGGTGCCAAAGGGTCCTGGCTGTGTCTGACAGTGAAAGGAGGGGGGAGACTCAAATGAAACTGTCCCGGCAACACTTTCACAAATGTTAGCCTATTGTATCATTGTCATCACATAAAATGTATACATTTTTAATTGCGATTGAATTACTCTTTCAATAGCAGAGGAAGCTGACATTTTTATTTTAGAAAAGGGCTGGAGTGTCGTGCACGGTTAATAGTTTAGAAATGAAGCCTCTTTTTATGGCAAAGCTTTCATAGATTGGCAACATCTTGGATACCCCTTCCTGTTGTATCCTTAAACGGCTCTGACTTAGAATACGTGGACAACTACAAATACCTAGGTGTCTGGTTAGACTGTAAACTCTCCTTCCAGACTCGCATTAAGCGTCTCCAATCTAGAATCTGCTTCCTATATCGCAACAAAGCATCCTTCACTCATGCTGCCAAACATGCCCTCGTTAAACTGACCATCCTACCGATCCTCGACTTCGGTGATGTCATCTATAAAATAGCCTCCAACACTCTACTCACCAAACTGGATGCAGTCTATCACAGTGCCATCTGTTTTGTCACCATATACTACCCACCACTGCAACCTGTACGCTCTCGTTGGTTGGCCCTCGCTTCATACTGGTCGCCAAACCCACTGGCTACATGTGATCTACAAGTCTCTGCTAGGTAAAGCCCCGCCTAATCTCAGCTCACTGGTCACCATAGCAGCACCAACCCATAACACGCGCTGCAGTAGGTATTTTTCACTGGTCATCCCCAAAGCCAACTCCTCCTTTGGTCGTCTTCCAGTTCTCTGCTGCCAATGACTGTAACGAACTGCAAAAATCTCTGAAGCTGGAGATTCATGTATCCCTCACTAGCTTTAAGCACCAGCTGTCAGAGCAGCTCACAGATCACTGCACTTTGACATAGCCAATCTGTAAACAGCCCATCTATCTACCTACCTCATCCTCACATTGTATTTATTTATCTTGCTCATTTGCACTCCAGTATCTCTACTTGCAGATGAATCTTCTGCACATCTACCATTCCAGTGTTTATTTGCTATATTGTAATTACTTCACCACCATGGCCTATTTATTGCCTTAACTCCCTTAACCTCATTTGCACACAGTGTATAGCTTTTTTGTTTTATTTTTTTCTACTGTATTATTGACTGTTTGTTTATTCCATGTGTAACTGTTGTTGTATGTGTCAAATTGCTATGCTTAATCTTGGCCAGGTCGCAGTGGCAAATGATAACTTGTTCTCAACTAGCCTACCTGGTTAAATAAAGGTGAAATAAAAAAAATGGCTGTGAATCTATTGCACCACCAGGGCATATCAACCAAGTATTGGCTTTGAATCCCTTGTTGACACTTACCAATTGCTTGTAGCCACAACAAATATACCAAAGCCGCTGAACTTGTGCCACCCAAGCAATTAATACTGTATGGAAAGCAATTAATACTGTATGGAAAGCAATTAATACTGTATGGAAAGCAATTAATACTGTGTGGAAAGCAATTAATACTGTATGGAAAGCAATTAATACTGTATGGAAAGCAATTAATACTGTGTGGAAAGCAATTAATACTGTGTGGAAAGCAATTAATACGGTGTGGAAAGCAATTAATACTGTGTGGAAAGCAATTAATACTGTGTGGAAAGCAATTAATACTGTGTGGAAAGCCATTAATACTGTGTGGAAAGCCATTAATACTGTGTGGAAAGCCATTAATACTGTGTGGAAAGCCATTAATACTGTATGGAAAGCCATTAATACTGTATGGAAAGCCATTAATACTGAATGGAGTCCACTGAGCTTTGACTCGCATCCCTTGACTCCCTGAGGATCAGGATGTTCTGAGTCTTTCTGTGAAGACGAGATGGAGGGGTCATGTGAGGTTACCGCTGCAAGCACAGATGACTGGCCTCCCACTCTCTCTCCTTCCTTTCAGAAGCAATCTCTCGCTCTCCACCCCCCCCCACCTTAATTGAGTGCTGCTGTCGTTTCGCATTCCCTACGTGGAACTGACCCAGATGGGAAGGCCAATCTGCGTCCGTGTGCGTTTAGTTCATCTGTCCTGTCGCTCCCTCTCCCTTCCATCATGTTTGTCCTGTCGCTCCCTCTCCCTTCCATCATGTTTGTCCTGTCGCTCCCTCTCCCTTCCATCATGTTAGTCCTGTCGCTCCCTCTCCCTTCCATCATGTTTGTCCTGTCGCTCCCTCTCCCTTCCATCATGTTTGTCCTGTCGCTCCCTCTCCCTTCCATCATGTTTGTCCTGTCGCTCCCTCTCCCTTCCATCATGTTTGTCCTGTCGCTCCCTCTCTCTTCCATCATGTTTGTCCTGTCGCTCCCTCTCTCTTCCATCATGTTAGTCCTGTCGCTCCCTCTCTCTTCCATCATGTTAGTCCTGTCGCTCCCTTCCATCATGTTAGTCCTGTCGCTCCCTTCCATCATGTTAGTCCTGTCGCTCCCTTCCATCATGTTAGTCCTGTCGCTCCCTTCCATCATGTTAGTCCTGTCGCTCCCTTCCATCATGTTAGTCCTGTCGCTCCCTTCCATCATGTTAGTCCTGTCGCTCCCTTCCATCATGTTAGTCCTGTCGCTCCCTTCCATCATGTTAGTCCTGTCGCTCCCTTCCATCATGTTAGTCCTGTCGCTCCCTTCCATCATGTTAGTCCTGTCGCTCCCTTCCATCATGTTAGTCCTCGCTCCCTTCCATCATGTTAGTCCTGCTCCCTTCCATCATGTTAGTCCTGTCCTCCCTTCCATCATGTTAGTCCTGTCGCTCCCTTCCATCATGTTAGTCCTCTCCCTTCCATCATGTTGTTAGTCCTGTCGCTCCCTTCCATCATGTTAGTCCTGTCGCTCCCTTCCATCATGTTAGTCCTGTCGCTCCCTTCCATCATGTTAGTCCTGTCGCTCCCTTCCATCATGTTAGTCCTGTCGCTCCCTTCCATCATGTTTGTCCTGTCGCTCCCTTCCATCATGTTAGTCCTGTCGCTCCCTTCCATCATGTTAGTCCTGTCGCTCCCTTCCATCATGTTAGTCCTGTCGCTCCCTTCCATTATGTTAGTCCTGTCGCTCCCTTCCATTATGTTAGTCCTGTCGCTCCCTTCCATTATGTTAGTCCTGTCGCTCCCTTCCATCATGTTAGTCCTGTCGCTCCCTTCCATTATGTTAGTCCTGTCGCTCCCTTCCATCATGTTAGTCCTGTCGCTCCCTTCCATCATGTTAGTCCTGTCGCTCCCTTCCATCATGTTAGTCCTGTCGCTCCCTTCCATCATGTTAGTCCTGTCGCTCGCTCGTTTCGTCACTGCGTACCTGTTTGTAGTTCCTTTCCTCCCTCTAATGCATTCTCGTCTAACGCGGCTCATCACCGCCTGTCTTCAACTAATTCCCCATGTCATCTAAAGGCACCAGCACGACTGCTTTCTTGTTTATTCCCGCTGCTCTTTACCATGCAGTCAAGGTCCTGCTCCCTCTGTCCCATCGACGCACCCCATTACAGTATAATAATGGCAAAACCTAAAGGCCTTTTGTGTCTCGCAGCCTTTATTTGATCCCGCTAACAAATGGAAACAAATGGTCGTTCCTGTTGGGAGAGGCGATTTGTGGCCAGGCGTGCTCGGCCGGACCACTTCAGGCCCCTCGTACGACCGTACGTTTTTGTCGTCGTCGGCTGTGTCCAAACCATGGCGAGCCAATGAAAAGAACAGCGTGACGGATATTGGGGTAATTGACTGAATCGCTAACTATGCCATAAAACTGTCAGTTCCTCTTCTTAACCCTTTATGTTTTGTTTTAGACGCTGTGTACGATTGAATCTGTTCTGGAGAAATGAGAAGCAAAGCACCGATTTTTGCACGAACACAGTGCTGCCATTGTTTCATTACACCTGGTTCTTCTGTGTGCAGAAACACGCTGGGAGCATAATGTAGTATATAGCCTTAGGCTAATCCTATAAATTGCCCATTTTTAAGCAGCTGTTTTCAATGTAACGCTCTGTAGCACGGGCTACAACTCATCGCACAAGCCTGTCAGTGTGAACGCCTCGCACCAGTCTGTACATGTAGATTGCACACAACAGTATCACGCGTGTCCAAACGTAGCTCTGTAGATGTACGTTACTATTCCCTGCTCCGCTGTTGCATAGCGTAAGGATAATCGGTCAAGTGTGCTCATAAATGCAAGGACACACACACACGCAACACACACACACTTGACATTCAGTTAGCTCAGCAGTATGCAGGGGGAGGGGCACTGCCTTGCTCAGGGAAAGGGCGCTTCTGGATCCTGTGGCTTCTCCACAGCTGTCTGGCACCTGTTAAAGTGACCGAATGGCAGATCTAGGATCAGCTTACCCTCCAAATCCATTACCTCAGCCAGGAGAGGGGTAATTTAGAAACTGACCTCTATTGGACAAGTATATTACCTACTGTTCAGTTTTGTGCCTACTGAACACGAAACCAGGAGTCTTGGGAAGGTTGAGCTCCACTGTTAAGAAGAGGGGGTGTTTTAATGGATCAGTGGCTCGTGTCCGCCTCTAACCCTCGATTAGTCTCCTCTCTGTCCTTGGAATGGTACTTCTCTCAACCCTCTTGAGTGCGACCCTCCCCCACATCCTGTTATTTTTCCACAATCAGTCTTTCCCACTCCATCATTCCCTGTATCCTTTCCTCTTCCCCCACTAGACTGGGATTAGAAAATGACTAAGCGATGCGTTGCAGGTAGACGAGGAATGGGCCTTGGTTAATGGTTGTCTGTTACTTCTTGAAATTGCCTTTATGTAGTGCAGGACGGCCCTTGACTCTTCTCGCTTACTGTACGGTGAGCACTGAGCAGGTGAATGACCACTACTGACTTTTTTTTCCAGGTTTAGAGTGAATTGATCATAGAAAAGTCCCAAGCCTATTAGCTGACATTAATTAGGCAGCTGATCGAATGGTACTGAACCAAAGTCCTACACTGAGTGCACAAAACATTAGGTGCACCTGCTCTTTCCATGAGACTGACCAGGTGAACGCTATTATCCCCTATTGATGTCACTTGTTAAATCAACTTCAGTCAGTGTAGATGAAGGGCAGGAGACCGGTTAAAGGATTTCTAAGCCTTGAGACTATTGAGGCATGGCGTCTGTATATGTGTGCCATTCAATGGGTAAAACAAAAGATTTGACTGCTTTTGAACCAGGTATTGTAGTAGGTGTGAGGTGCACCAGTTTGAGTGTCAAGAACCGCAACACTGCTGGTTTTTTCACAAGTTTCCTGTGTGTATCAAGAATGGTCCACCATCCAAAGGACATTCAGCCAACTTGACACGTGCCAGCATCCCTGTGAAAAGCTTTTGACGCCTAGAGTCGATGCCCCTACATAATTGTGGCTGTTCTGAGGGCAAAGCGGGTCGGGTTTCAGACCCAGGGCCTCGAGCTTGGAGGGTACTATGGGTGTTGAATGTTGAGCTGTAGTCAATGAACCGCATTCTTACATGGGTATTCCTCTCGTCCAGATGGGATAGGGCAGTGTGGTGGGGATTGCATCATCTGTGGATCTACTGGGGCGGTAAGCAAATTGAAGTGGGTCTAGGGTGATCAGTAAGGTGGAGGTGATATGGTCCTTGACTAGTCTCTCAAAGCACTTCATGACAGAAGTGGGTGATTCTCACAATCTTGGTTTCAAATATTTCAATGAAATCTTTATAGACTTGCATCAATAAATGTCCGTTTTAGGCATTAATAACCAGGTCTGAAGTGTTTGAGCATTAATTTAAGAACATTTACTGACATTTAAACACCTTTTTGAACATATTTCCCTTCATATTTCTTAATCTCATTACCGCAATGGTCTGAAAACGTCAAGACCATTAGGAAAACTAATACATTTATTTTATAAGTTAAGTCACGCACTTAACTCTGAAATAATATAATGTATATATATATTTTTTTACATTTATTTTAACTGCGCTCATTACCGCAACACCTTCCGCAATCTACAACCTAATTTTATATTTCATCGAAACTTGACATTTTTTCAGAATTGTGGCAACCCTGAATTTAAAAGCAAACTACTATTTTTTTCCTTTCATTAAATTAACACCTGTTGCGGTAATGATACATAGGTTTTGGAAATGAGGTTGATGTTTTCGGTAATGATAATAAGTATACTAAAGGCTGAGGTATGGTTAAAAACGAATGTAGACAAAAATAGCAGATATCGGCACAATCATGGATTCAAGTTCAATCAATTTAATTTTGCAGTGCTTCAAAAGTACATAACATACATGGGCTAAAAATAGAGACAACAAAAACAACACGTACAAAAACAGAATATGTCATTGTCACTACACACACTGGCCTAGTGTCCCTTGGGGATGATGTTTCTATGACCCCAAGCTGGTGCAGCTTCTCGATCTTCAAGCCAAAGTTTTCATGCCATTTGCAAGCATGTTTCTCTGACTCGTCGCTGGCCAATCCAAAATGGTTTGAGTTTAAAGAATTGACCCTCGGAAAGGTTGTTCCTTGGCTTCTCAGACAAATCTTCTATGAAGACTTGCTATAGTGTCCATTAGGCTCTTTCAGAATATCTGGCCCTTTTACAGAATGTGTCTGGATTTCCCGTCTGTTACAGTGGAGACGTCATCTTGATGAAGGAAGCGGCTAACAGGTTTGCGCGTTAGTCTTCTCTGGCTGTTATTGGGTAATGTTCTCGGATTACCTCTCTTTGTAGTTCTCTTCTGGACCTCTCAGCCTTCCATGTTGACAATTACCTGCTTCCTCTTGACCCTCATCTCAGGTCTTTTCAGTCTTTTCTTTAGGTTGATCATCTCTTTGGTTCTCTTCAACAGCTTCTCTTCTATGAAGTGCAACTTTGACATCAATTGTGATAGTGTTATTCTGTTCCTCTTTTTTGGGTGATTCCTCTGGGGTAGATGTCTTCATTGGTCCTGGTGTCTGTAGAGACGTCGCTATTCTTTTAGGAGTCGAGTTGATGGCAGGGACATTTACCTGCTGAGGTGAGAATGTCTGTTCTCTTGGGGAGGCGGTGTCTCCTTGGCGGTTTTGAATAACTTCTTCATTTTGCTTCTTGAACATGTTGAAGTGTATCATCTTCCTCGTTTGGTGTTCTGTCCAATACAGCTTTTAACTGCTTTTCTTCTGGAATACCTTTTTTTGAGTTTTCCCGACACTTTTTTCTTCATGCTGCTTCTTTGTCAGATCTGATTTTACAATTTTGCTTTCGTTTTTTGATATCTGGAAATGGAAAGGAAGCATGACATGAAATGAGCACGTCTCAAAACATGGGAAAAATCCCTACAGTTATGGACACGTCATTCTGTAGTAGAGACTGAATGGCTTACTAATTGTGTGTGTGTGTGCTATAGAAGGGACTGAATGGCTTACTGATTGTGTGTGTGTGCTATAGAAGGGACTGAATGGCTTACTGATTGTGTGTGTGTGCTATAGAAGGGACTGAATGGCTTACTGATTGTGTGTGTGTGCTATAGAAGGGACTGAATGGCTTACTGATTGTGTGTGTGTGCTATAGAAGGGACTGAATGGCTTACTGATTGTGTGTGTGTGCTATAGAAGGGACTGAATGGCTTACTGATTGTGTGTGTGTGCTATAGAAGGGACTGAATGGCTTACTGATTGTGTGTGTGTGCTATAGAAGGGACTGAATGGCTTACTGATTGTGTGTGTGTGCTATAGAAGGGACTGAATGGCTTACTGATTGTGTGTGTGTGCTATAGAAGGGACTGAATGGCTTACTGATTGTGTGTGTGTGCTATAGAAGGGACTGAATGGCTTACTGATTGTGTGTGTGTGCTATAGAAGAAGGGACTGAATGGCTTACTGATTGTGTGTGTGTGCTATAGAAGGGACTGAATGGCTTACTGATTGTGTGTGTGTGCTATAGAAGGGACTGAATGGCTTACTGATTGTGTGTGTGTGCTATAGAAGGGACTGAATGGCTTACTGATTGTGTGTGTGTGCTATAGAAGGGACTGAATGGCTTACTGATTGTGTGTGTGTGCTATAGAAGGGACTGAATGGCTTACTGATTGTGTGTGTGTAGAAGGGCTATGGCTTAGAAGGGACTGAATGGCTTACTGATTGTGTGTGTGTGCTATAGAAGGGACTGAATGGCTTACTGATTGTGTGTGTGTGCTATAGAAGGGACTGAATGGCTTACTGATTGTGTGTGTGTGCTATAGAAGGGACTGAATGGCTTACTGATTGTGTGTGTGTGCTATAGAAGGGACTGAATGGCTTACTGATTGTGTGTGTGTGCTATAGAAGGGACTGAATGGCTTACTGATTGTGTGTGTGTGCTATAGAAGGGACTGAATGGCTTACTGATTGTGTGTGTGTGCTATAGAAGGGACTGAATGGCTTACTGATTGTGTGTGTGTGTGCTATAGAAGGGACTGAATGGCTTACTGATTGTGTGTGTGTGCTATAGAAGGGACTGAATGGCTTACTGATGTGTGTGTGTGCTGAATGGCTTACTGATGTGCTATAGAAGGGAATGGGGCTGAATGGCTTAGAAGGGACTGATGGCTTGTGTGTGTGTGTGTGTGCTATAGAAGGGACTGAATGGCTTACTGACTGTGCTATAGAAGGGACTGAATGGCTTACTGATTGTGTGCTATAGAAGGGACTGAATGGCTTGAGTGTGTGTGTGTGCTATAGAAGGGACTGAATGGCTTACTGACTGTGCTATAGAAGGGACTGAATGGCTTACTGACTGTGCTATAGAAGGGACTGAATGGCTTACTGATTGTGTGCTATAGAAGGGACTGAATGGCTTACTGACTGTGTGCTATAGAAGGGACTGAATGGCCTACTGAGTGTGTGTGTGTGTGTGCTATAGAAGGGGCTGAATGGCTTACTGATTGTGTGTGTGTGTGTGTGTGTGTGCTATAGAAGGGACTGAATGGCTTACTGACTGTGCTATAGAAGGGACTGAATGGCTTACTGATTGTGTGTGTGTGCTATAGAAGGGACTGAATGGCTTACTGATTGTGTGTGTGTGCTATAGAAGGGACTGAATGGCTTACTGATTGTGTGCTATAGAAGGGACTGAATGGCTTACTGATTGTGTGTGTGCTATAGAAGGGACTGAATGGCTTACTGACTGTGCTATAGAAGGGACTGAATGGCTTACTGATTGTGTGTGCTATAGAAGGGACTGAATGGCTTACTGATTGTGTGTGCTATAGAAGGGACTGAATGGCTTACTGATTGTGTGTGCTATAGAAGGGACTGAATGGCTTACTGATTGTGTGTGCTATAGAAGGGACTGAATGGCTTACTGATTGTGTGTGCTATAGAAGGGACTGAATGGCTTACTGATTGTGTGTGTGTGTGCTATAGAAGGGACTGAATGGCTTACTGATTGTGTGTGTGTGTGTGCTATAGAAGGGACTGAATGGCTTACTGATTGTGTGTGTGTGTGCTATAGAAGGGACTGAATGGCTTACTGATTGTGTGTGTGTGCTATAGAAGGGACTGAATGGCTTACTGATTGTGTGTGCTATAGAAGGGACTGAATGGCTTACTGATTGTGTGTGCTATAGAAGGGACTGAATGGCTTACTGATTGTGTGTGTGTGTGCTATAGAAGGGACTGAATGGCTTACTGATTGTGTGTGTGTGCTATAGAAGGGACTGAATGGCTTACTGATTGTGTGCTATAGAAGGGACTGAATGGCTTACTGACTGTGTGCTATGGAAGGGACTGAATGGCTTACTGACTGTGTGCTATAGAAGGGACTGAATGGCTTACTGATTGTGTGTGCTATAGAAGGGACTGAATGGCTTACTGATTGTGTGTGTGTGTGTGTGTGCGCTATAGAAGGGCTTGAATGGCTTACTGATGGTGTGTGTGTGTGTGTGCGCTACAGAAGGGACTGAATGGCTTACTGATTGTGTGTGCTATAGAAGGGACTGAATGGCTTACTGACTGTTCTATAGAAGGGACTGAATGGCTTACTGATTGTGTGTGTGTGCTATAGAAGGGACTGAATGGCTTACTGATTGTGTGCTATAGAAGGGACTGAATGGCTTACTGATTGTGTGTGCTATAGAAGGGACTGAATGGCTTACTGATTGTGTGTGCTATAGAAGGGACTGAATGGCTTACTGATTGTGTGTGCTATAGAAGGGACTGAATGGCTTACTGATTGTGTGTGCTATAGAAGGGACTGAATGGCTTACTGATTGTGTGTGCTATAGAAGGGACTGAATGGCTTACTGATTGTGTGTGCTATAGAAGGGACTGAATGGCTTACTGATTGTGTGTGCTATAGAAGGGACTGAATGGCTTACTGATTGTGTGTGCTATAGAAGGGACTGAATGGCTTACTGACTGTGTGTGCTATAGAAGGGACTGAATGGCTTACTGATTGTGTGTGTGTGGTGGATGTGTAGACTTCCTAACACTGTATGGTATTGACTTCCTATAGACACTGTATGAGGGCATAGGCTTCCTGTAGACTATATATACTAATTACGCTTGTTGTAACCTCTCCAACACCTAACCTCCCTCCTTCTGTACTCTTCCAGCAGTTCTGGGATGATGTAAACTTTCTCTCTAAATTTTGTCACCTTCGCTGAAGCTTTCTTTTTGCCACTTGCTGACGGTCTGCAATTAAACAGGACATAAAGCAAAATATCAACAATTAGTAAGTCATATTTAAATAGTCTGATTAAATTCTCATTACCGAAACACAAGTTCTCTCTACCGCAACTGGCCTTAAATTGCAGCGGGAATGGTGTTGCGGAGGATGAGGAACCTTAGCATGTTTTGCTAACCATAGAGAAGACATGCTGACTAAGCAAATGTTTACTCAATGTACATAATTAGACATTAATGAAGTATATTTTCATAGAACATTTTAAATCTTAACGTTTTTCTAAATGTGGGAAACCTACCTGTAATGATGATCAATACTGTTGTGTACGCAGTCTGACAAAAGAATGTTTAACTTTTAACTGGAGAAATGTAGAGATCTGCATCACTGGTAGCCATCTTGAAGGTACTGGTAGATGTGTTGCTTCATTCAAAATCGCACTGTCAGTTTTGCTTGAATGCTGCCATCTATCGACGGTTTCTGGTGAGGGTAGGTTTTAATAGTGGGTACAACATATCCTATATGCTTCCTGATAAACTCAGTCACTGTATCAGTATATTTGTCTATTATTCTTGGAAGGTACCCAGAACAGATCCCAGTCCGCGTGACCAAAACAATCTTGAAGCATGGATTCCAATTGGTCAGACCAGCATTGAGTAGTCCTTAGCACGGGTGCTTCCTGTTTGAGTTTCTACCTATAGGAATGGAGGAGCGAAATGGAGTCGTGGTCAGATTTGCCAAAAGCAGCGCGTGGGTAGGCATCACGGAAGTTGGCTGAGTGTTTTTAGCTGCGCAAGTACCACAGCTGATATGTTTATCGGACTTCAGCAGCCTTTTACTCAAATTTACTTTAAAATCCCAGCTACAATAAATGCGGCCTCGGGAAATGTGGTTTCCAGTTTGCATAAAGTCCATTGAAGTTCATTGAGGGCCGTCGTGGTATCTGCTTGAGGGAGGAGGATATCCACGGCTGTGACTGCAACTGAAGAAAATTCTTTTGATGTATTCTAGGTCGGGTGAACCAAAGGACTTGAGTTCCTGTATGTTATCACACTTACACCATGAGTCTTTAATCATGACACACACACCCTCGCCCTTCATTCCGCAGAGATAGGTATTCCTGTCTGCGTGATGAACTGAGAACCCAACTGGCTGGACCGACTCGGACAGTATGTTCTAAGGGATGCCATGTTTTTCTGGGCTAACAATGTAAGAAATAATACATAAACAAAATACTGCAAAGTTTTCTAGGAGCTAGGCAGCCCTCTGGTGTTTTATAATTTTAATAATTTAAAAAAGTACCTAATTTAACTAGGCAAGTCAGAACAAATTCTTATTTACAATGACGTCCTACCCCGGCCGAACCCTAACCTGGATGACGCTGGGCCGATTGTGCGCTGAACTACGGGATTACCAATCACGACCGGTTGTGATACAGCCTGGAATCGAACCAGCGTCTGCCGTGATGCCTCTAGCACTGAGATGCAGTGCCTTAGACCGCTGCGCCACTCGGGAGCCTGTCATTGCGTCCTCTTGGTCAGCTTATTGTAGATGTGAATGTGTTCTCCATAACCTACCTGGTTAAATAAATAACGTGTGTTCTTCCCCAGGCCTGCCGCTGGTCACACTGGATTGTTAATGGGCACATCCAAGCCAACCGCTGCCGGCTCCAGCAGACCTGCAGCTTCCAGAGTCGGTACCACAGCCCCCTCTACTGGCAGGACTACCACAGCGCAGGCACCCAAACCTACAGGCCCTGCCAAGAAAGGTGCACATGCCTTACAGGTTTTGTACCTGTAATCACCTGTATGCATCTCAAAATTAACTTGAAGGTACCATTTTTAGTTGAAGAGATAAGCATGTTTTAAATGATTTGGTCTCTGTTACAGATGTCAGCAGACCAGCAATCACTACCGCAGCCAGAAAGCCGGTAACAACCACCACTACCAAAATGACCAAACCTGACCCCCCTAAAGCGACTGCAGCCTCCAGACCCGAGCCCGCCTCCAAAAGGCCCCATCCCACCAAGGCGGCAGACACCAAGCCAGCCCGCCCTACATCACAGGACCCCAAGCCCCTGCCCACACGTAAAGCTCCTCCCACCACACGGCCCCCTGCCACACGACAGCCCCAGGGTAAGACCCCCCCTGCCTCCCCCAGCAACAAGCCCGTGGGCAGCACCGCACCCCAGTCGGTCAAACGAGCCTCTAAACCAACCCAGTCTGTCTTGCCCTTCACTGCTAGACCTGGAGCTCCCAAGTCTGCAGCAGCAGTGGCTGCCACAGCAGCAGCTGCCGTGGCAACAGTCGCCATGACAGCCACAGCAGAGCCAGAAGTGGCAGCTTCAGAAGTCCCAGGACCAGTGTCTGCATCTTTGCCAGCAGTGGCCCTAGAGTCCAGAGAAGAGGTTTCAGTCCCAACTCCTCAGGATACTACTTCTCCATCTCCACCACAGAGCCCACTCAGGCTGGCTCCTGCTCCACCACAGGATTCACTAGTCACTGTTGCCCAGGAGGAGAGGTCTGAACGACCAGAGACTGTCCCAGCAGCCCTGCCACAGCCAGCACCAGACCAGACCTTACACCAGGACATCCCTGCAGCAGTGGCTAGGGCTACACCCAGCCCTCTGGATTCCTCAGAGAAAGCCCAGCTCAACATGGATGAAGAAGAGGACGAGGAGAGGGAGGGCAGCCAGCGGGTGTCTGTGTCAGAAATGAGCGGCTCCCAGCCCACTGAAGAGTCCAGGCCGGGCTCAGCCGGCCCTGCGGGTTCAGGTTGGCGTGCAGGCGGCGCCCTGCTATCGGAGCTGGACTCTGAGGTGAGCTGCAGCCAGCAGGGGGCGTCGGAGCCGAGCGCCCCGGGCGTCCTGGAGGGCACAGAGAGTATGGATGACCTAGGAGACGCCAGTCTGAAGGGTGCCATCGACATGGAGGGCATGTCTGCCTCGGCCGGCTCGCCTGACTTCGAGAAGGTGCCCGACATCCCGACCAATGATTTTGATGACTACGATGAAGACGGAGACCGGGTGTGCGACATGGAGGTGGGTTCGGAACGGGCGGATGACCCGAGAAGAGCGAGGCGTGACGAGGATGAGGATGACGATGTGGAGATGGCCAGTGAAGGGGTGACTGAGAGCGGGCTGGAGAGCTACGGGAATGCAGACGAGGATGACTTTGCGGAAGATGAGAGACTGGACAACCTGAACCAAGCCCTGCCTGCCCTGGCCGCCCAGTGGGACCAACCCAACCCCAACTCCTTTTGTGACCCCTGGGCCCAGCCGCACCCCCAGGCTGCCTCAGCCTCCCCCCTGCAGACCCCTCCCAGCCCCTCAGACCCCTGGCAGGCTGATATGGAGACACCCACCCAGTATGCCACTCAACCCTGGCTGCAGCTGGCTGCCACACCATTTGTTCCAGCCCTGCATGAGCCCTCACACCAGCCTGCCCCTGCATCTCCACTTGAGATAGAGACCCTAGCCCCATTGCACTCCCTGTCCCCCATAGCTGCCTCCGGCCGCGGCATGTCACACTCCAGCACCCTAAGCGCTACGGAGCTGGCTGTCCACAGCAACAGCGAGACCAGCACCAGCACCCCAGAGGAGCTCTGTGACTACAACAGCAGCTCCGGGGTGGAGTCCCGCTCTGAGGGGGGGAAGCTCCACACCCTGCCTGCCGCCCTGGCCCCCGTGCGCTCCCTCCAGCCTGAATTGGAGGACCAGGACCTGGGCATCGACCTGGAGAGAAAGGACGGGGAGGTGGCAGAGACCCTGCCAGCCAACGAGGTCCCAGGGGACCCCGCCACAGCACCCACGTCCAACCCCTCGTCCTCCTCCACCACGGAGGATGAGGCCAGCGACACGGAGGGCGAGGCCCAGCTGGATGAGCTGGGCCAGGGCATCCACAACGCCACTTTCGACCACAAGCCCGGCGCCCAGCGCTGCCTGTCTGCCCTGGAGGAAGGGGAGGAGACCAGTGGAGGCGCAGAAGAGGGCGGCAACACCCCCCAGTCTGCCAGCTCGGCGGCATCCTACGCCTATGACATGACGGCGTCCAACTCCAGTAACCACTCCACTGCTGAGAGCTGCGCCAAGAGCCCTGGCATCTTCTCCCTGGAGGAGCTACCTGAGGAGGCCAAGGACCCGTCACTCATCCAGGAGCTGACCCTGCCGCCGCACGCGCAAAAGGCTGCCTCGGCAGACTCCCTCCTCGTCTCCAACCCAGAGGAGCAGCAGTACATGTTGTGTGGGACGCTTGAGACAGAGCTAGGGGACACGGGGGATCTGAAACCCCTGGACCCCGCGCTGTTCGTGGCCCCCCAGCAGCCTGGGGAGGGCCCCCGTGTCACCCAACCGCCCTACTACTCCACTGTCTGTGAAAACACTGAGAACTCTCTCACAGGTAACGTATAGTCCCCCCCTACTTCCCTACATACCCGGTAACACACCTTTTACCACCCCTCCCCAAAGCCCTCTGCTGTTTTAGTCATCATCGTTTTGTCCCCAACCTCCAACTGGGGTGGATATGATCGAAATGTTAATTTTTTAAAAACCGAGCAAAAATAGGGAAGGGAAGAAATAAAGACTTTAAATACAGCAGTGCCACTTCCCTCGTATGATATTACCTTATGAGTATATGGCTTAAAACTCCTGTATGTGCAATAGCTACAACTATTACAATTAGAATGTGTTTTTCTTTTCTTTTTAATGAACAGATCTGAAACATGAACTGGCATGGTTTGATTTGCATTGACTGGGCTGTTGTGACGCAGCTCTTAAGAAAAACCAAGAAGAAACACAACATAACAAAAGCAAATGTGGAATGAAATGTTCAACTTTGTGTATTTAACCGGTTTACTTTTTACTGAACAAGAAAATGCTGATGAATGTTGACTGTATTGTCTTGCCGTTTTCCATTGCGAAGAAACAGACATCTGTCCTCCTCTGCCTTCCCTAAGCACTCCCCCTTTCCTTCTGCACTTTAAGGTTAGGCTGCCCCTCCCCCTCTTTCTTACATTTGTCCTTTTTGGAGTATTTACCATTACCAAGCTTTAAATAAAGATGAGATATTTAACGTGACTCCTCTCTCCCGGACAGTTTTATTCAAGTGGGGAATGGGGAGTTGGATGGCACATATTGTATCGCATATGTTAAGCCCTATAACATATGAGTCGAGGTTGTCTCAACCTTATGTGGGAGACCATTACATACCCGTGGGGCCATGTGGATTCAAAAGTCTCCCAGCAAGGAAGCATTCATACCTACATACCTATAAACATACTCTCCTCACTCTACTCCCACCATCCCAGAATAGGGCTCAACGGAGACATTATGGAGTATGTCTATCAAACTCCCACCTCCTCTCAGCTGCTCCTCTTCCGCACTGTGACCCCCCATATGTAAGACCTGGTGGAGTGACCCCTTCCTTGCCCCGCTGGATTCCTCCATCGCCAAACGAACTGAGAAACGACGTCGAGAAGGTTCGCCATCATCCGAACCAGAAGAGCATCCCACCAGTGTTTTTATTTTCCTCTAGTAATGTGTGTGTTGCCTTTTGATGTTTCCGTTCTGCCTGACCTCTACATTGTTTGAGATCTCTCCGTTATATCTGCAAGTGCATGTCCACCGCGCACCATTTTTTTAACTGCACTGTTAAACTACTTTACCTTTGGGACGCCTTGTTTGCATGTCACTGACTGACACTCGTTGGCTTTGGTTTGGTTTGAGGGCCTGGTCCGAAATGGCACCCTGTTCCCTAAATAATACCCTGGTCAAAAGTAGGGTACTATATATAGGCGACGTGGTGGCATTTCAGACGCAGTCCAGTTCACATGAGGTGGTGCTGCTGTCTATGTACTGATGCATGGTGAACGGTCTTTGTCCTGCATGTTTCACTTACTCACCAGCTCCCGACGGGGACTGAAGGAAACTGTTGGTTGCTCACAAGAGTTTCTTTTAATTTCACAAGACTTATCGTTGGTAGTTACTGCATATACGGGAAGTTGGGCTGCTTTATTGCACACCAAAAAAATATATATTATCGGCATATTTTGTTTTGGGAAGTAACATTTTGAAAAGGTTCATGTAAATGGTTTGCGAAATTTGCTCTCTGCTTTAACTTCCCCCAGCCAGTGGCCCGCTCCTCCCACCTCTCCCACCTCTCCCTGCTGTCGTCATGTCTCCTGTTCTCCCGGAGTTTCACTTCACCCCTGTCCCCACCTCTTTTTAACACGCTTTGCTTTTCAGGCTGTCAATGTTGCACACTTTGCCTGCGATATCATGTGAGTGAGGAGGTAGTTCCTGGGTTCAGTAGTCATATGTTGACACACGTAGGCTATCCTAAACCATTAGGCGTTCAAACAGCCCCGGTGCCAGAAATGTATGAAAAACTGCCAAAATAATGGAAACACTTGAGTGAATGAGGATTGCGAAGTATATTAAAGCAGGTGCTTACACACAGGTGTGGTTCCGGAGTTAATTAAACAATTTAACATCCCACCATGCTTAGGCCATGTATAAATAATGAGTTGGCCATTATTTTGGCTACCATGGCTATGCCCCCATAGGGCATGAGTGGTCACTGAATGGTTTGATGAGCATGAAAATGTCAACCATATGCCATGGCTGTCTCAGTCACCAAGATCTCAACCCTGTTGGAACACCATATGGGTGATTTCTGGAGCAGCGCCTGTGATTTTCCACTGCCTTCACCGAAAAATGGAATTTCTCATGGAAGAATGGTGTCGCATTCCTCCCATAGAGTTCCAGACACTTGTAGAATCTATGCCAAGGTGCATTGAAGCTGTTCTGGCTCGTGGTGCCCCAACACCCTATTAAGACATTGGCATTTCCTTTATTTTGGCAGTTACCCGTACACTATAATAGTTGTAAGTTGCCTGTGATGACACCCGATACATCACTTTTCAAGCCACAAACACGCAAATTACAATCTCTCGACGCTAGATATTTAATGTGTAGATCACAAGAACACTACATCACTCAGTAGTTAAAAGTAAGTACTTAAACTCTTCTCACTAACGTCTCCTTGGTAGACTACAATACCCACAGTCTCTGTTCTCTGCTCTCACCCACACTGCACTGCTCCCTCTCATTTGTCTGTCTCTCTCTCTCTCTAACGCACGCTTCCCACTGGGTGTGATCTCCACTTTTTCCTCCCCAGGGCTCAACGTGCTCCCCCAGCCACACTGCCGCCGCGACCACAACCCCCACCCCCACTGTGACCTCTTGACCCCACCCAGGCTGACCTGTGCTGACCTGCCCCCCCGGAGCCCTCGCCTGCAGGCCAGCCCCCAGCTCCGCAGACTGGAACGGCACCAGCAACAACTACTAGAACTGCAGCAACGCAGAGAACAGCAGGGAAAACCCAAAGAAGAAGAGGCGATGAAGAAGGAGATGAAGAAAGAAGAAGAGGCGGCGCAGCAGGAGGAGGAGGAGGAGCTGAGGAGGGAGGAGGTGGAGCAGAGGCAGCAGATCATGCGGTGGCAGCAGGAGCTGGAGGAGCAGGCACAGCAGACGTCACCGCAACAACAGCCCCAGAAAGGTCAGGCAACAGTGCTGCTTTCGCCTTCCTCTGGTCTCCATACCATTTATGAAGCCCTGGAGAGTGATGAAGAGGGGAAGCAAATTGAGGTTAATGTCCAGCTCGAACAATGCGAAGAAGAAGCCCCGCTGGAGAACGAGGTTAACAGTGACCGTCGAGAGGTGTTGGATGAGGACGGAGCTGATAGCAACTCCACCTCCACTCTCAGTCCCTCTCCAGACTCCCCCGAGCAGGAAGAGTCCCGGGACGCCTCCACAGAATACCCTCCTCCCCTGGACCTGGACTGGGGGAAGAAAGTTGACATTGTCCAGCAGCTGATCAACCAGACCCTGCTGCTGACGGGCGACGGCTGCTCCTCCCTGCTCCTGCTGCCCGGAGGCACCTTGAGCCCCCTGGAGGCCAGCCTGTGGCCCAAACTGCTGCCCCCCCTTACCCCTCCCTCAGCCACGGTCACGTCGGTCAGCAGCTTCTCCCCGGAGGCCCCTGGCCAGTCCCCCCAGGGTGAGTGGACAGTGGTGGAGCTGGAGACACACCACTGAGGGATGTAGAGACGTGTGTCTCACCATTAATGGTTGCACACACTGTTGTAACCACCTCTTTTACCTTTCCTTGCCATTCATCACTGCAAATACAACACTACTGTTTGATACACTGAACTAACACCACTGTATTTTGAAACATGATACCTTTCGATTGGGGGGCAAAGGACACTGACACCACGGTTATATCAATCACAGACTGACTCGCACTGTAATTTTACACCTCTCTCTCATGCTAAAACTATGTTAGGTTACATACCAGCAGTCCCAGAGGGCTACTACCTTGATTAGACTGGTTGACTGAAGCTTCTGGGCCAGCTATTTGGGTAGAATAGTGACTACTGAAGCTAAAACTACTGGATTCTAACATTTATTTAACCTTTTATTTAACTAGGCAAGTGAGTTAAGAACTCAATTCTTATTTAGGAACAGGGGGTTGTTCAGGGGCAGAACGACAGATTTTTACCTTGTCAGCTCAGGGATTCGATCTTGCAACCTTTCGGTTACTAGTCCAATGCTCTAACCACGAGGCTACCTGCCGCCCCAGGTAGCCTCACACACGCAATATGTTTTGATGTGGGGGGTCCTAGGTGGTTCAGTTCACACTGAAGATGTTGAACTACTGACTTGGTTTATGATTATTGGTCTGAATTACTGATGACAAACTGCACTTGACTAGACCAGTATCCTATAATGATCACTCAATGCCTGCTTAGCTTTGTGCTTCAAAACCGTTTGATTTGCTCTAGAGCAGCAAATCATAGAAATAGAATCCCTAGAACAGTCACAGGATCCCCATTCCAATTGCCGAGGGCCTTTATCCTTTCTAGGGATACTATTTCTATGGGCCAAGTTCCTGCGTTTCTCTGATGTCAAACCAGAGGCCTTCCACCAGCTGAGGTAAAACACTGGTTGGCCGTATCTGTTAGAGTAAGGTTATTTATCGACTCTATGATGAATTCCACCATTTCAGGGTGGTATTTCACTAAGCAGGATCTATTTTGTGAAATACACCTGGGTGCTAATGAAATGAGGGACTGTTTCTGTTGCATGCTACTGCTGACTCGATGAAGGCCACCGGAAATATCGGTTTATTGTCTCTTTTTCAGAAGCACTCTCACGTTTTTGTTCTGAAGACTTGGCCCCATATCCTGGGTGCTTTTCCTCATGTTTGGGCTTGTTTCCGTGGTTACGGATGATGACATAATGGGGGTGGGAGTGGTCATGACATTGATATGAGGTAATGGAGAAATGAATAGGTAATTGAAGAGGGTCAGAGTGTAAGGAAACACAAAGAGTCTCCGAGTAGATTTCTCTGGGGATATAACCGGTTCTTCTGTGAGGCTGCTGGGTCCTCGCCTGGTCCCAGATCTGTTTGTGCTGACCATCTGCCCAACTCCTATGGTTAGTTTGGTGTGATGAAGACCATGGGCGTTGGGCAGATGGTCAGCACCAACAGGTTGCCAAGACGACACAAACCGATTTGGGATCAGTCGTGGGTTTTTCTGGTTAATATTGGGGTTAGTCATGAACTATATTTGAAGGATGGGTGGTACAGAGTTAACCTTGTGGATGTGTACATGTATTTGTGTGTTTCTGGGTGGAAAGGTACTGCATGTGAAGAAAACAATTTGCATTACCTCAGTGGATTGTGAATATAGTAAATGAGTATGTCCATCAAGCCTATAATATGGATTCATAGAGTGTTTGAAAATGGATTTATTGCGCCATGTACCTTCAGTTTGAAACCTGATCTGACATGAGTCAAACACTGGCTTTACTATTAGGGTACTTGTGTTCAAATGGGAACTTGCATTAAGCCTCACGGAAGTTGATTTTCTAACAGGAGTGTCATCTATTTAGCAGAAACACGGATTTTGCCATTGTGGTTGAACTTTGAGCCCTAAGGAGAGAGTCCACTGTGTGGGGCAACGACCCTGGATGGACAGAAACGGGTGGTTGGGATGAAGTGAACGCCGAGACACACTCCTTCATATACCATAGGGATGGACTCGACAGTTGATACAACCACTCTGCTGTGAGGCCAGGGATAGTAGATACTATATGTATCTGGAAATCAAACCCTTTTCCACCGTAGGCACAGCAAGCAAGGGCCCTTTTTTTATATAAATGGTAGCTAGATTCTCCCGTGTCTTTTTCAAGCCGTTTTTCCATGTGTAGCCAAGTGGCTGCCATTTTCTAAGGCAGTTTGGTACATTCCGATTTGAGGGCTCTGCCACTTCTACTCCAAGATCCCAAAGCGACACGCACAAGGCATCGGTCAAAGCTGGACTTTATCTCTTGTTTTTAAACGTCTCACTGTAGTGTTTTGTGTATTGTTAGTGTATAGTATTACCGAAAGGGGAGTCTCTCACCATTTATTGCAATGAAGTGAACCCACTGGATGTTTATTTTGTACTGTAGAGAATATTTTGAAGTACGGTAGATGAGGTGACATTTATTTATAGATTTGAAGCAGATCTTGTTTTAGAGAATGAAGGTTAATGGTTGTAGATGTAATGGTTTATTTAAATTCCAAGATGTGACCTTTGAACTTCCGTCGGTACCACACTTGTAGACTTTTTTCTTTTTTTTGTATGATGTTTTGCCTGCATTTCTTAAAGATCTTCTCAATAGTTATCAGGGGATATGAAGTGACAAGAGCGTGTTCAGTGCTTCCATGAACACGCGTTGGTACATTTCTGTATTTTATGGAACTGCTCAAACCATCTACAAACATTCCCGTCTAGCTGGTGTAGAAATTACACTGTAGTAAATGACAATATCACGCAAGTTACAGAACTATCACGCCCAATGGAGCATGTCTGGTAATCACTAGTACTGAAAGGTGTGGACTCTTCCCCTATTTTTGTGAAGTTCTGTCATTTTATTTTAAAATGAAGGGAAACTCCCTTCTAACTAATGTCTATTCTCGATGAAATGAGGTTGGCATTTTGACGTTGTGGAGTTCAAATTACGGCAGCTTGTTTAACTACGTAATAATTCCTTGAGGTTGTGTGACTTTGTGTCAACGGCTAATGTGTTTTGTCAATATTTCAATGCTTTTTATTTCGAGAAAATAAAATACATTTTCTTTTGCCATTTTGTTGTTCTTTTGTTATTAACACTTCCAACTTCTGACCTATTTAAAATGGTGGCCTGCTGCCCTCCCATAGCAAGTAGAAAAAAAATCAGCTTTCCTTTCCAAATACCTACCTTGGGGCTAGATTCAATTCATAGCGCAGAAGATCTGCGGAGACTGCATTCATGGTCGATGCTGCATATGTCCGCTTAATCGGAACAGATTGAATTATAGTTATGGTTTGTTACTTTACTTAGATTTACAGTCAATACATGGCAAGAGGGGGATAATGCTTTAAAAAATATATAGAATGTTAACTGACTTGCCTAGTTAAAAGGTTAACTTTCTAATGTACAATGACTACATACCCCAGCCAAAACCAGACTACGCTGGGCAAATTGTGCGACGCCCTATGGGACTCCCAATCATAGCTGGATGTGATACAGTCTGAATTCGACCCAGGGACTGTAGTGATGCCTCATGCACTGAAATACAGTGCCTTAGACCGCTGCGCCACTCAGGAGCCCAGAATGTTTTTGGTCTTTGGTAGTCTTGCTTGCCAGACAGTCATATATGGGGATAGGTTTGAGAGGTTTTTCCCTGGGCTAGAGGATAATGTTCCACCATGCTGAATCTTCAATGTGCAGAGAAAAACATGTTCTGTTCTCCCTTCCTTTCTTTTACAGACATCAAAACACAATTTAGCGTAGACTTGTGCTATGTTTGGTGATTTTAGTGGTTGAAGAGGAACTGACAAATGGGGGTATGTCCACAGTCCTGTGCCATAAAGGTCCAGACATTGCCCTTAGACATACAGGTCTAGGATCAGTTAACCCTCCACTGGCTTCACAAATCCTACTCAAAACCATCAGGGGAAACACATCTGACCATAGATTTAACAATTCTGACGAGTGCAAGGACAGTTTCTTGGATTATTCTGGAGACGTTCTAAAACAAATTAACAAACTGTTTTATAGAGACTTTGAACAGCAGACCATGAGTTTACGCTACTGTTGGACCAAATCAAACTTTATTTACATAGAACGTTTAGCAAAAGTAAATTCATGACATCTATCTGAAACCCACAGAATGAATGATCCAGAGTTGCTTTTCTAAAGAGTGTTTTCCATCTGACAAGATGCCTTCGTCTTAATTAATTTGTTTCTTTGTAAACTTTCTTTCCTGTGTAAGTCAGTATGTGCAAGTCCGTATATGTTCAGTTAGGTTCCCCTTCCGATTGAAGCTTTTCCCACAGCCACCACAGCTAAATGGTTTCTCTCCTGTGTGAGTCAGTATGTGCCTCATTAGGTCCCCCTTCTGAATGAAGCTTTTCCCACAGTCACCACAGCCAAACGGTTTCTCGCCTGTGTGAATCCTCATGTGCCTGGAAAGATGTCCTTTGAGTTTGAAGGTCTTTCCACAAAAGGGGCAGGTGCAGGGTCTCTCCACGTGACAGAGTCTGACATGGGCCTTCAATTTACAGGTGGAGTTGTAGAGTTTTTGGCAGAGGTGGCATTCGCTGGGTATCTTCTTGGCGAGAGTCACATGCTCCTGCAGGTCAGCTTTCAGAGCAAACGTTTCACCACAGTCACAGCAGCAGAGAGCTTTTCTAGACATGGTGCTGGGTTTGTAACAGTGTTCCCCCATTGATAGGTTGGGATTCAATGGTGGACTGGGATGGAATGGTGACAGCAGCCTAAGTCCTACTGGGTCACTGCTTACAGCTGAGCTGTGGCTGTAGGAATTGTTTTGATTATCTGGGGGTCACAGGGAATGTCGAGAACCTTTAGGTGGGTAAAAGTGACAAAATGTGGGAGATCCACTGGTTTAGAGGCACTCTCTCTGTTCTCCACCGTCTGGGTTTGGGGAAGAGTAAAGGACTGAAGTGGGTTTTCCTGATCACATTTACTTTTCACACAAAGAGGAGGGAATTTGAAAACTATGACGTCAGCCTCCTGCCCTTGAAGCTGCTCTTCCTCCTGACAGGTCGAGAGTTCCTCCTGTTCCTCTTTAATCAGTTTGGGTTCTCGGTCCTCCTGCTGCAGACTGGTTCTCCTCTCCTGCTCACAGTGCTGCTGCTCAGGGGGAACCTCCTCTTCAGTGACAACAAGAGATAACTGAAGGGACTCTGGAGGGAAGGTGAAGAGGAGCAGAGATGATCTGTACCACATAAATAAAAATGACACTTCATCTCTATGTATATACAGTACCAGTCAAAAGTTTAGACACATCACCTCATTCCAGGGTTTTTATTTTTACTATTTCCTACATTGTAGAATAATAGTGAAGACATCAAAACTGTAAAATAACACTTATTGAATCATGTTACCAAAAAAAAGTATTAAACAAATCAAAATATATAAGCCTTGACAGCTTTGCACACTCTTAGCATTCTCTCAACCAGCTTCATGAGGTAGTCACTTGGAATGCATTTCAATTAACAGATGTGCCTTGTTAAAAGTTAATTTTGGAATTTCTTTCCTTGTGTTTGTGACAAGGTAGGGGTGGTATCCAGAATATAAACCCTATTTGGTAAAAGACCAAGTCCATATTAGGGCAAGAACAGCTCAAATAAGCAAAGAGAAACGACAGTCCATCATTACTTTATGACATGAAGGTCAGTCAATATGGAACATTTCAAGAACTTTGATAGTTTCTTCAAGTGCCATGATGAAACTGGCTCTCATGAGGACCGCCACAGGAAAAGAAGCAGAGGATCAGTTCATTAGAGTTACCAGCCTCAGAAATTACAGCCCAAATAAATGCTTCCGAGTTCAAGTAACAGACATCTTAACGCCAACTGTTCAGAGGAGACTGTGTGAATCACGCCTTCATGGTCAAATTGCTTCAAAGAAACTACGACTAAAGGATATCAGTAAGAAGAAGAGACTTGCTTTAGCCAAGAAACATGAGCAATGGACATTAAACCGGTGGAAATCTGTCCTTTGGTCTGATGAGTCCAAATTTGAGACTTTTGGTTCCAACCGCCGTGTCTTTGTGAGACGCAGAGTAGGTGAACGGATGATCTCTGCATGTGTGGGATTTATTTGGAATTTAGGGCACACTTAACCAGCATGGCTACCACAGCATTCTACGGCGATATGCCATGCCATCTGGTTTGCGCTTAGTCCCACTATCATTTGTTTTTCAGCAGGACAATAACCAAACACCCCTCCAGGCTGTGTAAGGGCAATTTGACCAAGAAGGAGAGTGATGGAGTGCTGCATCAGATTACCTGCCCTCCACAATCACCCGACCTCAACCCAATTGAGATGGTTTGGGATGATTCGGACCGCAGATTAAAGGAAAAGCAGCCAACAAGTGCTCAGCATGTGGGAACTCCTTCGTGACTGTTGGAAAAGCATTCCAGGTGAAGCTGGTTGAGAGAATGCCTAGAGTGTGCAAAGCTGTCATCAAATCAATGGGTGGCAACTTTGAAGAATCTCAAATATAAAATAAATGTTGATTTGTTTAACACTTTTTTGGTTACTACATGATTCCATGTGTTATTTCATCATTTTGATGTCTTCACTAATTATTCTACAATGTAGAATATAGTAAAATAAAGAAAACCCTTGAATGAGTAGGTGTGTTCAAACTTTTGACTGGTACTGTGTATACATAGATATACACAGAGCGTTTAAACATGCCTGAGTGCACATACCTATATTCTATTTCATTAGGATTTTAGTGAAACTTTTTCATTATGCACGGTAAATTGTTATATATATATATTATACATATATTGAATGGTGATCACGGTTAGCCTAAACAACTTATATATTCATCAAGAATAAGTGCAGCTAGATATTTGTAGATCTACATGCGAACCTTTTCTAAATAGGTTTATGTCCGGTGTTATCTGCAGCAGTCTCCGTAGATTATCATTCTCCTCCTGGTACTCGACTACCGTTTTCTCAAATGCCCCGAAAATCTCCACAGCAGCCGCTGTTAAACGCTCATTTAAGAACACTTGCAACATCTGTAATGTAGACATTTTCAGTCGACTGAAAGGTGGGTATTAAGCAAGTATGGCCAAATATACTGGAAATTAACCCCTTTTGTCTGTGGTATGGCTTCGTCCACGAAGAAAAATGGTGACAAAACAAACCCTCTCCCAGTTTTACGTCCGTATTGTCTTCTTCTGTTTCTATCAGTCAGTGGTGAGCCCGTAAACAGATCACACCACCCCCATGTGGATGGATGCTTACAAGATAATATAATGTTTCTAAACCAGCCAGGTCACCTGTGATACAAGTCAGTATTCGAAATCAACCCATGTCTGAGGACGTCGGGAGGTGACGTGGAAACCGACCACTACGGGCAACAGTGAACGCTGTTACCTTCAAGTCGGTTTCGGTTTTGCTAGGGTGTTGTGAATTGGGATGGCAGATGGGCGTAAGCAACTGCCTCTGGTGCCAATGGTTGCATTAACAAAAATCTCAAAAACAATTTAGCTGAATTCCAAAATGCAATTTTTGGCACCAGTGGCAAATTCTTAGGTAACATTTTCTGCTTCTGGTGCCAATGGTTGCATGTTCAAATCCAGCAAAGTTGTTTTTGAGATTTTCATTTTAAGTCTATCCCAAACCTTAACCCTTACCTTAAACAATTCAGAGCTAATGCCTAACCTTTACCCTTACCTTAAACAATTCAGAGCTAATGCCTAACCTTAACCCTTACCTTAAACAATTCAGAGCTAATGCCTAACCTTGACCCTAACCGTAAAAATTCAGAATTCATGTCTACGCTTAACCTACTATGACATTTGGAACAACTTCAAAATTTGACATTTGAGAAGATGAACATCTAATTCTGAAGTGAGACTGAGAACTTGCTGTTCTAAACACTTCCACATTGATGTGGATGCTACCATGATTAAGGATCATCCTGAATGAATCCATGAATAATGTCACAGAAGTACAAATATCACATACCCCCCCCAAAAAGAAACCGCTTACCTCCCCTATTATCGTAATGGTGATAAGTTAGTATGTCTTGGGGGTATGATATTTGTTCATCTAACTTTCTCACCTATCATTATTCAGGACTATCCATAATCATGGTAGCGTACACATTAACGTAGAAGTGTTTAGAAACATATATTGTTATTTACAATAAAAGTGACTCTAAATGACCCAATACATGATTTACTATTCTTTTCTATTGGGCACAAAATAATCAGAAACACAACCAAATTAAACAGCAAATGCATCCAACGAGTTTGTAGAGTCTGAAGCTTGATGTAATAATTGCGTGCTGGGAATAGGGGACCAGATACTAAACGTTTGATTACTTTAATACACATGTAAGTGAATTTGTCCCAATAATTTTGGTCCCCTAAAATGGTGGAACTATGAAAAAAATGGTTGTAATTTCAAAACGGTTCACCTGCTATGGATGGAAATACACTCAAATTAAAGCTGACAGTGTGCACATTAACCCCATAGTTATTGTATCATTTCAAATCCAAAGTGCTGGAGTACAGATCCAAAAGAACAAAGAATGTGTCACTGTCCTAATACTTTTGGAGCTCACTGTAGGTCAGATCAGTCGTCATAGTTGATATTATGAAGCTATTGCTGATGCATAAGATAATACAATGCCTTTGGAAAGGATTCAGACCCCTTGACTTTCTCAACATTTTGTTACGTTACAGCCTATTCTAAAATTGTAAAAAATATAAACGTTTTCCCTCATCAATATACACGCAATACCCCATAAATGACAAAGCAAAACCAGGTTTAGACATTTTTGCAAATACATTTTATTTATATATATATATATATATATATCTAATGAAATATTACATTTACTTAAGTATTCAGACCCTTTACTCAGTGCTTTGTTGATGCACCTTTGTCAGCGATTACAACCTCAACTCTTCTTGGGAATTATGCTACAAGCTTGGCACAGCTGTATTTGAGGAGTTTCTCCCATTCTTCTCTGCAGATCCTCATAAGCTCTGTCAGGTTGGATGGGGAGCGTTGCTGCACAGCTATTTTCAGGTCTCTCCAGAGATGTTTGATCGGGTTCAAGTCCGGTCTCTGGTTGGGCCATTCAAGGACATTCAGACACTTGTCCCGAAGCCACTCCTGCATTGTCTTGGCTCTGTGCTTATGGTCGTTGTCCTGTTGGAAGGCGAACCTTCACCCCAGTCTGAGGTCGTGAGTGATCTGGAGCAGGTTTTCAACAAGGATCTCTATGCACTTTGCTCTGTTCATCTTTGCCTCGATCCTGACAAGTCTCCCAGTCCCTGCCGCTGAAAAACATCCCCACAGCATGATGCTGCCACCACCATGCTTCACTGTAGGGATGGTGCCAGGTTTCCTCCAGACGTGACGCTTGGTATTCGAGGCCAAGGAGTTCAGTCTTAATCTTGTTTCTCATGGTCTGAGAGTCTTTAGGTGCCTTTTGGCAAACTCCAAGCGGGCTGTCATGTGCCTTTTATTGAGGAGTGGCTTCCGTCTGGCCACTTTACCATAAAAGCCTGATTGGTGCTGCAGAAATGGTTGCCCTTCCCCAGATCTGTGCCTCGACACAATCCTGTCTCGGCGCTCTACGGACAATTCCTTCGACCTCATGGCTTGATTTTCGCTCTGACATGCACTGTCAACTGTGGGACCTTATATAGACAGGTGTGTGCCTTTCCAAATCTTGTCCAATCAATTGAAATTACCACAGGTGGAAACCAATCAAGTTGTAGAAACATCTCAAGGATGATCCATGGAAACAGGATGCACCTGAGCTCAATTTCGAGTCTCATAGCAAAGGGTCTGAATGCTAATGTAAATACTTTCCGGAGGCATTGTACGTCAGTGCACTATCACTTATCTACCTGCAACATATTTGGCTTGACAGTAACAACAAAAAACGTTAAAGCCATTTTTCTCAGTTTCACTGTTTGCGTAGTTATTGCACTTTGCCTTTGTAGGGCAGTAGCCAAAAGTATCTAGCCAAAACTCGACTTGACGTTCAGTATCTTCTCTCTCAAGTTGGAACGCCCATAATGTTAGCACCGCAGTGACGAACCAGGTATATAGCTTGAAAATGTACCTCAATCCAGGGATGGTAGGTGTCACTCAGTGGAGGCTGCTCAGTGGAGGATGGCTCATAACGGCTGGAACAGAGCAAATGGAATGGCATCAAACATATGGAAACTATAGGATAATTATGTAATTAAGAAGATTGAAATACTGCTTATTTTGAATTGTCCCCAATCACTACCCTGGGACATTGGGATCTTTTTTAAGACCAGAGGAAAATGTGCCTCCTACTGGCCCTCCAACACCACTTCCAGCAGTATCTGATCTCCCATCCAGGGACTGACCAGGACCAACCCCGCTTACCTTCAGAAGCAAGCCAGCAGTGGGATGCAGGGTGGTATGCTGAAATGGCATGTGACTCTCGCCAAGAAGAGACCCAGTGAATGCCGACCTCTGCGAAAAACGCTACATCTTCACCTGTAAATTGAAGGCCCATGTCAGACTCTGTCACGTGGAGAAACCCTGCAACTGCCCCTTTTGTGGAAAGACCTTCAAACACAAAGGACATCTGTCCAGACATATGAGGATTCACAAAGGAGAGAAACCGTTTGGCTGTGTTGACCGTGGGAAAAACTTCAATCGGGAAGGGGAACCTAAGGAGGCATGTACTGACTCACACCGGAGAGAAACCATTCAGCTGTGGTGACTGTGGGAAAAGCTTCAATCGGAAAGGGAACCTGAACTTGCACATACTGACGCATACAGGAGCGAACGTCCACAAAGAAAGAAACAAATAGAGAAAACAGAATGAAAACAAAAAGAGGAAACAAATTAGGACAAAGACATCTTGTTAGAAGATGGACAACGCCTTGGAAAAGCAAGGCAACTCTGGATCATTCATTCTCTGGGTTTCAGATAAATAGATGTCATGAATTTACTTTTGTAAAACGTTCTATGGGTATCTGCCAGAATGCTAGTAATGCTTCAGTGATACACATAAAGTTTGATTTGATCTAACAGTAGAGTAGTTCAACTCACAGGTCTGATGTTTTCACATCATTATAAACTGGAATTCCTGCTAGTTTGTTTAGGAATGTCTCCAGAATAGTCTGACTTATGTTATTGATACATTAAAAAAATATATATATAAATAAAATGTGTCCTTGCATTTGTCCACTAATATTTGTTATATGTTTTGTCTTAATGTTGCTCATTTATGATATTGATGTAATCTTGTATATTACATTTTTAAATACTGTTAATACAATGTATTTGGTAGGCCCATTGTGTGTGTCCCTTTTATATACAGACCAAAATCCCACAAATTTACCATGCCTGCTTCTTTTTGCCTGCTTTTTCGTATATCTGAAAGGGGTAGGTGGTACAAAAAATAAATAAAGGAAAAATTAAACCCACATCGAACTTTAAAGGCAATGTTCCTGCGTTAGCAGACTCCATTCATGGTAAACGCTGCTTAAAGTGGGCTCAATCAGAAACGACCTTCAAAAGTGTACTTCGGGATTGTGGCCTTCATCTACTTCCCCAGAGTCAGATGAACTAGTGGATACCATTATTATGTCTCTGTTAGAGGTCATTCGAGATAGTTTCGCGGACCAATGCTAACTAGTGTTAGCACAATGACTGCGAGTCTATGGGTATCTGCTAACATGCTAGTAACGCTTCAGTGATACACAGCATCTCCATGTGGATGGAGTTTTACTTCAAGCTCCAGAAATAGATAACTTCATTTGGGGAAACAGTTTGAATTAGTAATAGGATTATCTTTTTTTGCATGAACTGAATTGAAAGACAATGCATTTTAACACAGGCGACTCTTGACAACTGCAACGGCTTGGGACTGATGTGAAAACATGCATTTAAAAAGAGAATGCGCTTATCGGGAGCAATTACAAGGGGTGTCACTGAAATGGGACTGGACAAACACTGTTGTGCACTTAGAACAGAGTTTTCACTCACACAAAGTGCACTTATCAGGAATCGACTTTAAATCACTACTTCTATAAAGACTCAAACAATATCCTGAATGATCAGCATTAGGTCAAAATGTATGACAAAAAGACAGATGGAAGGAGATATTTTCTGGAAAGTGTAAACATTTTTTACGTATCAATAACATCAGCCAGACCATTCTCTCATCACCCTGAGAGACATTCCAAAACAAACAACCAGATATTCCTGTTGGTAATCATGTGAAAACATCAACAGACTTTCAACAGCAGACCAGTGAGATTCACATAATACTGCATACTACTGTTTGATCATCACCTCACCCTTCAAATAAAAATGAGACTTTATTTACAAAGAATATTCTGTTAAAAGTAAATTCATCACACATCCATTTATCTTAAGAGAACAGCATGAATGGTCCAGAGGTGGTTTGCTAAGGCCGTGGTCCTCATCCTGCTTTTTAAAATTCCCATCTGTTTTCTTTCTTCCTTCCTTCCTTTGTGGACCTTATCCACATGTTTCACTAGATAAGCATTATGAGTGAATCTTTTACCACAGACTAAGCAGCCATGTTGTTTCTCTCCTGTGTGAGTCTGTATGTGCACCTTCTGCTGCCCCCTCCGATTAAAGCTTATCCCACAGTCACCACAGCTAAATGGTTTCTCTCCTGTGTGAGTCAGTATATGTCTCATTAGGTCCCCCTTCTGAATGAAGCTTTTCCCACAGTCACCACAGCTAAATGGTTTCTCTCCTGTGTGAATCATCATGTGCCTGAAAATATTTGAATATTTGAAGGTCTTGCACAAAAGGGGAAGGTGCAGAGTTTCTCCATGTGACGGATTTGGACATGGGCCTTTAATTTACAGGTGGAGTTGTTGCTTTTTTTTGCAGACGCTGGATCTCTTCTTGGCGAGAGTCACATGCCCCAGCAGGTCAGCTTTCAGAGCAAACGTTTCACCACAGTCGGGGCAGCCATACGTTTTTCTAGACATGGTGCTGGTTTTGGAGCGGTGTTCCCCAATGGTGGGCTGCTGTCAAGTCCTACTGGGTCGCTGCTTACAGCTGAGCTGTGGCTGGAGGCATTGTTTTGTTTATCTGGAGGGTCACAGGAAGTGTCTAGACTCTTCAGACAGGTCATAGTACCTCCTGATCACATTCACTTTTCACACAGGGAGTAGTGAATATGGAGTCTTTGATATCAAAGAGTCCTTGAAGCTGCTCTTCCTCCTGACTGGCGTTGACTTCCTCCTCTTCCTCTTTAATCTCTGTGGGCTCTGGGTCCTCCTTCCCCAGACAGGGGCTCCACTTCTGCTCACAGTGCTGCTGCTCATCAGGAACCTCCTTTTCAAAGACAGTGAGAGAGAGCTGCAGGGAGTCTGGAGGGAAGGAGCAGTCTTTAAACATCAGTGTCAATAAAAACTGAAGTCAGTGAATTGAAGAAGTAAGCTGAAATTGTAATAAGAAAAATGTTGAACTAGAATCTAAAAACTATTTTCAATTACTTATCAATAAACTAAACATAAAAAGCTATTTGCTTTCAACATTTTTCCATCATGAATTATACATTCAATCTCACCTCCTGTTTTTTTTGTGACAGGCAAGGTTTTTATTAATTCACAGTAAAAAATGTAAAACAACTTCTTAAAATGGTTTAGACTATGATCACTGTTAGCCTAAACAGTTTATTAATTGAGTATAACTGTATATAACTATATATCCAGTACCAGTCAAAGGTTTGGACACACCTACTAATTTGTACTATTTTCTACATTGTGGAATAATAGTGAAGACATCAAAACTATGAAATAACACATTTGGAATCATGTAGTAACCAAAAGTGTTAAACAAATCAAAATGTATTTTAGATTCTTCAAAGTAGCCACCCTTTGCCTTGATGACAGCTTTGCACACTTGGTATTCTCTCAGCCAGCTTCACTTGGAATCCTTTTCCAACAGTCTTGAAGATGGGGGACACTAAGTAGACCAAAGCCAGCCATTACTGCATTGGTGCCTACGGGAGAGCCAAAGGATTTGTTCGTATATTACAGATTTTCCCCACACACAGTCATGGTAGTACATTTTGGCCTAATTTTATGACAAACCAAATGTGTTCTGCGCATTATGAGCCCAAACTCATCAGTTCGTAGAGTAGAAGAAACATCAATGTTTGAGGTCTGTGCAATTTCTCAAAGCGACCTGAAGCAGTCTAGGACAGCTCATGTGAGAAAGCATGCTAATGCGAGAGGGGGATAGCCCACTTACACAGACCAGAGCGTTTACCTTTTTTTTAAATGGGAAAACGCTGTAAAGCGTCATCTCAATTCATTCAGTATCTCTGGCTTCCACTTTTAAAGTAGTGGGGATTTCTATGGGTTGGGAGTGATCTGCCAATGATCAGAGCATTGTCTTCTTCAAATTGGGTGCTATGGTTTGTTAATGGCTTTAAACTATATCAAAGCAATCTAGTGGCCACAAATGAATAACATGATTTGGTTCAGGACTCCAACACTGCAGGTGGCGGGCGGTTAATCATCAATATTAGCTTCAGATTTTTTTCAAACACAAAAGAAAAACCCAATTGACTACATTAAAATGTAGATAGCCTCAATGATGCTGCTCGCGCTGTCACAGACACCATAATGGCACAAATAAAGTTTAGACGTCTTTCCATCTCTATATTTAGGTACAAACCTATTCTACTTAGTTTTATATCCGGTGTGATCCTCTTCTCTTGATACTACATTACTGTTTTCTCAACTGCCCCGAAAACCTCAACAGCAGCCGCCGTTAAACGCTCATTTAAGAACACATGCAACAGCTGTAGTTTAGATATTTTTAGTTGTAGTTTAGTCAACCGAGAGTTGGGCATTCAGCTAGCACACTAGCTTCGTAAATGAGGAAAGAATGCTGGTAAATGAACAAACCAGAAAATCCAGTTTGTCTTGTATTTGTATCAGCGAGGGCGAGTCCATTTTCAGTCAACTGAAAGTTGTGTTTTCAGTTAACATAGTTTTAGTGATGTGTCGTTGGTGAACAAAAGCTCTTTGTGAACGTCGCGAATCGCATACCGTACTATTTATTACTCTTTGCGCTCCAGACATAGAGGGGTGGAGCACAGTGTTGCCAACTCCTCAGTAAGGAAAGTAGCTATTGGCTGTCCTAAAAGTCGCTAAATGACATCATCACCTAATTTGGATAATTGGCCATGTGCATGTAATTGTGATGGATGCTGTAGGAGAGAGGAATAGCGTCGTGGGAGAGACAAAAAGTGAGTAAAAAAAACAACTAAATATGTTTAGAACTACAAATTAACTTTCTGCAGTCGATTTTTTTATGCCACAATTCCAACCCTCCTCCTTAATCCGGGTTTGGGACCGGCAAAAGTGACCCAAAAGAGACACTCTGGCGGAGTTACTTAGTTTTTTATTTTATTTTTTGTTTTAATTTTCTTCATTTGGTTTGGTTTTTAACCATATTGGCCCACTTAGGAGCCTACAACAAGTCACAGTAAAACATGAACATTTTTAACCGTAACATTTTTTTTTTTTTTTGTATACAATCTACATTAACAATCTAAATGGACCAAAAAGAGACAATAGAAAAAAAACTGTCAATGTGACAGAATTATGGTAACTAGTCTGGCCCTAATTCATTTTTCATTTTTTAAAAAATGTAAACCAGGGTGGGATCAGCCAGCCGCGGCTTCCCGTATGTGTGATTCATTTGCAGTCTGGACCAAATCTAGTTTCCTCACTATTTCTCTCTAATCTTGAGGCTGGATTATGAGACAGTACAAGTTTACTCGTACTATTAAGACACACTACTTGAGTCGCAATCATGACTAGTTGTGTTACTTAGACCTATGTCATAGCAACGAATCCCATGGCATCTAGACACTTACCATTATGACCAGCCATGTTACAGAATTGTGACATTTTATGAGGTTTTTCATAATTGCATTATCGTGTCATAATGTAAAATCAGCTATACCACATTTAGGTGTTTGGTTGGCATTGGTTGGCATTAATTGTCATTTTTACTCTTAACAATTGCCATTACTTTACATTGTGGTTTAGGATAGATTCTTATACACCCACAAACTATAAGGCTACACCTTGAATGCTTAATGTAATGTCTCCATCAACACATATACATCTACCAATATAATAGAATTAGGTATTGGGAAGGTGCTGGCTCATTTGTTTGGACCCCGCTACATATGGCTGTATGGGTCCGCTACATATGGCTGTATGGGTCCGCTACATATGGCTGTATGGGTCCGCTACATATGGCTGTATGGGTCCGCTACATATGGCTGTATGGGTCCGCTACATATGGCTGTATGGGTCCGCTACATATGGCTGTATCGGTCCGCTACATATGGCTGTATCGGCCCGCTACATATGGTTGTATGATTTTGCAGTGCATGGTGCTCAAACAGGTTTCCTGTTATATTCATCAGAGGTGTAGGGAGGGCCAAAAATAGTAATTATTACAGATGATTAACAAAACATGCACCCGACAGTATTCATACCTGTTTTAGTGGTGAATGTGAGTGAAAAAAAACTGTTTTGTTAATGGATTTCATACAAATACCTTGTCCATAATGTAAAGGCCTATGGTATATTTGTCAACGAGGTAAGGACGGAAGATGGTAAATGGGATCTGCATAACATTCCAATACCAATTGACATATCATATCCATTGAATTGTGTCCATTTTCTGTTTTTAGAAAGATTTGCACAAATATGAAAAGAGAGATGGTATCATCATAAAACGTGCTGCAGACGTGTGCTGTGTTTGGTGATGTAGTGATTCAACGGGAATAGACAAGTAGGGTATGTCCACACTCCGGGGCCATAAAGGTCCAGACATGACCTTAAGACATACAGGTCTAGGATCAGCTTACTCTCCCCTGACCATAGATCTGTTTGTAATTGCCTACCATATGTATGAACATTAACAGTATATAAGAAATATATATATTCTCACACACACACACACACACACAATTAAATCGATATCATAAATGAAAAGAAATAATACAAAATGTATCAAATAATATTGGACATATGCAAGGACACATTTTCTAGAAGTATTCATTTTAATGTATCAATAGCATCTGTCAGACTATTCTGGAGACATTCCAAAACAAACTAGCAGGAATTCTGCTTAATAATGACATGAAAACACCAAGAGACTTAACAGCAGACCTGTGAGTTGAACTACTCTGTACTGTTCGATCAAATCAAACTTTATTGTTCATAGAACGTTTTACAATAGTAAATTCATGCCATCTATTTACCTGAAACCCAGAGAATGAATGATCCAGAGAGTTGCTTTGCTTTTCCAAAGTGTTGCCCATCTTCTAACAAGATGTCTTTGTCCTATTTCATTTCCTTTGTTTTCTTTATTTGTTTCTTTCTTTGTGGACATTCGTTCCTGTGTGAGTCAGAAAGTGCAAGTTCAGGTTCCCTTTCCGATTGAAGCTTTTCCCACAGTCACCACAGCTAAATGGTTTCTCTCCTGTGTGAGTCAGTATGTGCCTCCTTAGGTCCCCCTTCTGAATGAAGCTTTTCCCACAGTCACCACAGCCAAATGGTTTCTCGCCTGTGTGAATCCTCATGTGCCTGGACAGATGTCCTTTGAGTTTGAAGGTCTTTCCACAAAAGGGGCAGGTGGAGGGTTTCTCCACGTGACAGAGTCTGACATGGGCCTTCAATTTACAGGTGGAGTTGTAGAGTTTTTGGCAGAGGTGGCATTCGCTGGGTATCTTCTTGGCGAGAGTCACATGCTCCTGCAGGTCAGCTTTCAGAGCAAACGTTTCACCACAGTCACAGCAGCGGAGAGCTTTTCTAGACATGGTGCTGGGTTTGTAACAGTGTTCCCCCATTGATAGGTTGGGATTCAATGGTGGACTGGGATGGAATGGTGACAACAGCCTAAGTCCTACTGGGTCACTGCTTACAGCTGAGCTGTGGTTGTAGGAATTGTTTTGATTATCTGGGGGGTCACAGGGAATGTCGAGACCCTTTAGGTGGGTAAAAGTGACAAAATGTGGGAGATCCACTGGTTTAGAGGCACTCTCTCTGTTCTCCACTGTCTGGGTTTGGGGAAGAGTAAAGGACTGAAGTGGGTTTTCCTGATCACATTTACTTTTCACACAAAGAGGAGGGAATTTGAAAACTATGACGTCAGCCTCCTGCCCTTGAAGCTGCTCTTCCTCCTGACAGGTCCAGAGTTCCTCCTGTTCCTCTTTAATCTGTTTGGGTTCTAGGTCATCCTGCTGCAGACTGGTTCTCCACTCCTGCTCACAGTGCTGCTGCTCAGGTGGAACCTCGTCTTCAGAGACATCAACAGATAACGGAAGGGACTCTTGAGGGAAGGCGAAGAGGAGCAGAGGTTATCTATACCATATAATTAAAAACACTTAATCTCAATAAGATATACAGTACCAGTCAAACGTTTGGACACACCTACTACTCATTTTGACTATTTTCTACATAGTGAAGACATCAAAACTATAAGATAACACATATGGAATCATGTAGTAACCAAAAAAATTGTTAAACAAATCAAAATATATTTTATATTTGAGATTATTCAAGTAGCCACCCTTTGCCTTGACAACTTTGCACACTCTTGACATTCTCTCAACCAGCTTCATGAGGTAGTCACTTGGAATGCATTTCAATTAACAGATGTGCCTGTTACATTTGTGGAATTTCTTTCCTTCTTAATGCAGTTCAGCCAATCAGTTGTTGTGACAAGGTAAGGGTGGTATACAGAAGATAGCCCTATTTGGTAAAAGACCAAGTCCAAATTATGGCAAGAACAGGTCAAATAAGCAAAGAGAAATGACAGTCCATCATTAATTTAAGACATGAAGGTCAGTCAATCTGGAATATTTTAAGAACTTTGAAAGTTTCTTCAAGTGCAGTCGCAAAAACCCTCAAGCGCTATGATGAAACTGGCTCTAATGAGGACAGCCACAGGAAAGGAACACCCAGAGTTACCTCTGCTGCAGAGGATAAGTTCATTAGAGCTAATTGCACCTCAGATTGCAGCCCAAATGCTTCAGAGTTCAAGTAACAGACACATCCCAACATCAACTGTTCAGAGGAGACTGTGAATCAGGCCTTCATGGTCGAATTGCTGCAAAGAAACCACTACTAAAGGACGCCAATAATAAGAAGACTTGCTTGGGCCAAGAAACATGAGCAATGGACTTTAGACCAGTGGAAACTGTTTTTGGTTCCAACCACCATGTCTTTGTGAGACGCAGAGTAGGTGAACGGATGATCTCCGCATGTCTGGTTCCAAACGTGAAGCATGGAGGAGGGGGTGTGATGGTGCTTTGCTGATGACACTGTCAGTGATTTATTTAGAATTCAATGCACATTTAACCCATATGGCTACCACAACTTTCTGCAGTGATACACCATCCCATCTGGTTTGCGCTTAGTGGGACTATAATTTGTTTTTCAACAGGACAATGACACAAAACACACCCCCAGGCTGTGTAAGGGCTAGTTGACCAAGAAGGAGAGTGGTGGAGTGCTGCATTAGATGACCTGGCCTCCACAATCACACAACCTCAACCCAATTGAGATGGTTTGGGATGAGTTGGACCGCAGAGTGAAGGAAAAGCAGCCAACAAGTGCTCAGCATATGTGGGAACTCCTTCAAGACTGTTGGAAAAGCATTCCTCGTGAAGCTGGTTGAGAGAATGTCAAGAGTGTGAAACGCTGTCATCAAGGCTAAGAGTGGCTACTTTGAAGAATCTCAAATATATTTAGATTTGTTTAACACTTTTTTTTTTTGGTTACTAAATGATTCCATATGTGTTATTTCTTAGTTTTGATGTCTTCACTATTATTCTACAATGTAGAAAATGGTACAAATAATGAAAACCTCATGAATGAGTAGGTGTGTCTAAACCTTTGACTGGTACTGTGTATATAACCAACTTTTAGACATCCCGGTGTACGCATACCGAGCTATATGCTATTTCAATAAGCTTTTCGTGCCAAACTTTTTCATCATGCACGATAAACGTTACCTTGAACTATTTATTAAATTGTGATCCCTGTTAACCTAAACAACGTAGCTGTTCATAAAACATTATTGTAGTTAGATATTTGTAGATCTACATGCGAACCTTTTCTACATAGTTTTATGTCCGGTGTATTCCGCAGCAGTCTCCGTAGCCGATCATTCTCTTCCTGGTACTCGACTACCGTTTTCTCAACTGCCCCGAAAATCTCCACAGCAGCCGCCGTTAAACGCTCATTTAAGAACACATGCAACATCTGTAATGTAGACATTTTCAGGCGACTGAGAGGTGAGTATTCAACTAGTATGGCAAATACACTGATAACTAACCCCTTTAATATTTGGTATGGCTTTGTCCACAAACAAAACAAACCCTCTCCCAGTTTTACTTCCGCATTGTCTTCTTCTGCTTGTATCAGTCGGCGGTGAGCCCGTAAACAGATCACAGCATCCCCATGTGGATGGATGTTTACTAAAAGGTACACAGACAGAGTTTCCAATCAGTCTTTGGTTCAGACCAGTAATAATGGAAAGAAATTCAATTACAAGTGGGGAAACAGTTATAATAACGAATACGTACAATGGTGACTCAGTATTTTTCCTTTTTCTCTAACTATTTTTTCCAACTCTTTAATTTGAGACTCTAGTTTTTCAACTCTTTCTCCATCTTTCCTTTTTCTTTCTACTGGTGTGTGCTATTATTTTGCCCCTAACATAAGCTTTAGAGGCCTCCCACACCATACTCAATCTATCAATGGAACCAATATTTGTTTGGAAAAAAAAAACACTTGAGATCTTCATTGAGGGAAAGATGAAATGTTTTGCCTTGGAACAAGGACGTACTAATCCTCCATCCAGTACCATTCGTAGCCATATCAGCCTCAACTGCTATACATAATTCCACTGTTGTGTGGCCTGTCAAAGCAATAACCCTTATTTCACAATCCCATCACCTCTCTAGTCATACTCTTGGAAGTTAGGAAGTCATCTATCCTGGAATGATATGAATGGTTATGTGAATAAAACGCATGTTCCTTCTCTCTAGGATTGACAAGTCTCCATATATCTACCAGACCCAGATCCCTCATTAATAGGTGTGTCGCTGCTCTGTCCCTTGGTACAGTTTGACAATAAGTAGTTTTATCAAGAATACCATCTTGGACCTGGTTAAAGTCTCCCGCTACCACTGAATTGCCACCAATGGAATTTTGAGGATTTTTCTTGAGGAAACTTACATCCAACTCCATTGTTCCTTGATGCGGTAAAAAGCCTCCTTTTTATCGGGAAAGAATGATAGCTTGAAGCCCTTAACTCTCTCTTCTCCCAACACATTGGCCAGCTCTCTCTCTCACCAGATCCCTGGGAAAGCAGATGATGATCGGTTTAGGTGGCAGATTTCTTTTTACCTGTATTGAACCAGGCAAGTCAGTTAAGAAGAAATTCTTACTTACAATGACAGCCCACCGGGGAACAGTGGGTTCAGGGGGAGAATGGCAGATTTTTACCGTCAGCTTGGGGATTTGTCAGCTTGGGGTTACTGGCCCAACGCTCTAACCACTAGGCTACCTGATTCTCGCGTGTTATTGGTGCTAGAGAACCGTGGAGTCGTTGAAGCTCAGCTTAGTCCAGATCCACCCCCAGAGCCTCCAAGATAATTTGACTCACACATTCCCTCTGCTTGCTATCCTCCAGAACCCTAAAAGTATTGAATTGAGGCGCCCTGTCTCGGTTAGCTTGCACCCTTCTGTGGAGATCCTCAGACAGTTTGGTCGTCTTCCAGCGTTGATATCCGACCCTCTGTCTCATCTAGCCTCTGTAATATGACCGATAAATCTTCTTGCATATCCATCTGAGATTGCTTGACCTGAGAAACTTCCGATTCAAGAAATGGGACTCTACCCATTTCTTCCATGGCCTTCTGTAGGGATGATTGCAAGGCCGACAACGAGCTGGGTTCTATGTTCTGCCCTGTCAGATATACGAAGAAGCAGGCTTTGTAAATGTGTGAGATTTCAGTCTGTGTATGAAAGTGATCAGAATCTTGATATAGGCTTATGGAATTAGGGGCTCGACTCAATAGCGACTGAAATGTAAAGGCAGTGTTTCTGCCGTCGTGTGATTGCATTCACAGTAAGAAAAAACAGCATGTCGACTCAATCGGAAATTACCTTGAATTAAATTCAAATTGCGCCATACCACGGCTCTTCAGCGATACGATTGAATCGAGCCCTAGATTTTCAATGTCTGAGGACAGTATCTCCAGTTAGTGCTGCAGATTGTGCTATGTTTGGTGATGTAGTGATCCTGGGGGAACAGACAACAAAGAGGGGTATGGCCACAGTCCTTGGCCATAAAGGTCAAGACATTGCCCTCCTATGGCTCCAAAAGTCCTACACATATCCATGAGGAAGGGAAACACGAAACGTACCATATATCAGTCTGTAGTTTCCTACCATAGACACTGTATGAACAATAACCGTATTTAAAAAAAAATATATATATACAAGATTACATCAATATCATAAATGAGCAGCATTATTGCAAAATTGCTGGAAATTTAAATTGGACAAATGCAAGTACACATTTTATTGGCGTATACATTCTTAAAACAAACGACCAGGAATTCCTGTTTATAATGAAGTGAATACATCAAGAGACTTTGAACAGCAGACCATGAGTTTTAAACTACTCTGAAATTAGATTAAATCAAACTTATTTTTAATTATTTTTTTACATAGAACATTTCCTATTTCGTAACAAAGCATCCTTCACTCATGCTGCCAAACATACCCTTGTAAAACTGACCATCCTACCAATCCCCGACTTTGGCGATGTCATTTACAAAATAGCCTCCAATACCCTACTCAACAAATTGGATGCAGTCTATCACAGTGCAATCCGTTTTGTCACCAAAGCCCCATATACTACCCACCATTGCGACCTGTACGCTCTCGTTGGCTGGCCCTCGCTTCATACTCGTCGCCAAACCCACTGGCTCCATGTCATCTACAAGACCCTGCTAGGTAAAGTCCCCCTTATCTCAGCTCGCTGGTCACCATAGCATCTCCCACCTGTAGCACACGCTCCAGCAGGTATATCTCTCTAGTCACCCCCAAAACCAAGTCTTTCTTTGGCCGCTCTCCTTCCAGTTCTCTGCTGCCAATGACTGGAACAAACTACAAAAATCTCTGAAACTGGAAACACTTATCTCCCTCACTAGCTTTAAGCACCAACTGTCAGAGCATCTTACAGATTACTGCACCTGTACATAGCCCACCTATAATTTAGCCCAAACAACTACCTCTTTCCCTACTGTATTTAATTTATTTATTTATTTTGCTCCCCATTATTTTTATTTCTACTTTGCACAGTCTTCCATTGCAAATCTACCATTCCAGTGTTTTACTTGCTATATTGTAATTACTTTGCCTTTACCTCCCTTATCTCACCTCATTTGCTCACATCGTATATAGACTTGTTTATACTGTATTATTGACTGTATGTTTGTTTTACTCCATGTGTAACTCTGTCGTTGTATGTGTCGAACAGCTTTGCCTTATCTTGGCCAGGTCGCAATTGTAAATGAGAACTTGTTCTCAACTTGCCTACCTGGTTAAATAAAGGTGAAATAAAATAAAATTTACAAAAGTAAATTCATGACATCTATTTGTCTGAAATCCAGAGAATGAATGATCAAGAGTTTCCAAAGCGTGTTGTCCATCTTCTGACAAGATGTCTTTGTCCTAATTAGTTTCCTCTTTGTGTTTTCATTCTGTTTTCTTTACTTGTTTCTTTATTTGTGGACGTTCTCTCCTGTGTGAGTCAGTATGTGCAAGTTCAGGTTCCCCTTCCGATTAAAGCTTTTCCCACAGTCACCACAGCTAAATGGTTTCTCTCCGGTGTGAGTCAGTACGTGCCTCCTTAGGTCCCCCTTCTGAATGAAGCTTTTCCCACAGTCACCACAGCTAAATGGTTTCTCTCCTGTGTGAGTCCTTATATGTTCAGTTAGGTGTCCCTTCTGATTGAAACTCTTACCACAGTCTCCACAGCTAAATGGTTTCTCTCCTGTGTGAATCCTCGTATGTCTGGACAGATCTCCTTTAAGTTTGAAGGTCTTTCCACAAAAGGGGCAGGTGGAGGGTTTCTCCACGTGACAGAGTCTGACATGGGCCTTCAATTTACAGGTGGAGTTGTACCATTTTTTGCAGAGGCAGCATTCACTGGGTCTCTTCTTGGCGAGAGTCACATGCCCCTGCAGGCCAGCTTTCAGAGCAAACGTTTCACCACAGTCACAGCAGCAGTGACTTTTTCTAGACGTGGTGCTGGGTTTGGAACAGTGTTCCCCCATTGATGGACTGGGATCCAATGGTGGGCTGCTGTCAAGTCCTACTGGGTCACTGCTTACAGCTGAGCTGTGACTGTAGGCATTGTTTTGATTATCTGGAGTGTCACAGGGAATGTCAAGACTCTTCAGGTGGGTAACAGTGACAAACGGTATGAGATCCACTGATTTAGAGGCACTCTCTCTGTTCTCCACCGTCTGGGTTTGGGGAAGAGTCAAGGAATGAAGAGGGTTCATCTGATCACAATCACTTTTCAAATAAAGATGAGGTAATTTGAACTCTATGATGTCAGCCTCCTGCCCTTGAAGCTGCTCTTCCTCCTGACTGGGCCCGAGTTCCTCATGTTCCTGTTTAATCGGTGTGGGCTCTGGGTCCTCCTGCCCCAGACTGGGGCTCCACTCCTGCTCAAAGTGTTGCTGCTCACAGGGAATATTCTCTTCAGAAACAGCGAGAGAGAGCTGCAAGGAGTCTGAAGGGAAGGTGCAGAGGTTATTTGTATACCACAGAATTAAATACAACTGAATGATACATCTCTATGATATATAGATCTACAGCCTTTAGACATACCTGAGTGCACATACCAAGCAATATGCTATTTCAATTTTTTTCATGACAGACAACTTTTAAATCATGCACAGTAAAAAAAATACATACAAAACTGTTCTATAAAGGCTCGCTAAAGCAGGCCATTGGATTCCAGGTGGCGCCTAGTGTTTGGGTGAGTAGATACCGGAAGGGTTATGGAATCCAATGGGCTGGTTTAGCATTAGCAAGCAGCATTTCAATCTTCTAATTACATCATTATCAGCGACACCTTCCATCACTGGATTGAGGTACATTTTTCAAGCAATATCCCTGATTTGTCACTGCAGTGCAAACATGGGCAAGCTGTGTTTCGACTTGAAGGACAATGCAAACAGTGAAACTGAGAAAACGGCCTGGAGTTATATTTTGCTACCCAGCCAAATATGGTGTAGGTAGATACAGTGCCTTAAGTATTCACACCCCTTGACTTTTTACACATTTTATGTTACAGCCTTAATTGTAAATGGATTAAATAAATAAGAATCTCACCCATCTACACACAATACCCCATAATGACAAAGTGAAAACATGTTTAGACATTATTTATTAAAAATGAAATCTAATTTCGATAAGTATTCACACCCGAGTAAATACTTTGTAGAAGCTCTTTTGGCAGTGATTACAGCTTTGAGTCGTCTTGGGTATATCAGCTTTGGATTTGTGAATTTTCTCCCATTCTTCCTTGCAGATAGTATCAAGCTCTGTTAAATTAGATATGGAGTGGCAGTGAACAGCAATCGTCAAGTCTTTCCACAGAATTCCAATGGGATTCAAGTTCGAGCTTTGGCTGGGCCACTCAATGACTTTTACATTTTTATTCTGAATCCATTACAGAAATGCTTTGGCTGTATGCTTTGGGTCATTGTCCTATTGGAATGTAAATATTGGCCCCCAGTCAAAGGTTGTTTGTACTCTGAAGCATATTCTCACCTAGGATTTCTGTTTTTGGCTTTATTCACTGTTCCTCACCAGACTCTTTCACTGAAAAGCATCCCCAAAGCATGATGCTGCCATCACCATGCCTCACAGTAGGGTTGGTGTTAGACAGGTGATGATCTGTGCCTGGTTTCCTCCAGACATAGTGCTTTGCATTCAGGCCAAAGAGTAACAATTTTGCCTGATCAGACCACAGAATCTTTTGCCTTATGCTCTCAGGAGTGGCTTCCTTCTGGCCACTCTCTCATAAAGCCCAGATTGGTGAAGTGCAAGAGACTGTTGTCCTTCTGGCAGGTTCTCCCATCTCTGCCAAGGAACTCTGTAGTTCTATCAGGGTGATTACTGGCATCTTGGTCACCTCTCTGACCAAGGTCCTTCTTGTCCAGTTTGGTCAGATGGCCAGCTCTAGGCAGAGTCTGGGTAGTTCCATATTTTTTCAATTTCCCAATGGAGACCACTATGCACTTGGAAACTTTCAACACCCTAGAAATTGTTTCATACCCTTCCCCAGCTATATGTCTCATCACATCTCAGAACTCTACAGACAGTTCCTTGGACTTCATGGTAGTTTCTGCTCTGACATACACTGTCAACTGTGGTACCTTGTATAGACAGGTGTTTCTTTCTTAATCACGTCCAAACATTGTAATTGGCCACAGGTGCACTCCAATCAAGCTGTAGTTGTAGTGCAAGAATGATCAGAGGAAATTGGATGCACCGGAGCTCAAAATTAGAGCGTCACCGTAAAGGGGTGTGCATACTTATGTAAATGAGAAATTTCAGTATTTAATTTAATACATTTGCAAAAATGTGTAAAAACATGTTTTCACTTTATCATTATGTGGTATTGTGTGTAGATGGGTGAGAATATATCAATACTCTCTGAAGGCACTGTATGTTTGGGGCAAATCGATCACATCACCGAGTAACACTCTTCACACATTATTTTCAAGGATGGTGGTGGCTGCATCATGTTATGGATATGCTCTTCTTCGGTAAGGACTAGGGAGTTTTTTTAACAATAAAAATAAATGAAGAGCTGAGCACAGGCAAAATCCTAGAGGAAAACCTGCTTCAGTCTGCCTTCTAAAGACAAATTCACTTTTCAGCAGGACAATAACCTAAAACTCAAGGCCAAATATACACTGGAGTTGCTTACCAAGTTAACATTGAATGTTCCTGAGTGGCCGAGTTAGTTTTGACTTAAAAAAAAAAAAATCAATGACAAGACTTGAAAATGGCCATCTAGCGATGATCAACAACCAACTTAAGAGGTTGAGGAGTTTTAAAAAAAATTTGCAAATAATATTGTACAATCCAGGTGTGTTTACCAAAAAAAGACTTGGCTGTGATCGCTGCCAAAGGTGATTCTAACATGTATTAACTCAGGGGGTCGAATACTTATCTAATGAAGATATATTAGTTGTATTTTTTTATCTTTAAAAAATAAGTTTGAATTTTTCATCCACTGTAGATCTTTGAAAAATTACAATTAAATTAATTTTAATCCCAATTTGTAACAAGAAAATTTGGAAAACATCAAGGGGTGTGAATACTTTCTGAAGGCAATGTAAGTGGAAATGCATTGATGATCTTATTATAAATTCATTTTTTCTGCATATCAACCCTGACCACTGATCTGACCCCTATGCTGATACTGCACTCTGCCTTTTGTATGACCTTAAACAACTGTATGAGTAACGCAAAAAGGAAGGTGCAGTATCTACAATCTAAATGTGTTGAACCAACTTTCTTGTTGCTTTTCTTTTTGATGGAAAGAGTATGAGAGTTCTAACGAAACTCAGCAAAAAAAGAAACGTCCTCTCACTGTCAACTGCGTTTATTTTCAGCAAACTTAACATGTGTAAATATTTGTATGAACCTAAAAAGATTCAACAACAGACATAAACTGAACAAGTTCCACAGACATGTGATTATCAGAAATGGAATGTGTTGCTGAATGTGTTGCTGAATGTGTTGCTGAACAAAGGGGGGGGGGGTCAAAATCAAAACAGTCAGTATCTGGTGTGGCCACCAGCTGCATTAAGTACTGTAGTGCACCTCCTCCTCATGGACTTCACCAGACTTGCCAAATCTTGCTGTGAGATGTTATCCCACTCTTCCACCAAGGCACCTGCAAGTTCCCAGACATTTCTGGGGGGGGGGGATGGCCATAGCCCTCACCCTCCGATCCAACAGGTCCCATACGTGCTCAATGGGATTGAGATCCGGGCTTTTCGCTGGCCATGGCAGAACACTGACATTCCTGTCTTGGAGGAAATAATGCACAGAATGAGCAGTATGACCCTCCAGTAGTGTCATGCTGGAGGGTCATGTCAGAATGAGCCTGCAGGAAGGGTATCACATGAGGGAGGAGGATGTCTTCCCTGGAACGCACAGCGTTGAGATTGCCTGCAATGACAACAAGCTCAGTCCGATGATGCTGTGACACACTGCCCCAGACCACGACGGACCATCCACTTCCAAATCAATCCCGCTCCAGAGTACAGCCCTCGGTCTAACGCTGATTCCTTCGACGATAAACGCAAATCATTCCATCACCCCTGGTGAGACAAAACCGCGACTCATCAGTGAAGAGCACCTTTTGCCAGTCCTGCCTGGTCCAGCGACGGTGGGTTTGTGCCCATAAGCGACATTGTTGCCAGTGATGGTTGATGAGGACCTGCCTTACAACAGGCCTACAAGCCCTCAGTCCAGCCTCTCTCAGCCTATTGCGGACAGTTTGAGCACTGATGGAGGGATTGTGCGTTCCTGGTGTAACTCAGGCAGTTGTTGCCATCCTGTACCAGTCCCGCAGGTGTGATGTTCGGATGTACCGATCCTGTGCAGGTGTTGTTATACGCGGTCTGCCACTGCGAGGATGATCAGCTATCCGTGCTGTCTCCCTGTAGCGCTGTCTTACATGTCTCACAGTACGGACATTGCAATTTATTGCCCTGGCCACATCTGCAGTCCTCATGCCTCCTTGCAGCATGCCTAAGGCACATTCACACAGATGTGCAGGGACCCTGGGCATCTTTCTTTTGGTGTTTTTCAGTCAGTAGAAAGGCCTCTATTGTCCTACGTTTTCATAACTGTGACCTTAATTGCCTACCCTCTGTAAGCTGTTAGTATATTAACGTCCTTCCACAGGTGCATGTTCATTAAATGTTTATGGTTCATTGAACAAGCATGCGAAACCATGTTTAAACCCTTTACAATGAAGATCTGTGAAATTACTTGGATTTTTACAAATTATCTTTGAAAGACAGGGTCCTGAAAAAGGGGTGTTTCTTTTTTTGCTGAGTTCACATTCCAACTGTATTTAACAGCTTTATGCAGTTATGTTTTGAATGTTGTATTTAAGTAACCCCCAAGACATTTTTCACCTTAAGAAATATTTAATCACAGAGAATGTTTTCTTAAATATTTCACATTGCATAACTATCCTTATAACTCTTGTCATTTGCTTTATCTTTGCTAGCTTTTACATATTTTGTTTTCTTTCTCACCATTTATGGGTATTTGCAGTTCTATCGTAATTGATGCGCAGGACTGTGGTACGTTTATTCTGGTGATAACTGGATCACTGCCAGTATTATGGTGTGCCTGATTTATGATCAGGATGGCCTGAACTCGGAACCCGGTAGAATAGCAAGGCAAACCACAGTAACTGCAGTAGGGATGTTAATTAAAAGTTGACCATTAGTCACTGAAAATACATTTGATCTGTTAATTTGCATAATTCAGTGGAATTAAATTGGTGTCCGAATTTAACAAAATCGGTCTTAAAACAGACAGTGTCTTGGGCGACGGGGAATTGTTATTTAGCCGAAAATATTAATGTGCAGTGAGTTAGCGTTAAAAAGTATCTTTCTTATGTCAACTAATGGCTGTCAGTGAGCCGAGACTCTAAGCAGGCTACAGGGAGCAGTGGGCGAGAGGTGCAAAACGTTTCACAGCCTCTCTCTCTCATGTTCTACTGGTTTTTATATAAACTTTCTTTCGATGTCAAGATGCCAAAGTCACAATCCTAGTCATAGTAACAACCCTTCCTAGTTGTTGCACATTTACATTTCCCTCTAAATTTTGAATGAAAATGTTATTCTCGGTCACATGAATCTGTTCTTATCAGGTGCGTCTTTTAGAAGTGTTTTCCCGCAAATTGCATTTTGGCAAATGTTTGAAAAGGATGCATTCCATTCTCTGCTTCATTACAGTAGTTGCATGTTCAATAATATGAGAGGATAGGCTTGTTATTGTCGCATGTTTTTTTTAAAGCTCTTAATGAAAAATGTCCGTTCCTTTACTTGGCTTTTGTAGTTCATAATCGAAGTAAAAAAACAAGGCAAATAGCAGTAGGTGAAGTTACTGCACTCTGAACCAATAGTGGGCGATTGCGGAGCACAATTCGTAACTTTTACAGTCAGAGGCATATAACAAGAATTACAATTGCAAATGTGTTGAATGTGTCCTTCGCTAACAAGTATGCGTTTAAAACAGCTTTTTAATCCCGGGTCTCTAATTTTCCGCCTGTAGAAGTGGGAGTTTACATTGTAATTTACTCTCGGGTGACTGTTTGGTCTAGAATGGCACAGGTGGAAAATGGGAGACCATAGATACTGTTTTAAACGGAACAGCACATTCAACACGTCTAATAGTAAGGATTGTTCGTAGATATACTAAATATGTTTCTTGACTGGAAACCTTTATGGTGAATCCGAATAGTTTAGATTTGGTTTATCAAGGACGCCTGGCTATGGAAGCGTCCGCAACGAGCTGTCTGTAAACAATGGCGTTGCAGGAACGAAGCAAGATTCCACCCCTCTCTGAACAACTAACGTTAGTTATTGCAAATTGGAAACTCCTGTTTCTCTTAAACAGACAATTTTACCAGGTCACTTTGTAACAAGATAAAAACATACTACAAAGTTTGATTTGTGTCTCAACAAAATGTTGACCAAAAGTGCAATTACTGCTGTTTGCAATTTTAAGGCAGAATAGATCGAAATGATACGAGCTATTTTACATGGTTTTATGTCCGGTGTTATCCGCAGTAGTCTCCGTAGACGATAATTCTCCTCCTGGTACTCCGCTACCGTTTTCTCAACTGCTCCGAAAATCTCCACAGCAGCCGCCTTTAAACGTTCATTTAAAAACACATGCAACAACTGTAATTTAGACATTTTCAGCTAGTTTTCGCTTCGTTCACAAGGAAAGAATGGTTGCCACAAACAAAACAAACCCGCTCCCTGTTTTATTTCCGTATAGTCTTCTTCTGTTTATATCAGTGGGTGGTGAACCCATAAAAACATCACAGCCCCCCCATGTGGATGGAGTTTCACTACAGACCAGTGATGGAAATAGATAACTTCATGTGGGGAAGTTTTTTAATTAGTAAAAGGGTGATCTTGGGATGATCATTTCTTGCATGAATTGAAAGACAACACATTGTAATACAGGCGACTCCTGACAACTGGAGTCAGGGCGGCAGGGTAACCAAAAGGTTACAAGTTCAAATCCCCGAGCTGACAAGGTACAAATCTGTTGTTCTGAACAGGCAGAACAACTGTTCATAGGCTGTCATTGAAAATAAGAAATAGTTCTTAACTTACTTGCCTAGTTTGGTCAAATAAATAACTGCAATGGCTTGGGACTGAATGCTATGACCTTGCAATTATTTTTTTTTGCAATTATTTTTCAAACTCACCTGTTTTGTATTCTAGGGACTTTAGTGAGTAGACTGGAACATGGTTTTATGGACATACAATCAATATTTGTTCCATATAGTGTCCAGGGGCCATACACAAATCTATTTGACCACTGTAAAAATCCAGCAACAGTTGCTATGACCTAGCTATTTGTTAAATTTACATGTGTTCTTTTCTAGGGACTCCAAGGTGTAGATTGCACCATGTTTTTTTGGAGACACAATCAATATCTTTTTTTTCCTGTACAGTGCAATATTTGTACCATATAGTGTCCATTAAGCTATTTGACCACAGTAAAAGTCCAGAAACACTTGCTATGATCTAGCTTTGTTTTTGTTCAAACTCACCTATCAAGCCATCAAGCGGATTGTGACCTAGTGTGAGAGAGGTGGCAGGAAGCCTCTCAGCCTGCCTTGGTTTGTTTTGTACTACCGCTTTTGGCATACCTTTTTGTCTTTTTTCCCTTTTTGTTTTTATCTATGTTTTGCCACCATCTGAACAAATAATAATCTGCTTGGACTTGCCTAACATGGGAGTCCTGACTGAGCTATCCCTGGACCTAAGGTAAGGTTGCTGGCTCCCAGGAACATACTGTACATTCATCACCTAGTCGCATACACTTTTACCCCTAGATATAACGAGTGGAGCCACATCATCATTCGGCTCGATATTGGTTTCGTAACATCACAGGCACTTTTCAAACAGGAAGCAGTGAATATGAACTCTGTGATATCCGCCTCCAGCCATTGAAGCAGGAGTTCCCCCTCTTCCTCTTGAATATCTGTGGGCTCTGGGTCAAAAGACAGAGTTGAGGTGATCAGCTGTGGAGTCTGTTTGGAGCAGTTAGTGGAGCTGCTGTTATAAAACAGGTTACATTTGGACTCGGCAAGGACACCGACAGAGAAGATATGTACTCTTTTCTGTTTATATAACACATGCAGAGACGGCAGAGACCAGAACTAAGAGCTGGAAAATTGTGATAGAAAGCAGGGGATCAGTGCAGTGGAGCTACCAGTGGAGTTGACTCAGCTGCCTCCATGCGCAGGGCTGCAGAGCTAGATATTCGTATGTCTGTCTGCTCCCCACTCACTTCCTGTGTGTGCGCCATTTATGAAAAGTCTGCGCATGTACAATAATATTGAGATTGGTACCTGTCCTAAAACTGTGCAGGCATGAATCCGCATTAAAAACCGCGCCTGGAAAATGTCTTCCCTTCACCTTTAATGGTGTCAATAAAGCACTTTATTTGCTGTAAAATTTGGAACTATTCATAATTTGGCTAAGGCAGTTTTTAAAAGAAAGCACAATGGTAAGTTTGATCACATTTCTGTAGAGGTGAGCAGAAGGTGTTAATGTTTTGCAGTGACTATCTAAAACATGCTGTTTACAGCAAACGCCTCTATGCATTCGGCAAGATTTATTGTATATTCAAAATCATTTAAAAGTAGGCGAAACGCTACAGCACACACTTCTATGCAAAAGACTAATTGTTTTTCAATATTTAGTTAATCAAGAGATTATAGGGTTTTATAAAGTAGGAAGTTTACATACACCTTAGCCAAATACTGACAATTCCTGACATTTAATCCAAGTAAAAATTCCCTGTCTTAGGTCAGTTAGGATCACCACTTTATTTTAAGAATGTGAAATGTCAGAATAATACTAGAGAATTATTTATATAATCTTTTATTCCTTTCATCACATTCCCGATGGGTCAGATATTTACATACACTCAATTAATATTTGGTAGCATTGCCTTTATACTGTCGGACAGCCTTCCACAAGCTTCCCACAATAAGTTGGGTGAATTTTGGCCCATTCCTCCTGACAGAGCTGGTGTAACTGAGTCAGGTCTGTAGGCCTCCTTGCTCACACACACACTTTCTGTCACGTTCTTACCTTAGTTCTTTTGTTATGTCGTTGTTTTAGTGTGGTCAGGGCGTGAGTTGGGTGGGTTGTCTATGTTCCTTTTTCTATGTGGTGTTTTTATGTTTGGCCTGGTATGGTTCTCAATCAGAGGCAGGTGTCGTTAGCCTTTTCCCACCTGTGTGGTGTGGGTGATTATTTTCTGATTTTTCAGCAACATACAGGACTGTTCGTTTGTCATTTTATTTGTTTTGTTCAGTGTTCAATTACTTTATTAAAAACAATATGAACACTTATCACGCTGCGCATTGGTCCTCACCTTCCATCACAGACGGCCATTACACTTTCAGTTCTGTCCACAAATTTTCTATGGGATTGAGGTCAGGGCCTTGTGATGGCCACTCCAATACCTTGACTTTGTTGTCCTTAAGCCATTTTGCCACAACTTTGGAAGTATGCTTGGGGTCATTGTCCATTTGGAAGACACATTTGCGACCAAGCTTAAAGTTCTTGACTGATGTCTTGAGATGCTGCTTCAATATATCCACATAATTTTCTTCCTTATGATGCCATCTATTTTGTGAAGTGCACCAGTCCCTCCTGCAGCAAAGCACCCCCACAACATGATGCTGTCACCCCCATGCCTCACGGTTTGGATGGTGTTCTTCAGCTTGCAAGCATCCCCCTTTTTCCTCCAAACATAACGATGGTCATTATAGCCAAACAGTTCTATTTTTGTTTCATCAAGCCAGAGGACGTTTCTCCAAAAAGTAAGATCTTTGTCCCCATGTGCACTTGCAAACTGTAGTCTGGAATTTTTTTATGGCTGTTTTGGACCAGTGGCTTCTTCCTTGCTGAGTGGCATTTCAGGTTATGTCGATAGAGGACTCATTTTACTGTGGATATAGATACTTTTGTACCTGTTTCCTCCAGCATCTTCACAAGGTCCTTTGCTGTTGTTCTGGGATTGATTTGCACTTTTCACACCAAAGTACGTTCATCTCTAGGAGACAGAACACGTCTCCTTCCTGAGCTATATGACGGCTGTGTGGTCCCATGGTGTTTATACTTGCATACTATTGTTTGTACAGATGAATGTGGTAACTTCAGTCATTTGGAAATTGCTCCCAAGGATGAACCAGACTTGTGGAGGTCTAAAAGTTTTTTTCTGAGGTCTTGGCTGATTTCTTTTCATTTTCCCAAGATGTCAAGCAATGAGGCGCTGAGTTTGATGGTAGGCCTTGAAATACATCCACAGGTACACCTCCAATTGACTCAAATGATGTCAATTAGCCTATCAGAAGCTTCTAAAGCCATGACATCATGTTCTGGAATTTGAGGCTGTTTAAAGGTACAGTCAACTCAGTGTATGTGAACTTCTGACACACTGAAATTGTGATACAGTGAATTGCAAGGAAAATAAACTGTCAGTAAACAATTGTTGGAAAATTACTTGTGTCATGCAAAAAGTAGATGTCCTTACCGACTTGCTAAAACTATAGTTTGTTAACAAGAAATGTATGGAGTGGTGGAAAAACAAGTTTTATTGACTCCAACCTAAGTGTATGTAAACTTCTGACTTCAACTGTATGTCCTGTCTTGCTTTACTCTCTGAGACTAAATAGGCAATGGTGTCACTCTCCTATTGCACAGCAATACATGTCGCCTACAGGCTACTGTAAAATATTTAACATAAGCTACCACCCTGCATACACTGCTGGCTTGCTTCTGAAGCTCAGCAGGGTTGGTCCTGGTCAGTTCCTGGATGGGAGACCAGATGCTGCTGGAAGTGGTGATGGAGGAACAGCAGGAGGCACTCTTTCCTTTGGTCTAAAAAAATGTCCCAAATCCCCATGAGGTCATTAATTAAAGATCCCATGGCACTTATCGTAAGAGTAGGGGGTGTTTTATTTTTAATCCCCAGTTTTTTTATTTCACCTTTATTTAACCAGGTAGGCTAGTTGATGAAGTTGAGAACAAGTTCTCATTTGCAACAAGATAAAAAATGGAACAGACAACACAGAGTTCTAGTATAACAAGTCAATAACACAGTGCAAAAGGCATGAGGAGGTAGGCGAATAATTACAATTTTGCAGATTAACACTGGAGTGATAAATGATCAGATGATCATGTACAGGTAGAGATATTGGTGTGCAAAAGAGCTGAAAACTAAATAAATAAAAACTATGGGGATGAGGTAGGTGAAAATGGGTGGGCTATTTACCAATAGACTGTGTACAGCTGCAGCGATCGGTTAGCTGCTCAGATAGCTGATGTTTGAAGTTGGTGAGGGAGATAAGTCTCTAACTTCAGCGATTTTTGCAATTCGTTCCAGTCACAGGCACCAGAGTACTGGAACGAAAGGCGGCCGAATGAGGTGTTTGCTTTAGGGATGATCAGTGAGATACACCTGCTGGAGCGCGTGCTATGGATGGGTGTTGTCATCGTGACCAGTGAACTGAGATAAGGCGGAGCTTTACCTAGCATGGCCTTGTAGATGACCTGGAGCCAGTGGGTCTGGCGACGAATATGTAGCGAGGGCCAGCCGACTAGAGCATACAAGTCGCAGTGGTGGGTGGTATAAGGTGCTTTAGTGACAAAACGGATGGCACTGTGATAAACTGCATCCAGTTTGCTGAGTAGAGTGTTGGAAGCAATTTTGTAGATGACATCGCCGAAGTCGAGGATCGGTAGGATAGTCAGTTTTACTAGGGTAAGCTTGGCAGCGTGAGTGAAGGAGGCTTTGTTGCGGAATAGAAAGCAGACTCTTGATTTGATTTTCGATTGGAGATGTTTGATATGAGTCTGGAAGGAGAGTTTGCAGTCTAGCCAGACACCTAGGTACTTATAGATGTCCACATATTCAAGGTCGGAACCATCCAGGGTGGTGATGCTAGTCGGGCATGCGGGTGCAGGCAGTGATCGGTTGAAAAGCATGCATTTGGTTTTACTAGCGTTTAAGAGCAGTTGGAGGCCACGGAAGGAGTGTTGTATGGCATTGAAGCTCGTTTGGAGGTTAGATAGCACAGTGTCCAATGACGGGCCGAAAGTATATAGAATGGTATTGTCTGCGTAGAGGTGGATCAGGAATTGCCCGCAGCAAGAGCAACATCATTGATATATACAGAGAAAAGAGTCGGCCCGAGAATTGAACCCTGTGGCACCCCCATAGAGACTGCCAGAGGACCGGACAGCATGCCCTCCGATTTGACACACTGAACTCTGTCTGCAAAGTAATTGGTGAACCAGGCAAGGCAGTCATCCGAAAAACCGAGGCTACTGAGTCTGCCGATAAGAATACGGTGATTGACAGAGTCGAAAGCCTTGGCAAGGTCGATGAAGACGGCTGCACAGTACTGTCTTTTATCGATGGCGGTTATGATATCGTTTAGAACCTTGAGTGTGGCTGAGGTGCACCCGTGACCGGCTCGGAAACCAGATTGCACAGCGGAGAAGGTACGGTGGGATTCGAGATGGTCAGTGACCTGTTTGTTGACTTGGCTTTCGAAGACCTTAGATAGGCAGGGCAGAATGGATATAGGTCTGTAACAGTTTGGGTCCAGGGTGTCTCCCCTTTGAAGAGGGGGATGATTGCGGCAGCTTTCAATCCTTGGGGATCTCAGACGATATGAAAGAGGGGTTGAACATGCTGGTAATAGGGGTTGCGACAATGGCGGCGGATAGTTTCAGAAATGGAGGGTCCAGATTGTCTAGCCCAGCTGATTTATACGGGTCCAGGTTTTGCAGCTCTTTCAGAACATCTGCTATCTGGATTTGGGTAAAGGAGAACCTGGAGATGCTTGGGCGAGGAGCTGCGGGGGGGGGCGGAGCTGTTGGCCGAGGTAGGAGTAGCCAGGCGGAAGGCATAGCCAGCCGTTGAGAAATGCTTGTTGAAGTTTTCGATAATCATGGATTTATCGGTGGTGACCGTGTTACCTAGCCTCAGTGCAGTGGGCAGCTGGGAGGAGGTGCTCTTGTTCTCCATGGACTTCAGTGTCCCAGAACTTTTTGGAGTTGGAGCTACAGGATGCAAACTTCTGCCTGAAGAAGCTTGCCTTAGCTTGAATCTTTTGCAGTAATTTATGCTGTATCTAGGAAAGAACTGTGTATATTTCTGAAAGAGAAAACAATGGCAAATTGTTGTGGACCTGTCAGAAGAATATTTGAATTCAACAATGTTTTCCCCGGTGCTTAATTCGAGTCGGATCCGGTACCTCTCTTGGCATGCATTTTTTTTTGCACTTTTTGCAATGTACAAATTAGAATTAAAGCGATCAAAGTTCATTCGAGTTGCCTATTCCTTAATTCTCCTGGCCCCTCCAAAAAAAACTAATGTGAAAAAAATATATATTATCATAGTTGATTTGGGTTGGGCCAGCTTGGGTTTATGGTTGGAACACTTTCTATTGTCTCTCTCACTCAGCTCTGATAGACATGACTTTGCAATTCTCACCTCTCCAGCGTTGCACTTCATTTTATTTCCTTATAGAATCATAGCCCTGCGAAGGGAGTTCTGGAGGAGCTGCAGCACCCCTGAATGTTTTTAAATTATTTGTCCAAAGGTATAGAATTACAGCTGTCCAGAAAGAAATGAAATCATTCTGAACATCCTACTACACCACAAGGCCTATAATGTAGCCTCAGAGGATCAAAAGTTTATGTTAAAAAATGAGCCTAGCCGTGGATTGATTGTGGGTAGTCCAATAACAAGACAGCCTACAGTCGGGAACGCAAATCCCAAATTATAGAAAAAGGAACATAGACTGCCCACCCCAACTCACGCCCTGACCATACTAAAACAAAGACAAAACAAAGGAACTAAGGTCAGAACGTGACACTGGGTAGCAGTCTTTCTCATGAACGTTCCATTCCTTGCCACTGCTGTCATTTGCCAAAGACAGTGGCCTTTGGCAATCTCAATGTTCAATATGCATAGCGCGGGAAGTAGGGGCGCAGAAAAAAAACGAATGAAATAAAGAATAATGAAAAATAATTAGTCCTTTATTACTCCGGTATGAGCGGAGAAAAATACTCATCAGACCAAAATTCCCCCTCAATCCCAGCTTCAGTTGCATGGCATTAAGGACTCAAAAGAAACACGACATTGTCAGATGCCGTCATTCCTCACACATATGATGATTATCCTGATTTGCTTAAATTTAAAGAATGTTATAATCATTTCCATTATATGATGGAATCCAGACAGTTTCCGAAAGTAGCCTTTTCTTTTTCTGAATGGACATAAAGAATATTAGGTCATTGTCACGCCCTGGCCATAGAGAGGCTTTTTATTCTCTATTTTGGTTAGGCCAGGGTGTGACTAGGGTGGGCATCTATGTCCTTTTTTCTATGTTTTGTATTTCTATGTCTTGGCCTGGTATGGTTCTCAATCAGGGACAGCTGTCTATCGTTGTCTCTGATTGAGAACCATACTTAGGTACCCTTTTCCCCCACCTGTTTTGTGGGAAGTTAACTCTGTCTTTGTTCAGGGCACATAGCCCAAAGTTTCACGGTTTGGTTTTGTTCTTTGTTTTTGTCTGTGTCATTTTTAAATAAAGAAAATGTACGTTTACCATGCTGCACCATGGTCCAGTCCTTCAGCCAGCCGTGACACTAATTATACACACACACACACACACACACACACACACACACAGACAAACCCAAACCATAAAAGGACAGCTGGTGCACGATATCTTATTTCTATATTTTATTTTAAAAATTTGACCCCCTTTTTCTCCCCAATTTCGTGTTATCCAATTGTTAGTAGCTACTATCATGTCTCATCGCTACAACTCCCGTATGGGCTCGGGAGAGACGAAGGTTGAAAGTCATGCGTCCTCCGATACCCAACCAACTGCTTCTTAACACAGCACGCATCCAACCCGAAAGCCAGCCGCACCAATGTGTCGGAGGAAACACCGTGCACCTGGCAACCTTGGTTAGCGCGCACTGCACCCGGCCCGCCACAGGAGTCGCTGGTGCGCGATGAGACAAGGATATCCCTACCGGCCAAGCCCTCCCTGACCCGGACGACACTATGCCAATTGTGCGTCGCCCCACGGACCTCCCGGTCGCGGCCGGTTACGACAGAGCCTGGGTGTGAACACAGCGTCTCTGGTGACACAGCTGGTGCTTGTGCACGATATCTAACAAAGTCTTGAGGTTTTGCTCGCCTGAGTTAGTGTGGTCTACAGCTTATCATGAGATACTCTATCTAACCAGGGTTTTTTTTTATCTGTATTTTTAGTAGTTGTCTACATACCTCCCCAGACTGAGGCGGGCACTAAAACCGCACTCAATGAGCTGTATTCCACCATAAGCAAACACGAAAATGCTCACCCAGAGGCGACGTTCCTAGTGGCCGGGGAATTTAATGCAGGGAAACTTAAATTGGTCTTACCAAATTTCTATCAGCAAAAAAAAAAACTCTGGACCACTTTTACCCCACACACAGAGATGCATACAAAGCTCTCCGTTACCCTCCATTTGGCAAATCTGACCATAATTCTATCCTCCTGATTCCTGCTTACAAGCAAAAATTTAAGCAGGGAGTGGTCAGATAAAGCAGATGAAAAGCTACAGGACTGTTTTGCTAGCACAGACTGGAATATATTCGGGGATTCTTCCAATGGCATTAAGGAATACACCACATCAGTCATTGGCTTCATCAATAAGTGCATCGATGACATCATCCCCAGAGTTACCGTACATACATACCCCAAACAGAAGCCAACAGGCAACATCCACACTGAGCTAAAGGCTAGAGCTGCCGCTTTCAAAAAGAGAGGGACTCTAACCCGGAAGCTTATAAGAAATCCCGCTATGCCCTCCGACAAACAATCAAACAGGCAAAGCGTCAATACAGAACTAAGATCTAATCGTACTACACCAGCTCTGATGCTCGTCAGATTACAGACTACAAAGAACCATTACAGACTACAAAGGGAAGCACAGCCGAGAGCTGCCCAGTGACACGAGCCTACCAGACGAGCTAAACTACTTCTATGCTCGTTTCGAGGCAAATAACACTGAAGCATGCATGAGAGCACCAGCTGTTCCGGAAGACTGTGTGAACACACTCTCCGCAGCCGATATGAGTAAGACCTTTAAATAGGTCAACATTCACAAGGCCGCAGGGCCAGACGAATTACCAGGATGTGTACTGCGAGCATGTGCTGACCAAATCAAATCAAAATCAAATCAATTTTTTTTTTGTCACATACAAATGGTTAGCAGATGTTAATGCGAGTGTAGCGAAATGCTTGTGCTTCTAGTTCCGACAATGCAGTGATAACCAACAAGTAATCTAACTAACAATTCCAAAACTACTGTCTGATACACAGTGTAAGGGGATAAAGAATATGTACATAAGGATATATGAATGAGTGATGGTACAGGGCAGCATACAGTAGATGGTATCGAGTACAGTATATACATATGAGATGGGTATGTAGACAAAGTAAACAAAGTGGCATAGTTAAAGTGGCTAGTGATACATGTATTACATACGGATGCAGTCGATGCTATAGAGTACAGTATAACGTATGCATATGAGATGAATAATGTAGGGTAAGTAACATTATATAAGGTAGCATTGTTTAAAGTGGCTAGTGATATATTTACATCATTTCCCATCAATTCCCATTATTAAAGTGGCTGGAGTTGGGTCAGTGTCAATGTCAGTGTGTTGGCAGCAGCCACTCAATGTTAGTGGTGGCTGTTTAACAGTCTGATGGCCTTGAGATAGAAGCTGTTTTTCAGTCTCTCGGTCCCAGCTTTGATGCACCTGTACTGACCTCGCCTTCTGGATGATAGCGGGGTGAACAGGCAGTGGCTCGGGTGGTTGATGTCCTTGATGATCTTTATGGCCTTCCTGTAACATCGGATGGTGTAGGTGTCCTGGAGGGCAGGTAGTTTGCCCCGGTGATGCGTTGTGCAGACCTCACTACCCTCTGGAGAGCCTTACGGTTGAGGGCGGAGCAGTTGCTGTACCAGGCGGTGATACAGCCCGCCAGGATGCTCTCGATTGTGCATATGTAGAAGTTTGTGAGGGCTTTTGGTGACAAGCCAAATTTCTTCAGCCTCCTGAGGTTGAAGAGGCGCTGCTGCGCCTTCTTCACGACGCTATCAGTGTGAGTGGACCAATTCAGTTTGTCTGTGATGTGTATGCCGAGGAACTTAAAACTTGCTACCCTCTCCACTACTGTTCCATCGATGTGGATAGGGGGTGTTCCCTCTGCTGTTTCCTGAAGTCCACAATCATCTCCTTAGTTTTGTTGACGTGTGAGGTTATTTTCCTGATACCACACTCCGAGGGCCCTCACCTCCTCCCTGTAGGCCGTCTCGTCGTTGTTGGTAATCAAGCCTACCACTGTTGTGTCGTCCGCAAACTTGATGATTGAGTTGGAGGCGTGCGTGGCCACGCAGTCGTGGGTGAACAGGGAGTACAGGAGAGGGCTCAGAACACACCCTTGTGGGGCCCCCGTGTTGAGGATCAGCGGGGAGGAGATGTTGCCTACCCTCACCACCTGGGGGCGGCCGTCAGGAAGTCCAGTACCCAGTTGCACAGGGCGGGGTCGAGACCCAGGGTCTCGAGCTTGATGACGAGCTTGGAGGGTACTATGGTGTTGAATGCCGAGCTGTAGTCGATGAACAGCATTCTCACATAGGTATTCCTCTTGTCCAGGTGGGTTAGGCAGTGTGCAGTGTGGTTGAGATTGCATCGTCTGTGGACCTATTTGGGCGGTAAGCAAATTGGAGTGGGTCTAGGGTGTCAGGTAGGGTGGAGGTGATATGGTCCTTGACTAGTCTCTCAAAGCACTTCATGATGACGGAAGTGAGTGCTACGGGCGGTAGTCGTTTAGCTCAGTTACCTTAGCTTTCTTGGGAACAGGAACAATGGTGGCCCTCTTGAAGCATGTGGGAACAGCAGACTGGTATAGGGATTGATTGAATATGTCCGTAAACACACCGGCCAGCTGGTCTGCGCATGCTCTGAGGACGCCAACTGTCAAGTGTCTTCACTGACATTTTCAACCTCTCCCTGTCCGAGTCTGTAATACCAACATGTTTTAAGCAAACCACCATTGTCCGTGTGCCCAAGCCACCATTGTCCCTGTGCCCAAGAACACTAAGGTAACCTGCCTAAATGACTACTGACCCGTAGCACTCACGTCTGTAGGCATGAAGTGCTTTGAAATGCTATTCATTGACGACAGCTCAGTGTTCAACACCATAGTACCCTCAGAGCTCATCAATAAGCTAAGGACCCTGGGACGAAATACCTCACTCTGCAACTAGATTGTGGACTTCCTAACAGGACACCCCCAGGTGGTAAGGGTAGGTAACAACACATCCATCAGGGGTGCGTGCTCAGTCCCCTCCTGTACTCCCTGTTCACTCATGACTGCATGGCCAGGCACGACTCAAACACCATTATTACATTTGCTGATGACACAACAGTGGTAGGCCTGATCAACGACAAGACAGCCTATAGTGAGGAGGTCAGAGACCTGGTCATGTGGTGCCAGGACAACAACCTCTCCCTCAATGTGATCAAGACAAAGGAGATGATTGTGGACTACAGGAAGAAGAGGACCAAGCACACCCCCATTCTCATCCACAGGGTTGTAGTGGAGCAGGTTGAGAGCTTCAAGTTCCTTGGTGTCCACTTCACCAACAAACTGGTCCAAGCACACCAAGACAAGAAGAGGGCACATACACACTGCCTGGTATGGCAACTGCTCGGCCTCCGACCGCAAGGCACTACAGAGGGTAGTATGTACGGCCCAGTACAACAAAGCTTCCTGCCATCCAGGACCTCTATACCAGGCAGTGTCAGAGGAAGGCCCTAAAAATTGTCAAAGACTCCAGCCAACATAGTCGTAGACTGTTCTCTCTGCTACTGCATGGCAAGCGGTACCGGAATGCCGAGTCCAAGAGGCTTCTAAACAGCTTCTACCTCCAAGTGATAAGACTCCTGAACATCTAATCAATGGCTACCCAGACTATTTGCATTGCCCCCCCTCCCCTCTTTTACACCGCTACTACTCTCTGCTGTTATCTATGGATAGTCACTTCAATAACTCTACCTACATGTACAGTTGAAGTTGGAAGTTTACATACACTTAGGATGGAGTCATTAAAACTAGTTTTTCAACCACTCCACAAAGTTCTTGTTAACAAACTATAGTTTTAGCAAGTCGGTTAGGACATCTACTTTGTGCATGACACAAGTCATTTATCCAACAATTGTTTACTGAGAGTTTATTTGACTTACTATTCACTGTATCACAATTCCAGTGGGTCAGAAGTTTAAATACACTGAGTTGACTGTGCCTTTAAACAGCTTGGAAAATTCCAGAAAATGATGTCATGGCTTTAGAAGCTTCTGATAGGTTAATTGACAACATTTGAGTCAATTGGAGGTGTACCTGTGGATATATTTCAAGGCCTACCTTCAAACTCAGTGCCTCTTTGCTTTACATCATGGGAAATCAAAAGAAATCCGCCAAGACCTCAGAAAAAAAATGTTTGTCCTCAAGTCTGGTTCATCCTTGGGAGCAATTTCCAAATGCCTGAAGGTACCACGTTCATCTGTACAAACAATAGTATGCAAGTATAAACACCATGGGACCACGCAGCCGTCATACAGCTCAGGAAGGAGACACGTTCTGTCTCCTAGAGATGAACGTACTTTGGTGTGAAAAGTGCAAATCAATCACAGAACAACAGCAAGGGACCTTGTGAAGATGCTGGAGGAAACAGGTACAAAAGTATCTATATCCACAGTAAAACGAGTCCTATATCGACATAACCTGAAAGGCCACTCAGGAAGGAAGAAGCTACTGCTCCAAAACCGACATAAAAAGCCAGACTATGACTTGCAACTGCACATGGGGACAAAGATCAGACTTTTGAGAGAATTGTCCTCTGGTCTGATGAAACAAAAATAGAACTGTTTGGCCATAATGACCATCATTATGTTTGGAGGAAAAAGGGGGATGCTAGCAAGCCGAAGAACACCATCCCAACCGTGAAGTACGGGGGAGGCAGCATCATGTTGAAGGGGTGCTTTGCTGTATGATGGACTGGTGCACTTCACAAAATAGATGCCATCATGAGGCAGGAAAATATTGTGAATATATTGAAGCAGCATCTCAAGACATCAGTCAAGAAGTTAAAGCTTGGTTGCAAATGAGTCTTCCAAATGGACAATGACCCCAAGCATACTTCCAAAGTTGTGGCAAAATGGCTTAAGGACAACAAAGTCAAAGTATTGGAGTGGCCATCAACAAAGCCCTGACCTCAATCCCATAGAAAATGTGTGGGCAGAATTGAAAGTGTGTGTGTGAGCAAGGAGGCCTACAAACCTGACTCAGTTACACCAGTTCTGTCAGGAGGAATGGGCTAAAATTCACCCAACTTATTGTGGGAAGCTTGTGGAAGGCTACCTGAAACGTTTGACCCAAGTTAAACAATTTAAAGGTAATGCTACCAAATACGAATTGAGTGTATATACATTTCTGACCCACTGGGAATATGATGAAAGAAATAAAAGATTACATAAATAATTGTCTCTACTATTATTCTGACATTTCACATTCTTAAAATAAAGTGGTCATCCTAACTGACCAAAGACAGGGAATTTTTACTAGGATTAAATGTCTGGAACTGTGAAAAACTGAGTTTAAATGTATTTGGTTAAGGTGTACAGTGGGGCAAAAAAGTATTTAGTCAGCCACCAATTGTGCAAGTTCTCCCACTTAAAAAGATCAGAGAGGCCTGTAATTTTCATCATATGTACACTTCAACTATGACAGACAAAATTAGAAAAAAAATCCAGAAAACCACATTGTAGGATTTTTTAAATGAATTTATTTGCAAATTATGGTGGAAAATAAGTATTTGGTCACCTACAAACAAGCAAGATTTCTGACTCTCACAGACCTGTAACTTCTTCTTTAAGAGGCTCCTCTGTCCTCCACTCGTTACCTGTATTAATGGCACCTGTTTGAACTTGTTATCAGTATAAAAGACACCTGTCCACAACCTCAAACAGTCACACTCAAAACTCCACGATGGCCAAGACCAAAGAGCTGTCAAAGGACACCAGAAATAAAATTGTAGACCTGCACCAAGCTGGGAAGACTGAATCTGCAATAGGTAAGCAGCTTGGTTTGAAGAAATCAACTGTGGGAGCAATTATTAGGAAATGGAAGACATACAAGACCACTGATAATCTCCCTCGATCTTGGGCTCCACGCAAGATCTCACCCCGTGGGGTCAAAATGATCACAAGAACAGTGAGCAAAAATCCCAGAACCACACGGTGGGACCTAGTGAATGACCTGCAGAGAGCTGGGACCAAAGTAACAAAGCCTATCGTCAGTAACACACTACGCCGCCAGGAACTCAAATCCTGCAGTGCCAGACGTGTCCCCCTGCTTAAGCCAGTACATGTCCAGGCCCGTCTGAAGTATGCTAGAGAGCATTTGGATGATCCAGAAGAGGATTGGGAGAATGTCATATGGTCAGATGAAACCAAAATATGACTTTTTGGTAAAAACTCAACTCGTCGTGTTTGAAGGACAAATAATGCTGAGTTGCATCCAAAGAACACCATACCTACTGTGAAGCATGGGGGTGGATACATCATGCTTTAGGGCTATTTTTCTGCAAAGGGACCAGGATGACTGATCCGTGTAAAGGAAAGAATGAATGGGGCCATGTATCGTGAGATTTTGAGTGAAAACCTCCTTCCATCAGCAAGGGCATTGAAGATGAAACGTGGCTGGGTCTTTCAGCATGACAGTGATCCCAAACACACTGCCCGGGCAACGAAGGAGTGGCTTTGTAAGAAGCATTTCAAGGTCCTGGAGTGGCCTTGCCAGTCTCCAGATCTCAACCCCATAGAAAATCTTTGGAGGGAGTTGAAAGTCCGTGTTGCCCAGCAACAGCTACAAAACATCACTGCTCTAGAGGAGATCTGCATGGAGGAATGGGCCAAAATATCAGCAACAGTGTGTGAAAACCTTGTGAAGACTTACAGAAAATATTTGACCTCTGTCATTGCGAACAAAGGGTATATAACAAAGTATTGAGATAAACTTTTGTTATTGACCAAATACTTATTTTCCACCATAATTTGCAAATAAATCAATAAAAAATACTACAATGTGATTTTCTCTTTTTTTTTTTTTGTCATTTTGTCTGTCATAGTTGAAGTGGACCTATGATGAAAATTACAGGCCTCTTTCATATTTTTAAGTGGGAGAACTTGCACAATTGGCGGCTGACTAAATACTTTTTTGCCCCACTGTATGTAAACTTCCAACTTCAACTGTACATATTACCTCAATTAACTTGACTAACCCGTGCCCCCGCACATTGACTCTATACCGGTACACCTCTGTATATAGTCTCGCTATTGTTATTTTACTGCTGCTCTTTAGTTACTTGTTACTTTTATGTCTTAATCTTATTTTTAATTTTTAACTGCATTTTTGGTTAGGGGCTTGTAAATAAGCATTTCACTGTATTACCCACGTTGCATTCGGTGCATGTGACTAATACAATTTGATTTGACCCACCAATCAAAGCCAACAGCGCATCTCAGACACACACAAATCCCATTTCTCCTTTCCTATAAACTTTTTCAAGACCTAGGCACACCTTCAAATGTTGTCATCAGAAAGTAGTCTGAGGCTATATAATGTTAAACAGCCGTTGTTCTAAGATGACAGGTGTCACTCAATCCAGTCTAACTGACCTATTTAACAAGCATGTAAGTCTACCTCTATTTTGAAGGCTATAGCTATCATGAAGGCTATAGCTGCCATCAATGGTCTCTTCCTGTAGCTCTCACCTGTTGCTGGTAGTGCAATGTGTATAGCCCTATCTGACTGGCCTACGGTCATGTACATATGTTTCTGTATGTGTATATACAAATATATACAATGCTCAAAAAAATAAAGGGAACACTTAAACAACACAATGTAACTCCACGTCAATCACACTTCTGTGAAATCAAACTGTCCACTTAGGAAGCAACACTGATTAACAATACATTTCACATGCTGTTGTGCAAATGGAATAGACAACAGGTGGAAATTACAGGCAATTAGCAAGACACCCCCAATAAAGGAGTGGTTCTGCAGGTGTTGACCACAGACCACTTCTCAGTTCCTATGCTTCCTGGCTGATGTATTGGTCACTTTTGAATGCTGGCGGTGCTTTCACTCTAGTGGTTGCATGAGACGGAGTCTACAACCCACACAAGTGGCTCAGGACGTGCAGCTCATCCAGGATGGCACATCAATGCGAGCTGTGGCAAGAAGGTTTGCTGTGTCTGTCAGCGTAGTGTCCAGAGCATGGAGGCGGCGCTACCAGGAGACGTGGATGAGGCCGTAGGAGGGCAACAACCCAGCAGCAGGACCGCTACCTCCGCCTTTGTGCAAGGAGGAGCAGGAGGAGCACTGCCAGAGCCCTGCAAAATTACCTCCAGCAGGCCACAAATGTGCATGTGTCTACTCAAACGGTCAGAAACACTCCATGAGGGTGGTATGAGGGCCCGACGTCCACAGGTGGGGGTTGTGCTTACATCCCAACACCGTGCAGGATGTTTTTCATTTGTCAGAGAACACCAAGATTGGCAAATTCACCACTGGCGCCCTGTGCTCTTCACAGATTAAAGCAGGTTCACACGTGACAGAGTCTGGAGACATCGTGGAGAACGTTCTGCTGCCTGCAACATCCTCCAGCATGACCGGTTTGGCGGTGGGTCAGTCATGGTGTGGGGTGGCATTTCTTTGGGGGGCCGCACAGCCCTCCATGTGCTGACTGTCATTAGAGGTAGCCTGACTGTCATTAGGTACCGAGATGAGATGCTAGATCTCAGACCCCTGGAGTGTGAGACCATATACTGGTGCGGTTGGCCCTGAGGTTCCTCCTAATGCAAGACAATGCTAGTCCACATGAAATATATAATACATCAAAGTACATCATAATACATCAAAGTTGGATCAGCCCGTAGTGTGGTCTTCCACTTTAATTTTGAGTGTGACTCCAAATCCAGACCTCCATGGGTTGATAAATTTGATTTCCATTGATAATTTGTGTGATTTTGTTGTCAGCACATTCAACTATGTAAAGAAAAAAAGTATTTAATAAGAATATTTCATTCATTCAGATCTAGGATGTGTTATTTTAGTGTTCCCTTTATTTTTTTTGAGCAGTGTATATTTACTGTATATCTTGTACATGTGTGACTCTATTCTAGTTTTTTTTATCTTCCCTTGTCGATGGATATTTACTGTGTGCATGTTTTTTAAAATGTATGTAAACATATTTTTACAGTACACAAGAATTTCCCTTCGGGGAGAATAAAGATGTATTGAATTTAATTACAGTAGTGGCTTCCTTTCCTCTTTGCCATAGACAATGCCCTAGCCTGAAAGCGGGGTTGCTTCGTACGCATACAGTCCACACTCAAGGTTTCCAAACGGCCAAAACATTAAATGAGATCCAGGGATATGGTGCAACAAAAAGGTTTATTCTTATCATATCTAACAATAAAAAATTATTCTCCAATCAACTTAAAGCATAGATTAATTGACATGGAAAATGCATAATATGACCTGTTTGTATGTCTGTATTGTCAAGACTAAGGACCAACTTCCTGCCTTTATCCTAACACACGTACCACAGTACAATGAAAGGGCCAAAAACGAAATGAATCTAACAACAAATGAATTCATCTCTCAGGTAAATATAAATCATAAAGGTACGTACCTAATATTTCATCATATACTTATTACACAAATTACATTTTTACACAAATATGTCCAAATTGGCTCTAACAAAGTGTATTCCTGTCCCTGCCAAAGGTGTATATGAAAGTCAGTACCCTATCTAGTGATGTGGTTGATGGTGACTCTATTCCTGTTTTTAGAGAATGTAGGAGAAAGTTACTCTTGCAATGTCCTTATAATTGCCTACAATATCCTTATTTGTGTGTGTGTGTCCAGCTTCATCCCTCAGTTGCCCAAATAAAGTGATACTCAGGCTGTTGATATTACAGATTGTGCCTTTAACTAAATTCAATACAAGTGTGAGTTCCTATTAATGTTCTATTAAAAAGTAAACTAAGATATAGCCTGTCGATGTTAATTTTGATGCTAAATTTTAAAGGTGCAGTGCAGTCAACATTCTGTTTTTATGTATTTTATATCATGTTGTACAACAGATGATGAAACTAAAACTGATCAGTGTTATTTCCTGATAGTTGCTGGTTGAAAATGCAATCTACACAGGACCTTCTAATCAGCAGGTTTGCATAGAGGGGAGTTTCAGCATTCCGTGGTGACATCACCATGCAGTAAATTGATTAATAGACCAATAACAAAGAGAGTTCCAAACCTCTGACAGCTAGTTTTCAGTTTTCCCCTCCCCACTCAGACCACTCCCAGACAGTCCTAGCAAAATTCTTGCTTGAGAAATATATTTTTGCTAAAAAGCCAATTTTGTCAATTTGAATGGAAATCTATTAAAGTAAGGTACTTAATTGTTACCCAGAAATGTTTTGATATTGATATAAAAACATCTGCATCTGGCCTTTAAGCAATTAAAAAAAAATAAAAAAAATTAAAAGGTCAATCTGAGATTCAAACTATAACAAAGTCCTGAGAAATGCAAGCATGCTCAAATTCATATACTCTTCAAGAACCAATGGCTATGTGTTTGCAAAATTGTTACACATGAGAAACTAAATAATTCATGAAATCATCATGTTTGATTGAGCATTGGACAGAGCATAGGCCCGCACGTTTAACACGATAGAAAAGCTGGGTCAGCACACACACACACACACATCAAAGGATAACACAGTTTATGTATTCTTGGAACGTGACAGTCTGATTTGGAGGCACAGTTTACATCCCCAGTAAAGGCTTATTTCTTGTGCAATTTTGACCTGGGCAAGAGGGCTCCCTGCGGGTTTATGACCTGACCTGCTGTCTTTGTGTGGGCCAAACTTGTCCTATGCTGTTTATTGAATGTGATATATTCTGTGATATGGCTTCTGGCTTGTCTCATGCACTTCTGAAAGCAGCCAGTAGATGGAGATATAAACCATTTTGTGTCTAGGAAAAAAGTGCCAATTACATTTTACATTTTTGTATTTTATTTAACCTTTATTTAACTAGGCAAGTCAGTTAGGAACAAATTCTTATTTACAATGACGGCCTAACCCAGACGACGCTGGACCAATTGTTCGCCGCTCTATGGGACTTCAAATCAAATCAAATCAAAGTGTATTTGTCACGTGCGCCGAATACAACAGGTGTAGTAGACATTACAGTGAAATGCTTACATACAGGCTCTAACCAATGGTGCAAAAAAGGTATTAGGTGAACAATAGGTAGGTAAAGAAATAAAACAACAGTAAAAAGACAGGCTATAAAAGTAGCGAGGCTACATACAGACACCGGTTAGTCAGGCTGATTGAGGTAGTATGTACATGTAGATATGGTTAAAGTGACTATGCATATAGGATAAACAGAGAGTAGCAGTAGTGTAAAAGAGGGGTTGGTGGGTGGTGGGACACAATGCAGATAGCCCGGGTAGCCAATGTGCGGGAGCACTGCTTGGTCTGCCCAATTGAGGTAGTATGTACATTAATGTATAGTAAAAGTGACTATGCATATTTGATAAACAGAGAGGAGCAGCAGCGTAAAAAGAGGGTTTGGGGGGGTTGGGAGGGGGGCACACAATGCAAATAGTCCAGGTAGACATTTGATTACCTGTTCAGGAGTCTTAAGGCGTGGGGGTAAAAACTGTTGAGAAGCCTATTTGTCCCATACTTGGCACTCCGGTATCGCTTGCCTTCCTCTGACACCGCCTGGTGTAGAGGTCCTGGATGGGAGGCAGCTTAGCCCCAGTGATTTACTGGGCCGTACGCACTACCCTCTGTAGTGCCTTGCCGTCAGAGACCGAGAAATTGCCGTACCAGGCAGGTACGTAAAATCAACCATTGTGATACAGCCTGGAATCGAACCAGGGTCTGTAGTGACGCCTCTAGACCACTGCACAACCCGGGGGCCCCAGACATGTAGACCGGTGGTTCTTTTTGGTTAATGTAGGCCTACCTCCAATCATATTATGTTCTGCCAGAAGTTTACTATACCCGATTTAGAAACACTGATGCAGACCTCTACATATCAGCCCCCTTCTCTCCAGTTAGTGCTACAGACTTGCGCTATGTTTGGTAATGAAGTGGTTCAAGGGAAACGGACAGAAAGTGGGGTACGTCCACAGTCCTGTGTCAAAAACGTCCAGACAATGCTATTATGAACACACAAGTGTAGGATCAGTTTACCCTCCGCTGGCTCCGCAAAACCTATTCATAACCATGAGGACGGTGAAACATAAAACCGATCTTAGATCAGCCTAGTGAGGCAGTCCAGTGACAGAGGCTATGTTTGCCTACCATATTGATGAACACAACATAAAACAGTTAAACATGTCCAATAATTTCCCCTCATTTAAATAAACATTGTACATCAATTTAGTGCTTGTGTTTTAACCTTGTGAATGATATCACTAGAGGGGAGGGTCACTTTCCAAAATATTGAGACCAGCAAGACACCCCCCCCACACCCCCACCACAGACACACTTCTTGCACCCCCAGCGGGAGAGGAGCTCACCCTTGGCTTTTGAAGCAGCCTTGGACGTCATATAGCACCGTTTCTTTCGGGAGGAGATCCTGGTTTATTGGAAATGAGCTTTTTAATTTCGGTTATTTCAGAGTATGCGCTCGAGACGGCGGTGTAATAGCGCTAGAGCTGTGCTCATCCGGGCCACTGTGCCGTGACTCCATTCTTCTTCATTCACTGAAACTGCCATAGGAGCTAAATAGGGATTCATTTCTGTGAAATAGCTAGACACATGTATTATACATATTTTTGATAACCTCACGTCAAGCTGGAACACAAACGGGCATGTCTAATCAAGGAGTTAGGAGAAATGGCCCAGTGAAACTGCGGTTGACAGGTAAGAATGTAAAACACCCTCGCTGTCTCTAGCTTGTTAGCTAATGGCGCTATCAAGCTAACGTTGCTAGCTAGCTACAGTAGTGGGCTAGTTTTCTGCGTGAACGTTTACACTTTGTTTTCCGCAACAACGCGATGTTATATTTACAAACACTGGTCAAATGTCGTTAGCTACGCTTCGAATAAGCATACTGTTTTCTAACAAGTAATTGTGTATTTTTTCAATTTGTAATACTAGCCAACGTTAGTTTACCTGCCTAGTCAGTTAGCTAGTTAGCTGACAGTCGTGATTAACGTTGATTTACCGTTAGCTAGCTAGCGAACTCTCCAATTAAAAACATTTGGGGTCATCACAATGACTGCATTAGTTAATTGTTACAACAGTTTTGTTTGCCCACCCATCGTCACTACTTGCATGTGTTGTCCTATAATCTGAATTACAGTACTACTAACATTATTATACATAGGTAACATTAGTTGGACATTTTAGTAATTCAAGAGCGATTTACATGATCATTTATGGTCAAGTGCCTTGCTCAAGGGCACATCGACAAATTTTTCACATAATCAGCGCTGAGATTCGAACTTGCGACCTATTAGTTACTGGCCCATCGCTCTTAACTGCTAGGCTACCTGCCGCCCGAGTGTGCAGAGACTGCCCATAGTAGCCAGAACTCTGCAGACTGACAACATTACCAAATGTAGTATTGATTTAGACCAGCAACTTGTATGCCTGTTCCAAATAGTTTACTTTTGTAGCTAATATTTCCGTTATTTACTGCACTAGTGTTTCAACATTTTCCATCAGTACTTTGATTTGTGTTGGTAATGAACTTTTCAGCACCCCTATATAGCCTCAGCTTGTAGTGCATTCCCCCCTGTTTTAAGACGCTATTCCTTAGGAGCCAGCATGAGCCCTCTTAACCTTCTGTCCTATTTGGTCCTATTCGCGGTTTCTTTACAACCCAACCATTTGTCTGTTTACTTGAGAAAGCACTGTTTTGACTGGGGAGAGGAGGCGATGGCATGCCCTGCGTTTCATGTTTCTCCATGATCAGATCAAATTCCTGACCCCTCTATCTACTAGGACCTGCCAAATTAAATATTTAATCTTGTAATGTACTAGCCGGAAAAGAGTGAACAAGAGTTCCTCGCGTTCCGGCAAGAGTTGTCTGGTTGTTTGGAATATTCCATTACTTTGAAAGTGTTTACCATACAGACCTAATTGCGTAATACCAAGGTAATCACTTGTTACTAACAAAGTAGCCTGTAATGTTACCTCTGTCCATACAAATGCTATTGTGACCTAGTGTGACCTTTTTAAAAGGCTTTACATTTATATTTTGCCCAAGTGCTCTATGATGCAGTAAAGCTAAGGCTATCCTTCAATAATGAGGCGTCATGCACTAATAATAATAAAAAAAAAAAATGGATTATTGCAATGAAGGCCTGGGTCTCACCCCCCATATGTGAAATGGTTTTAAATGGGCTGCTGCAGTGGTCTTCACTCGGAATCCCAGGAATGTGAAACGGAGAGGAAATGTGAGTCTCTCCAGATCATAGGAACATCCTCTGTCTCGTTCACGCCATGGAGGAGGGCAAGAACCCTTCAAACCACTGCTCCTTTCAAACTGAGGAACACCACCACACATTTTAATGCTGCACATTTTTTGCGTGTGTGTCGTAGACGGGCCTCTCCACCTCTGTCTGTCTGCTCTGTGGTCTAACTGAATTCTCTCTTGTCATTTAGGGATAGGGGAAGGGATGGCTTGCAGACAATAGAGCTCGATCAGTAGAGTTTGCTGGGTTACTCATAAGCGCTTATAGCTTCCTAGGATCTATTGACTATTCAGACCTGGCCCGCCATTATTGTCTAATCGTACTGTAATCGTCAATAAACTACTGTCTGCTACCAGCAGTCTGGGAGACGCCTGAAGGTATTCTCAGGCCATTTGTCTGTGCATTTGCCATTTAGAGGCCACATTCAAACTGTCAGTAGTTGTAGCTTTGCCTTGCAATTTATTTGCCATTTCCTCTCGTCTCAGATGCAATTTCGCTCAAGGAATAGCTAGAGCTAATCAAGGCCCTAGCGGTTAGGCCGCATTCCACAGACATCTAAGATCAGTGCTAGTCTGTGAGGGGAGACGCCGGGGTGTTTTTCTGCACTGTTTTCCACCAGCCACAGTCTTTGGCACCCGACTGCTGGTCACAGATCAGGTTTGATGGATTGTTTAGTGTGACCCGGTCCTGTTTGCTCACTGGGCTTTTTCCTTCACTCGCTGTCTGATGAAGTCACCTGCCGTTTTGAACGGAATGCCGTTGCCAAGCAGTAAATGGGGAACAGTCTGGCGCTAAGCAGCTACTCCCAACACTACCGGGAGGTGACAATTGCTGCTGTTCGCACCGCTAGCGAACAGCCTGCTGCTGTGAGCTAACTACTAAATGGCTAGCTATTCCAACTCCATTTGCTCCTTCGCCTCCAGTTGGCACCGTGAGCATATAGTACCAGCCTGGAAGAATTGTTTCAGATCCTCTCTCTCTAAAACATTCCCTGTCTTAGGTCAGTTAGGATAACCACTTTATTTTAAGTATGTGAAATGTCAGAATAATAGTAGAGTGATTTTTCAGCTTTTATTTCTTTCATCACAATCCCAGTGGGTCAGAAGTTTACATACAAATTGAGTGTATTAGGAATATCCTTTTGCGACCAAGCTTTAACTTCCTGACTGATGTCTTGATGTTGCTTCAATATATATACATAATTTTCCTTTTCTCATGCTGCCATCTATTTTGTGAAGTGCACCAGTCCCACCTGCAGCAAAGCACCCCCACAACATGATGCTGCCTCCCCCATGCTTCACGGTTGGGATGGTGTTCTTCGGCTTGCAAGCCTCCCCCTTTTTCCTCCAAACATAACAATGGTCATTATGGCCAAACAGTTCTATTTTTGTTTCATCAGACCAGAGGACATTTCCCCAAAAAGTATGATCTTTGTCCCCATGTGCAGTTGCAAACCGTAGTCTGGCTTTTCTATTGCGGTTTTGGAGCTGTGGCTTCTTCCTTGCTGAGCGGCCTTTCAGGTTATGTCGATATAGGACTTGTTTTACTGTGGATATAGATACTTTTGTACCTGTTTCCTCCAGCATCTTCACAAGGTCCTTTGCCATTGTTCTGGGATTGATTTGCACTTTTCGCACCAAAGTACGTTCATCTCTTGGAGACAGAACGCGTCTCCTTCCTGAGCGGTATGGCGGCTGCATGGTCCCGTGGTGTTTATCCTTGCGTATTATTGTTTGTACAGATGAACTTGGTACCTTCAGGCATTTGGAAATTGCTCCCAAGGATGAACCAGACTTGTGGAGGTCTACATTTCAAGCAAAGAGGCACTGAGTTTGAAGGTAGGCTTTGAAATACATCCACAGGTACACATTCTATTGACTCAAATTATGTCAATTAGTCTATCAGAAGCTTCTAAAGCCATTACATTATTTTCTGGAATTTTCCAAGCTGTTTAAAGGCACAGTCAACTTGGTGTATGTAAACTTCTGACCAACTGGAATTGTGATACAGTGAATTGTAAGTGAAATAATCTGTCTGTTAACAATTGTTGGAAAAAATGACTTGTGTCATGCACAAAGTAGACATCCTAACCGACTTGCGAAAACTATAGTTTGTTAACAAGAAATTTGTGGAGTGGTTGAAAAACGAGTTTAATGACTCCAACCTAAGTGTTTGTAAACTTCCAACTTCATCTGTTTTACATGAATCTATCCCATGACTAAAGGTCAGTGCAGACGAGGAAGCCACTTTAGACTGTTGAGTCTCTCTCTAGCATTTTGGGAAGTGGGCCTGGAGGAGCTGAGTAAGAGCGAGTGGGGAAAAGCCAGGAAGCTGGCGATTTTAAGATAAAGGCCCCGTCTCCGTCCTTCCCAGGCTGATCATTAGCCGGTGGGGGGAAGAGAGCGAGAGAATGCGTTTTTGGAAAGTTAGCAGAGGCCACTGTCTCAGCATTCACTCAGTCAGCGGTCAGAAAATAAAGTTTGTGTGTCCTCAAAGGGAACACACACACACTTCCACAGGATGTATCATCAGCACGAGCTAAATTGGGAGCCCTGTTGACTCCTGTCCCTAAGATGAAGGAAATGTATTTGATTGTGTTTTGTGAAGGGTAACCAACATCTGGTAAAGGTACGCCAACAAGACAAATTTGAATGGCATTGGGAGCTGGTTTTACTGCCCTCAGCGCTGTCCTGTCCCACCCTCCCTCCTAGCAGGATTAAGTTAATGCTGGGTTGCACAGTCTCGTAGGCTGGGCCAGATGTTTTGAATGAAAGCAGATTAGAGGCATTCGTTTGCTGTTAATCTAAATCGACACAGTGAGAAGAGGCCATTCCCGTGTGTAATTGTTGGCTAGTTGTATACCGCCGCGTGAAACCCATTCTCCCGGGTCAAACTAAATCCTTTGCGAAAGGCGAAGGCCGCTGTAAATACGATTTAGCCCAGCAGCCATATTGATTAGCAAATTACATTTTTGTTGTTGTTGATTCGCAAAAACATTTTAAGATAAGGCAGTACAGCATCCGTCCAGACAGAGGCTTAATTTGGCCACGTGGCTCTCTCCGCCCACCCGGCTCTGCAGAGCAGTCTGACCCATTTTAAGGCGCAATCAATAGGCGTTTGTCAGAAATCCATTGCAGCAATCTCCTCTAAGTTTCTGTGTTGGAATGAAAATGCTTCAGTGTTGCCTTGCCTCTCCAGCTGAATATCAATGGGAGGAGAGTCGGATGAATTGGCTGTGTAACGGTTCACTGCCTTGAAATGTGGGGTTTGATGCCTTTCTATAAGTCACAAGGGTCCTAGTACGTATTGTAAACCAGCCTACATGCTCCTTTCCACACTGCATACAGTTGGCTTTATTTTTCTGTCTCTCCTCTCTGTTCTTTTTCATGTTTCTTCTTATGGGCTGTCACTCAGTTTTCTGTACGGCAGTACAACGTTCCCCCTATGACAATCCTTCTGTGTGAGAAGTGTCTACTGGCGGAGGGAGTGTGTGTGTGTCTGCTCAAAAATGTCACACTCATTGTAGGCTACTGAAGCGAAGCAGCCCATCTGGGATGGCCTGCGATGTCTGTCCTTCTCTGGTTTTTCCTACCCGAGTCTTTCCTCAGTCGAGGTTGTCTTTTCATGTTGCCTTTGTCTGCTTCATACATGCATTATGCTTCCATTCAAGCTACAAGAGACACAGAGGAATGGAGAATTGGTAAGGTTTAATAGAGAATGACCTGAAGGCTCCTGTCAAGCTCAGTCATCGTCAATCTTGACTGTTTCCTTAAGGTAATCATCAGATGACTCACTCACTATTATGCCTATATGATATTGTAGAGCATGTGTCCTATCTGCAGTGATTGTCAACCCAGGATCTAGACTCCAGATTTCTAGGTCAGGGTGTAAAACGTAAAACGTTAGGGGGGGAAACGAACTCAATATACTTTCAAATGACTAAAACCAAATCAAAACTGTGCAGAAATGATACTCAACCTATTTTCATAGTGTCTTGACGGTCCAGCTCGCTAACAATCAGTAGACAGTCAGGAAGCATTGAAGATTCCCAAAACAATGCATAGAGGACAATTATTTAGCCGATTTTTGCCACCAAGGAAATATAACCACTTTTCAGTGCAACCCTCCTGAACTCGTTCAAGACCGACTGTGGCCCCCCGAGGGGGAAAATGTGTTTGATGCCCCTGCTCTAGTTTATCAGTAACCCCAGGAATGTCAGTCAGAGTAGTAGTGTGGTGGAGACCAGAGCTAGTATTTCTAACCTGTGAATGAATGGCCCTTGTGGGAGTGATATATAGTGAGCAGGTCTGTTTGAGTGTGTGGGCTCTGGCTATGGTCAGTTAGAAGTAACTTAGGAGGTCTTGTGTCATCTGCGTTGAATAGACCCCTGTCTGAGCGGTGTAGTCTATAGCTGAATTGTGTAGTCTGTGTGCATGGCCCTTGTAATAGGCCATTTTGCAGACGCTGTTATCCAAGGTCGACTTAGTTATGCATGCATACATTTTTCATATGGGTGGTCCTGGGAATCGAACCCCTCTTCCCTGGCGTTACAAGCACCATGCTCTACCAACGGAGCTACAAAGGACCAAGAGCAGTTAGCGATGTGTGTTGGCTGTGGTCAGTAAGTGGCTGTGTAGGGAGTCCTGTGTCATCTGCATTAGTCTGAATAGTGCAGTGTAGTCTGTAGCCTTATAGTGTAGTCTGTGTGCAAGGCCCTTGTCTGAGCCAGAGCTTTTTTTCTCAGTGATCTGTCGATGGATGGAGAGAGAGAGGGCTTGTGTTGCGTCCAGGTGCTGCTATGCACATCCAGACTTCCTTGGCTCTGTTTAGTCTGCCCCGGCCACTCTCGCACCACTCTAGACGACTGGGCTCCGACGCAGAGCTGCCCCAGGAGGCCCCCCACTCCACTCTTCACTCCAGATGACCGGGCTCCACGGCAGAGCTGCCCCCTCTTACATGGAAACCTTCATATCCTGTCTCTATCTGGCAGTATGCCTACGCTGGCTGTCTGTCTGCTTTATATACGTTGCTCTGTGTGCCAGTGAGCTAAACAAAAAGAGCGAATGATAACCCAGAGCAATAATAATGAAGATTTAATGGGTTGGTTATCTTCATTACTAGTTGTTGTACGTACAGTCATTGGCTTTATCGTGTCTGAATTGGCTGGTGAAGGGTTGCGTTACAGTTTTAGAAATCTGCGTTTTCAAAACAGACCTTCCAAAAATCTGTTTTAAACCGTTTCACTTGCATTTTTATATTGAAAGTCATGTGTTTTTTAAACTTGTTTTTGTGACAATTTGTCTGATGCTGAGAATAAATTGCAATAAAAAGTATTTTATATCTCTATTTACAAAATGCAGCAAGAAACTTCTTATGTCTATTTTTATTTTTTTTGTGAATTCTGCATTAGCGCGAGCCCACTTGTGCGGTGGGGTTTAATGCATGCTGCCCGGGCAGTTAGGCTAATCTGTTGCGTGTGTTGGTTAGACATCTGTTCGAATTATGCGCTTCAGGGAATTCGCTTATCAATAACAGATAAGTGGGTTTTGTCTGAAATCATTTACGACTTTGTAGATGTTAAAATTCCTTGAAGGTGCTCACGTTATTCGTAAGTCATCACGAGTCCTCTAGACAGTTCAACTTTAGTCTGCCTGTCTCTTAGCTGATGGAGTCTGACTGTTTTTATCTCCCTAATGGATTTGCAATCTACAGCTGTCTGGCTGGACCGTTTGGAAATTGGCACATCACTGGCAATTGGGCAGTTGATTGCTTTATTGCCAAACTATGTTTTCTGGGTAGAAGATGACGAGTCTTGTTCAGTTAACCGCTCTGGTTTTAAATTTTTCTGTGGGGAATTGAAAGGCTCTGAAGGAGTGTCAACGTGGTGTAGTCGTGTGTGTACACGTATACGTTTATCCACGGTTCACCTGGCCAGACAAGACAGGAAGGGAGGGAGGTTGGGTAGACTAAATGTATTTTTGTCATGTTGATACCACACACACAAAATACTTAGCTTTCTCTCAGAGCCAGCAGGTGTAGGTGGTTTAGACAGAGGTACATAGATTTAGGACCCTTTGAGGAAGCTGTTTCCTTTAGCAGTGGTTCTCCATTCAACTTCCCTTCGATTTTTCAGTTTAACAGATGAAGCGTTTCAGTCGTTTAAAAGGGAGTGATTGTCTAAACGTCTGCTGAATGTTTTGCCATGTCATTGGAAAATGTAGTCTAGCCTAATGTGGCTGTTTTTAAACCAAGGTTGTGTCTGAAATGGCAACCTATTCCCTACATAGTGCACTTATTTTGACCATGGTCCATAGGGCTCTGGGCAAAATTAGACCACTGGAAAGGCGGTAGGGTGCCATTTGGGACGCATACCAGGCATCTGTAAAACTACCTGCACCTTCAACCTCTCTGGTGCTGAGTTTCTACTCATTTTGATGATTCATGCAAGTTCTGCACTGTGCACTCTTCGAATTATGGCTTAAGAATTCTGGCAGACATCGGACTTTGGTCTAGACAACAAGCAAATAATGTTATTGTTATTATAGCCCTGAATCCTAGGATTTAAGAATAACCCCCAGAAGTGGGGGATTGGTACGGTCTCACAAGGTCCTGTTTTTTTGTTGTTGATTCTGGCATGTCCCATATTGCGGGTGGGGAACGGAGCACCATGCTGTTTGTGGCTATCTCAGTTTCACTCTCTTGGTTTTCATGCTGCGAGGGAGCCCCGGTATGGTGTGTAAGATTATGGCTTGTGTTTCATTGATACAGTTGTTTTCAGTTTACACGGACATACAGTGCATTCGGGAAAGTATTCAGACCGCTTGACTTTTTCACATTTTGTTACTTTAAAGCCTTATTCTGAAATGGAATAAAAAAAAACATTTTCCCTCAATCTACACACAATACTATATAATGACCAAAGCAAAAACCGTAAAAAAAAAAACTAAACATTTGTAAATGTTTTACAAATAAACTGAAATATCACATTTACATAAGTATTCAGCCACTTTAAACAATGCTACTTAATATAATGTTTACATACCCTACATTATTTATCTCATATGTATACACCGTACTCAATATCATCTACTGCATCTTTATGTAATACATGTATCACTAGCCACTGTAAACTATGCCACTTTGTTTACATACTCATCTCATATGTATATACTGTACTCGATACCATCTACTGCATCTTGCCTATGCCGCTCTGTACCATCACTCATTCATATATCTTTATGTACATATTCTTTATCCCTTTACACTTGTGTATAAGGTAGTAGTTTTGGAATTGTTAGCTAGATTACTCGTTGGTTATTACTGCATTGTCGGAACTAGTAGCACAAGCATTTCGCTACACTCGCATTAACATCTGCTAACCATGTGTATGTGACAAATCAAATTTGATTTGCTTTAGTACTTTGAAGCACCTTTGGCAACAATTACAGCCTCTAGTCTTCTTGGGTATGGCGCTACAAACTTGGCACACCCTGTGTTTGGGGAGTTTCTCCCATTCTTCTCTGCAGACCCTCTCAAGCTCTGTTAGGTTGGATGGGAGGCATCGCTGCACAGCTATTTTCAGGTCTCCAGTGAAGTTTGATCGGGTTCAGCTCTGGCTCGGCCACTCAGACTTGTCCCTAAGCCACTCCTGCATTGTCTTGGCTGTGTGCTTAGGGTCATTGTCCTGATGGAAGGTGAACCTTTGCCCCAGTCTGAGGTCCTTAGCGCTCTGGAGTAGAGGACGGCCGATTAATCGGAATGGCTGATTAATTAGGGCCGATTTCAAGTTTTCATAACAATCGGAAATCGGTATTTTGGGCACAGATTTTGCCCCCCAAAATAAAAATAAAATATTTTTTTTTTGGGGGGGGCCCTTTATTTAACTAGGCAAGTCAGTTAAGAACACATTCTTATTTTCAATAACGGCCTAGGAACGATGGGTTAACTGCCTTGTTCAGGAGCAGAACGACAGATTTTCACCTTCTCAGCTCGGGGGATCCAATCTTGCAACCTTACAGTCCGACGCTATAACCACCTGCCTCTCGTTGCATGCGAATGCAGTAGAAGCCAAGGTAAGTTGCTAGCTAGCATTAAACTTATCTTATATCAATCATCACTAGTTATAACTACATGTTTTTATTTTATTTTTTACCTTTATTTAACCAGGCAAGTCAGTTAAGAATAAATTCATATTTTCAATGACGGCCTAGGAACAGTGGGTCAACTGCCTGTTCAGGGGCAGAATGACAGATTAGTACCATGTCAGCTCGGGGGTTTGAACTGAGCATATAATCGATGCAATGCTGGGGGATGATTTAACAAAAGTGCAACCATAAACACCAATGCCTTTCTTAAAATCAATACACAGAAGTATATATTTTTAAACCTGCATATTTAGCTAAAATAAATCCAGGTTAAGCAGGCAATATTAACCAGGTGAAATTGTGTCACTTGTCTTGCGTTCATTGCATGCAGTCAGGGTATGTGCAACAGTTTGGGCAGCCTGGCTCATTGCGAACTAATTTGGCAGAATTTTACGTAATTATGACAACAATGAAGGTTGTGCAATGTAACAAGAATATTTAGACTTAGGGATGCCACCCGTTAGATAAAATACGTAACGGTTCCACATTTCACTGAAAGAATAAACGTTTGGTTTTTAGAAATGATAGTTTCCGGATTCGACCATATTAATGAACAAAGACTGCTATTTCTGTGTTTTATAACTAAGTCTATGATTTGATAGAGCAGTCTGACTGAGCGATGGTAGGCAGCAGCAGGCTCGTAAGCATTCATTCAAACAGCACTTTCGTGAGTTTTGCCAGCAGCTCTTCGCAATGACAGCGCCGTGGCTTTTGTGGAGCGATGGGTAACACTGCTTCGAGTGTGGCTGTTGTCGACGTGTTCCTGGTTCGAGCCCAGGTAGGAGCGAGGAGAGGGACAGAAGCTATACTGTTACACTGGCAATACTAAAGTGCCTATAAGAACATCCAATAGTCAAAGGTATATGAAATACAAATGGTATAGAGAGAAATAGTCCTATAATTCCTATATTAACTACAACCTAAAACCTCTTACCTTGGAATATTGAAGTCTCATGTTAAAAGGAACCACCAGCTTTCATATGTTCTAATGTTCTGAGCAAGGAACTCAAACTTTAGCTTTTTTACATGGCACATATTGCACTTTTACTTCTCCAACACTTTGTTTTTGCATTATTTAAACCAAATTGAACATGTTTCAGTATTTATTTGAGGCTAAATGGATTTTTATTGATGTATTATATTAAGTTAAAATAAGTGTTCATTCAGTATTGTTGTAATTGTCATTATTCCAAATACATTTTTAAAAATCGTCCGATTAATCGCTAATGGCCTTTTTTGGTCCTCCAATAATAGGTATCGGATCTCTCAGTACTTTGCTCTATTCCTTATCCCTCAATCCTGACTAGTCTCCTAGTCGCTGCCGCTGAAAAACATCCCCACAGCATGATGCTGCCACCACCGTGCTTCACCGTAGGGATGGTGCAAGGTTTCTTCCAGACGTGACACTTGGCATTCAGGCCAAAGAGTTCAATCTTGGTTTCATCATACCAGAGAATCTTGTTTCTCATGGTCTGAGAGTCGTTTAGATACTTTTTGTAAACTCCAAGCGGGTTGTCGTGGCTTTTACGGAGGAGTGGCTTCCTTCTGGCCATTCTACCATAAAGGCCTGATTTACTGGAGAGCTGCAGAGATGGTTGTACTTTCTGGAAGATTCTCCAATTCCACAGAGGAACTCTGGAGCTCTGTCAGTGACCATCAGGTTCTTGGTCACCTCCTTGACGATTTATCAGTTTGGCCAGCTGTAGAAAGAGTCTTAGTGGTTCCAAACATCCATTTAAGAATGATGGAGGCCACTGTTTTCTTGAGGACCTTCAATGCTGCAGAAATGTTTTGGTACCCTTCCCCAAATCTGTACCTCGATTCAATCCTGTCTTGGAGCTCTAGGGACAATTCCTTCAACCTCATGGCTTGGTTTTTGCTCTGACATGCACTGTCAACTCTTGGACTTTATATAGACATGTGTGCCTTTCCAAATCATGTCCAAACAATTACATTTACTACACAGGTGAACTCGAATCAAGTTGTAGAAACATCCCAAGGGTGATCAATGGAAACCGGATCGACCTGATCTAAGTTTTGAGTCTCAGAGCAAAGAGTCTGAATACTTATTTACATAAAGTATTTCTGTTTTTTTATTTTTAATACTTTAATTTGCAAACATTTCTAAACCTGTTTTTGCTTTATAGTGTGTAGATTGAAGAATATTTTTTTTATTATATATATTAATACATTTTAGAATAAGGCTGTAACGTAACAACATTTGGATAGAGTCAAGGGATGAATACTTTCGGAATGCACTGTGTACTAAGTATAGAGCGGACGCGTCTGGTGTGGAACACTGCTCTGCAGAGAGAAGTCTGCTGTCGGCAAGTATTTGCACATGATTTAGCCCAAGATGGATGCTCTTGATATGATGATGATGCTCATCATGCTCATGATGATTTAAAGCATCATTTGAACCAAGGCTGGCCCATGAAGTCTGAAGGAAATGTAATTGTGCCTTGGTTTCAATAATGCAGATATTCGGTTACAGAATATTGTCTCACAGTAGGTTTCTTATTCAAAGTCAAAAACGTTGGCCTAGATCCTTTGCCAGGCTCTTTCCAAGGCATCATTCAACTTCCTTAATCATGGTTGCCGTGGCTGGTTCTCAGGTCGACATTCTCACCATATTGAAACGGACTCCCCTATTGGTCCAACTGACAATAGCACCTGCTCACCGAACCAGAAGCAGTCCAATGTTCATTCTCCTTCAAGTAAGGTTTCATAGGGCGAAGCCCAGGTTTGGCAAGCAGCAGAGCAGCACAGCATGTATCAAGTTTGGTTGAAGTGTCTGGTGCTTCAGGGCCCACCAGCTACAAAGCACTGTTTACAGTGCCTGATCACGGGTTGGTTAAATCTTCTCTTCGTCCAGGTCTGCGCAAAGGAGAGCAAGAGGGAGCTTTATCTGTTGTTCAAATTACGACAGTGGAAGGAGTGCACACCTCATGACTTTCATAACAATATTATGGGTGGGAGCGGAGGCCGGGAGGAGAGTTTTAGAGGTGGGCCGAAAGTCCATCACTCGATATGCAAAATACATGCATCTTTCTAAAAGTGCATTCTTGGGTTTATGTCTTAGTGTAAGCTAGTATCATCTGGAAGAAGGACCACCGTAGTGTCTTACTGTATGCCTTTTTTAATATTCTATCTTGCTGTGCATTCGCCCAAATGTATCTCAATGCATGTAGTCACAATGTCAGTTTGCAGGTGCTGATGCTGCTTCACTGTGAGCTATTTTTACCCTCTGACCTCAGTGCCCTGTAAGATGACAAGCGGTACTGTATCTCTCTCTCACTGTCTCTCGCCGGATCTGGCCCAGACAGCGTACAGCCACTGCTGCCGGCGGCTTCTCTCTTCCTGCCTCAACCCCGTGCACCGCCGCCACCGCAACACAACAGATGCCTCGCCGCCGCGACCTAGCATGGCTTCTTAGACAGAACTGTTGACATAGCTGACGTCATGCGTGGAAAGGTGTAAGAGTTGTGGCCAACTTGCCAAGCGAATGTTCTGCTGTTTCTAAGAACTGCCGGTGACATGAGAGATTGTCATTGATAACATCTTTGCATGAAGGTGTTGGAACAGGTTGGCTTCAGTTCAGCTTCAAATGTCACTCAACTCATCTGACTAGCCTTTTTGGGTATTCAAGCACAGAGAGGGGTTTTTGAGGATCTGTAGAGCCTATGTAGACTAGAGAGAGTGCGTTGGCTGTCCTCCGTCAATTGACTTTCCCAGTCATTCTATGGCCCGGATGTTGGATGTAGCAGACGGGGCCTGACTCTGGGGAGGCGAGGTGGTCTCTAAACCCTTGAGGAAGTGGTGAAGATGAGACTGTCGAACACTCACTGTTTTTGTTTTGCGGTTGTGTCTCACTGTCCACCAAATCAAATGTATTTGTCACATGTGCCGAATACAACAGGTGTAGCGTAGATCTTACAGTGAAATGCTTACCACCACACCACTAAGTGTCTCTTCCCTTTTCCTCTCCTGCTCCAATGACATCCCTCTTATTTTTCTTCCTTTCACTATGTAGTGCTGTACTTCTGTGGGGGCTTTTCTTCTTGTTGTCCTTTGTACCTTTTGTATGCCTGGCTTTCTTCTCGCCATAAGTCGATATCAGGGGTCCCCTTTATCCTCTTCAATGTTGTCATTCTAGATAGCATTTAAGCTACTGTCACTCAGTTAGACTAGGTGGGCTCCATTATGAGAGCTCAGCATGCAGTATCGTTCCTTCAGTGGAGAGCACAGCATGCTAATGCATGGCACTGATAGACCTTACGTGGAAAGTGATGAGTACAAGACAGAAGCATAGACGATGTACGTGAAACACGAACACACTGTTTGAAATGGAGTGTCCGTTTCTCTTCCTGTCTCAGATTCAAGCTCTCATGACCACAACAGCCCTGGGTCCTGTGAAAGTCTGCCAAACTTAGCCCAATATTTATGTGTACACGGAGACTGTCAGGAACTGCAGCCTGAGTAACCTTTCTCGCTCTCTCTCTGTCTCTCTCTAGGGGAATTACAGACTGCTGGAGAACATGACAGTCTGTGCTGTCTTCATGTCTCTTGCTCTCTCTGTCGCTCGCTCTGTGTGTGTGTGTGTGTTTGTGTGGCTTGCTCTGTTTGTCTCGTTTGCTACGTCTGGCTCGCTATCTCCGTCTGGCTCGCTCGCTTTCTTCTCTCGGTTTCTCCACCCATCTTAACGTTGATGATGATGACGGATGTCAGACGGGAGTGGGCTCCCATCCGTACTAGAAGCGCAAAGTGCTGTAACACCTTCCCACCAGTTCCAAAGCCATATTGTCAAGGGAGGGGGGGGGTATGCATCATGTTAGCTGGAATCTGTTCCCCTCCGTAGTGTGCCAGTCTGCCAGAGCATCCGTCCATGCAGCCCAAAACCCCCACACGTTATCATTAGTGTGAATGATGTCCCTACCAGTGCACTTCTTCCTCTCACGGCTCCTGCGCCCCCATTCTCACTTCTCGTCTCAGCTCAAACTGCAATAGAGAGATACTTGATATGTGTCCCTAAAATTCCCCGGAAGCCATATAACTAATTCTCGTCTTGCACTCTCGCGGCTCACCTGTACCCCTCATCTTGTCTCAGCTCAATCTACTATATAGGCTTACTTGATACAGTATGTGTCCACAGATTTCTCCCCAGCCACATTTTCACAAATGTATTTATTAACACACTAAGTCCCCTTAACAGAGTTCCCTCTTCAGCGTTCTCCCTCAAACCCCATAGTGGCTCATCCCTGGCGTAGGGGTTTTGAATTGAAACACTGGCACATCCATTTCCCAGAGCTACTCCTCCTCTTCTTTCTTCCTCTTCCCATGTTCCCGGGGCAGATCCGCAGCGCCAGATGGGAAATGATTCATCGTCTCTGTATGGGTCGCTGTGTGTGCGTGTGCAAGTGCATTTGCGTATGGGCCTATGTGTGTGCACGCCTGGGGGTTGATGAAAGTTAGACTGTTTGGTTTGGAAGGGCCCAAACGAGATGAAATGTATGTAAGCCAACATGTAATGTGACCAACGCTATTCCCAAACCTCCCTCTTTTCCTCCCCAGCCGCTCCTGCTTTAGGGGTAATGTTGATATCATGGGAACAATGGGAAATCAAGTGTATCCGTACAGGGAGAACTATGGTGTCTGTACGTACAACACGTATGGGGCTCTTACAGACTGCAAACGTGCACAGTAGGACAGACACCGACACGCACACACACCCACTCTCTTCCTGTCCATTCCCAGCCTCTGACACCGTTCCAGGTCAAGGAAGAATAGAAGGGTTGGTCAAACCCTGAGTCATGTATCTCTGAGGCTCCCCCTCCCACAGCTTCAGCCGGGCAGAGCCTCAACCAGAGAGGCCCCCGCAGGAAATGACTGTCATTGGTCACAGGTTGAGCAGCATTCCAAAGAGCGTCATATCCTATTAGTTTATATACAAAACCACAAAGCGCTCTGGCACGTGATTGATACATTTTCTGGTTAGGCTAGATGAACCGTATCATTGAACAGCCGAAGCATGAAACCTTAATTTGGAAAGTACAAATGATGGAGCTCTAATTTAGCGTCTATTATTTTACCTGATTACAACCATCAGCTAGCATACTTCTCCTACTGCGCGTATTCTGTAATACTCTGTATTTACACTAGCCTAGCTCCCTCTTGCTCACTCAACTCCCTCTCTCCCAATGGACAAACCCTCCCTCCCGCCGTCCTCCCCTGTTTGTCAAGCAGCGTGCCAGCTTGTGAGCAGCGGCGCTGCTCTGCGTTCCACTCCAGATTCCAGATTAGCGTCTGGGCGCTGATGATGGGCGTGTCAGCTGGAGCAGCTCTGGAGCAGGGAGCCATGGTTAAGGCGGGGCTATTTTAACGGATTACATAATTGGCATCCTGAGTATTTGTAGAGCTGGGAGGCTCTACAAGGGAGTAATGGCTGGCCAAATGAAGTGTGCTGTAGATTAGAACTCTTGTTTGATGTCTTCCGCTTCAGTTTGTATGTGTGTAGACGGCCCGGGTCGTTCTAGTTTCTGTGTCAGTTTACTACCCTAAACTTCATACGTACATGCCTGTATGTATAGGAGTGCGGTGTGATTGGGTAGGTTTCCACTGAAAGCCGACAGGCCAGGGAGAGAGCCGTGGTGGAGGGGAAGAGGAAGTCTTTTGTTTGTACTGGAACAATGCTGTGAATGAGACAGTGTGGGGCTGAAACAGGAGTCCAAACAGGACAGAGGTGACTGATGGGCGTCTACAGGCCCTGCCGGTAATGAGGTTTGCAACGTGGGTGGTGTGTTGGGAGATGAGTCTTGTTCGAAAGCATGGCTTGGGTCATAACACAGATCCCATTGCAGGGAGGTGGGTGAGGTGCGTCTCTCTCTCGGCAGCTGCATACATACACTCCTTTTGACTTATGACCTAAACTAGCTGGGAATCTATCCATTGACTCTTTTCTCCCTTGTTTTCACACACCCCCGCTTCCTCAAAAGCAGCCCGTCCTTCCCCCTTCTCAGTAGTTTTCCATCCCAGCCCACTTTGACCAGTGTAAAAGACTATGACCGTGTCACCAAAGGTCTCCAGACTGAATGTCTAGAACATTCAGCTTATCCTATCCCAATCCATTGGAGGTCAATTGCTGAACTAACGCTGGATCAGTGTTCTGCTGTCTCATTAGGCTAACATACAGTTGAGTTGACAGGGTAATGTCTGACTGCATAGATGGCTGTAAATATTTCACATACAGTGCCTTCAGAAAGTATTCATACACCTTGACTTATTCCACGTTATGTTGTTACAGCCTGAATTTATTAAATCTACACACAATACCTCATAATGACAAAATGAAAACATGTTTTTAGAAATGTGTGCAAATGATTGAAAAATAAATTCAGAAATATCTCATTTACATAAGTATTCACAACCCTGATTCAGTACTTTGCCGAAGTGCCTTTGCCATTGATTACAGCTGTGAGTCTTTCTGGTTAAGTCTCTAAGAGCGTTGCACAATCCAGGTGTGGAAAGATTTACTCATTTTTCTATTCAGAATTCTTCAAGCTCTGTTATTGTTTTTTTCATCATTGCTAGTGCCATAGACTTTCAAGTAGATTTAAGTAAAAACTGTCACTTGGTCACTCAGGAACATTCGCTGTCCACTTGGTAAGCAACTCCAGTGTAAATTTGGCCTTGTGTTGTAGGATATTGTTCTGCTGAAAGGTGCATTCATCCAAGTGTCTGGTGGAAAGCAGACTGAACCAGGTTTTCCTCTAGGATTTGACCCGTGCTTAGCTCCATTCCGTTTCGTTTTCTCCTGAAAAACTCCCCAGTCCTTAACGACTACAAGCATGCCCATATCATGATGCAGCCACCACTATGCTTGAAAATATGGAGTGTGTTAGTCAGTAATGTGTTATGTATTGGATTTGCCCCAAACAACACTTGTATTCAGGACAAAAAGTGAACAGCTTATTTTTTTGTTTTCGCCCCAATTTCGTGGTATCCAGTTGGTAGTTAGTCTGGTCTCATCTAGTGTGCGATGGGACATGGACATCCCTGCTGGCCAAACCCTCCCCTAACCCGGCCAATTGTGCACCGCCCAATGGGTATCCCGGTCGTGGCCGGCTACGACAGAGCCTGGACTCAAACCCAGAATCTCTAGTGGCACAGCTAGAACTGTGATGCAGTGCCTTAGACCACTGCAACACTCGGCAGGCCTCTTTTCCACTTTTTTTGCAGTCTTACTTTAGTGCCTTGTTGCAAACAGGATGCATGTTTTGGATTATTTTTATTCTGTGCAGGCTTCCTTTTCATTCTGTCCAATTAGGTTAGTATTGTGGAGTAACTACAATGTTGTTGATCCATCCGAAGGAGAAAACTATTACAGCCATTGAACTCTAACTGTTTTAAAGTCACCACAGTCCTCATGGTGAAATCCCTGAGGTGTTTCCTTCCTCTCCCGCAACTGAGTTAGGAAGGACGCCTGTATATTTGTTGTGACTTGGTGTATTGATACACCATCCAAAGTGTAATTAATAACTTCATCATACTCAAAGGGAGATTCAGTGTCTGCTTTTACATTTATTTTTACCCATCTACAGTACCCGTAGGTGCCCTTTGCGATATATTGGAAAACCTCCTTGGTCTTAGGTTGAATCTGTTTGAAATTCACTGCTCGATTGAGGGACCTCATATTATCTGTATGTATTGGGTACAGAGATGAGGTAGTCATTTAAAAATCATGTTAAACACTTATTGCACACAGTGAATCCATGCAACTTATTATATGACTTGTGACACATTTTTCATACTGAATGTATTTAGGCTTGCCATAACAAAGGGGTTAATTTCAGCTTTTCATTTTTCATTAAAACATCATTCCACTGGCATTGTGTGTAGGCCAGTGACGACAAATCTCAATTTTAATACATTTTAAATTTGGGCTGTATGTGGAAAGTCAAGGGGTGTGAATACTTTTTCAAGGCATTTTATGCCTTAGATATGACTAACTTGACACCTCAGTGAGCAGTGTGTTTTTTAGCGTAACGCCATAAAATCATGCCATAAAATGCAAATCTCATGCACTCTGTGTTACATTTTAATCTCTTCCTCCTCTGGGTATTACTGTAGGTTGGTTCCTGCTTGCAGGGGGGAGCTGGGTCTCTGACTCTGAGGACAGTAAACTAGAGGTCGACCGATTTAATCGGAATGGCCGATTTTTTTTAATTTGGGCCGATTTCAAGTTTTCATAACAATCGGTATTTTTGGGCGCCGATTGGCCTATTTTTTTATTTATTTATTATTTTTTAAATGTTTTTTTTTTTATGTATTTATTTATTTTTAAAAAAAACACAACAAAAAAACAAATAGATATTTATTTATTTATTTTTAAATGTGTTTATATATATATATATATTTTTAAACACCTTTATTTGACTAGGCAAGTCAGTTAAGTACACATTCTTATTTTCAATGACGGCCTAGGAACGGTGGGTTAACTGCCTTGTTCAGGGGCAGAACGACAGATTTTTACCTTGTCAGCTCGGGGATTTGTTTTTGCAACCTTCCGGTTACTAGTCCAACGCTCTAACCACCTGCCTTATATTGCACTCCACAAGGAGTCTGCGTGACAGGTTGACTACCTGTTACGCGAGGGCAGCAAGAAGCCAAGGTAAGTTGCTAGCTAGCATTAAACGTATCTCGTAAAAAAAAGACTTGGGAGTAGTTGTTCCGCGGCTTTTGTGGAGCGATAGGTAACGATGCTTCGAGGGTGGCTGTTGTCAATGTGTTCCTGGTTCGAGCCCAGGTGGGGGCGAGGAGAGGGACGGAAGCTATACTGGTACACTGGCAATACTAAAGTGCCTATAAGAACATCCATGTCAAAGGTATATGAAATACAAATGGTATAGAGAGAAATAGTCCTATAATTCCTATATTAACTACAACCTAAAACCTCTTACCTTGGAATATTGAAGTCTCATGGTAAAAGGAACCACCAGCTTTCATATGTTCTAATGTTCTGAGCAAGGAACTCAAACTTTAGCTTTTTTACATGGCACATATTGCACTTTTACTTCTCCAACACTTTGTTTTTGCATTATTTAAACCAAATTGAACATGTTTCAGTATTTATTTGAGGCTAAATTGATTTTATTGATGTATTATATTAAGTTAAAACAAGTGTTCATTCAGTGTTGTTGTAATTGTAATAATAAGCTAAAAAAAAAAATCTTCCGATTAATCGGTATCAGCTTTTTTTGTGGGGGGGGGTCCTCCAATAATCGGTATCAGCGTTGAAAACTCATAATTGGTTGACCTCTGCATTGAACCATTTTGTTTGTTCTGCGGGCCTGCAGCATCTGGTTGCACTGCAACCGTCTGTCTCCAAGAAAACTCTTTATATAAAATAATATTCTAATGTAAATTGATTTGTTACTTTTGCCTTTTAAGTTTGGCTAGGCTGCATCTTACTGTACTTAGCCTAGCTTATAGGCTATTCATATTGCTGCAATGTTTCATGCTATAAAATCTCTAAATCCGCGCTCCAAAGTAGAAGACTTCTTAGCCGTAGTGTATTGACCGCGCTAATTTACTACCGACATAAATTCGCACACTAGCTTCTATAAATGGCAGTATAGAGAACTGAGGGACGGAAATGCAAGTTTGCGATTCATGTGGGAAACAATGTTGTGTTGACAGTATTTAATCCCCCCCTTAGATTTTTTTATTTTGTGGGTAGATCAGCTTTAATAATGCAGATTGTGGCTTCTTCAATGTAAGCCTCTGCATCATCTCCAATCCATTTTTGTGTGTGTGTGAATTTCTGTCCTTCAATGCATTTGAGCCAATCAGATGTTGTGACAACGAGGGGTGGTATACAGAAGAAAGCCCTATTTGGTAAAATACCAAGTCCATATTAACGAAGGAAAGAAATTCCACAAAATAACTTTTAACCAGGCCCACCTGTTAATTGAAATGCATTCCAGGTGACTACCTCATGAAGCTGGTTGAGAGAATGCCATGAGTGTGCAAAGCTCTCATCAAGGCAAAGGGTGACTATTTTGAATAATCTCAAATATAAAATATATGTTGATTTTGTTTAACACTTGTTGGGTTACTGCATGATGCCATTTGTGTATTTCATAGTTTTGATGTCTTTACTATTTTTCTACAATGTACAAAATAGTAAAAATAAATACCCTTGAATGAGTAGGTGTGTCCAAACTTACTGTAGATTTTCCAACTGCTGTTTCACAAAAGTTCTATACGTATATTTTTTACGGTCACATTTTTACTAAGAGTTTTATTGATCGGTTGACTATGACTTTTCTAATCACCCAGCAGTGCTATTTGCAGTGTTAGCTCCAGATAAATTGGCAATTTCTTTCAGCCATTCCTGAACCTGCGACCAAAAACTAGCTAGATATGTACAGTACCAAAACAAATGATCTAATCATTGTCTCTTCGCAGCAAAATCTGCAAAGCTGGAATGGTTGTATCCCCCATATATAGAACATTTTATTGGTTGCAAGAATTTTGTATAATTGAAATTGAAAAACTAAGTTGACAGTCTTTCTTAAACAATATCCTTTTCTTTGGTAGTTTGAAAAGACAATCCTCTAAAACCTTCACTAAAACACGTTCTACTTGTCCATCAAGATGCAGACTATGTCAATATGGTGCCATTTTCGCTCAATGTCAGCCCTCTGTGGACAGACACTGTATGGGATTACGTTTGGCAGTGTCTAGTCACACCTAGAGTTAGAGAATGTAAAATGGCAAAGCCAATAGGCCTACTTGAACTGGACTGAAATTAATACCTGTCAATGATCTATTTTTTTTTGGGGGGGGGGGGCAGGTAGCCTAGTGGTTAGAGCATTGGACCAGTAACCGAAAGGTTGCTAGATCGAATCCCCGAGCTGACAAGGTAAAAATCTGTCGTTCTTTCTCTGAACAAGGCAGTTAACCCACTGTTCCTAGGCCGTCATTGTAAATAAGAATTTGTTCTTAACTGACTTTCCTTGTTAAATAGGTAAGAAAATTGCCTACAAGCAGAGTTTTGTTAGCATGAATAATTTAGAAAGCATGCATTCGGCATAAAAATAACCTCCTGAATCGGATGATGGGATTTAAGAATGCTGACTGCAGGGATGAAGTTACTTCAATACAATAAGCTTTGGTTTGAGGCTCTACTATCTAAGCATTGCTCTTCCAACAATAAGGCATCTTTGGAGGCTGATCGGCCCTTTCGCCTACAATCACTGCAATTCCTTCTCAGTCCGCCAGCAATTGTATTCTAACGTGAACAAACGGACCTGAAAATGGCCTAGTTGACTGTGGGAGACTTGCCCAGTCACGCAATCTCCACCAGCTACCTACCAGGCAGCCACAAACCTTTGGCTCAGGGTGGTTTAGCCCGGTATGGTTTCATCATACCGTAATCATGATTTTAAGAGGCCTGGGGTGATTGTAGTTAGTCCCCTCATTGGACTCACTTATCCCGATTTCATCATGTTGAACAACACAGATGTCCTGCAAGGCTATTTGAACATTTCCATTGTGCAGTGTGGATGTGTTTTTTTTTTATATATTTTTTTTAGTAGGCTTATTGCAACATATGGTCCCCACTCGACTTCACAAAGCTAACAGTGAGGTACACTGTCAGCAAAGAGACAGAATTTCTGTCCTGTTTCTGCCAGAGGGACATTTTTATTTATTTATTTAGTCATATTTTTGTGTTCAGGACATTCCGGAAAACCTCCTGGCTCTATAATGACCCTTAGCCCTGGATGAGGGGTAAATGTCCACAGTGACGTGGCCCTCAGGTATAACTCCTAAGGGAGACACAATGGAGGGGAGAGGAGCTCTGAGTTGACCTCTGTGGTGGATGGTGATGACTCAGTGTCTGGACAGTCCATTGAGTGGCCACCGTCTCTTGCCTCGTCACCCTCAGTTGGAAGATAAAGTTGTTGACCTTTACTGGTTTGGCTAGGAGGTAGGCCTAGTCAAACATGTGCAAACGTTATGGTGGTTGAACATATGGTTTGGGACTCTTGAACATGTAGCATGTGCAATATTTTTCTTTAGGCCATGATTTATTCATCCATTCGTAGGCCAAGTTCTTGTAAGGATATGATACATGATCTTAGCTAATAGTACCTATTTAGGCCAAAAGTGCAGAAAGGGATTAGATACATTTAAGCACACACAGGAGCAGTAAAGACTGAAAGACGATTTATGGTCCGGCATCTGCAGTGGCCGTACAGCATTTACAGTGATGCAGCCTCCGCAGAAGTCAGAGCATTCATACTTATTGAGATTCTTTGAGCAGAGCGGAGTGTGTCATACGCATCCAACACATTTGGTCTGCACCACTTGTAGTGATTCAGGACTAATCTCGGTAGCCAGCCTAGACCTTACTACTTCTAAGACGTTGGAGTCGGTTTCCCAGTGCTTGACATAGCTCAGCCAATATAGTGTGAAGTAAAAAGGTGGTACCATTTTCCCACCTGCATCTCCACTTCAACCCTTCATATATATATTTTTGCTTCACGAGCTTGTCCCGCAACTGCCTCCTCTTCTTGTGGCAAGCATCCGTTTCCATAGATGCGGTAACACACACTGTCAATGGAACTCGACCAAAACATTGGAAATGCCATGGAAATGAGTGAGGGAAAGATTCTGAATCTCTTCATTGCCCCCAAGCAAAATTAGCCTGCATTTAGGCTATTTTTTTGTGTATTTCACACTGCATTAGTTAAAAATGACTACCACCACCGATTTCTGTATGCTAGCTATGCTACCAGCTTTTACGAACGGGAGTTAGCATATAGCAGTCTAAACCTTACAGGGAGGGGACAACTTTATATAGATATTTTTCATCGAAAACAGACAAATATATCCAAATCCGACTTTAGTAACCACATTGTGGTTCTGTTAAAATACATCAATCATGACAGATTTGACAGATATCCACTTTGTTAGATCATATTTGTTGAATGTGCGTCAATTTGGCGTCCTATCCTCCACGGTTTGCATTCCATTGACTTCTTTACCGCATTTCTCCCCATTTACCTCTTTCCAAGAGTTCAAACAATCCCTACACGAGGTGTCCTAAAGATGTTTTATATTTGCGAACGTGTTCTGATAGCCTTTTGTCAAAGTTCTACATGTTTGTTGTGAAGGATGTTGCAAAGGAAGTGAGTTTGTGTTTATACAGGAGGTACTGCCCCAAACTACTGTCAACCAATCATATCAATACGGAGCCCTCCACATTGTTGCAAAATTTGGGAGGCGCACGGCATCGACCGACAGAGCTCGATATGGCCTCCGGAGCCTCCGCGCTGCATTTCCGGATCAAGCATAAATCACGTTTTAGGAGTGACCATCTACAGCAGGGTTTCCCAACCCTCTCCTTGGGGCCCTCCCAGACCTTTCAAATGTTTTTTTAACCCTAAAATGGCACACCTGGTTTAATTAGTCAAAGGCTTGATAAGTTGACTAATTGAATGGAGTGTGACAGTTTCTAGGGTTAAAACAAAAATGTGAAGGAGAGGGTTGGGGAAATCCTGATATTTAGGGTATCCCCTTCAGAAAAGGCTTAAAGAGGATTCCTGCTAGTTTGACATGGGCTGTCAGCAGGTTCTGTGTTTACAAGAGGCTCCACTGACCCTTGTTTACCATGTCAACATCCGAGAACGCTTGGTCCTCAGGCTGGGCTGAGAAGTGGTCACCTCAGTTTCCCAAACTCGGTCCAAGGGACCCCAAGGGTTGCTAATTTTTTGCCCTAGCACTACACAGCTGATTCAAATAATCAACTAATCGTCAAGCTTTGATTTGAGTCGGCTGTGTAGTGCTAGGGCAAAAACCAAAACGAGAACTGAGTTTGGGAAACACTGCTTTAACCCATGGAAGCTGCAGCCTATTCTGCCTACCTAATGCTGAATTGAAATAATGTTGATTTAATTTCTTAAAATAAAATTGAAAGTATTAGGCAATAGGCCTGTAGGCTACTGTACTGGAAGGTTGTCATCTTGATATTTCCCAGCCCCAATCACGTGATTTAATTCTGTATCCCCACTCATTATCCAAAAGTGTTTCCTATGAAGTCAATCGCTGATATTGCTTCCCAGAAAACGTAACCCATCCCGGGTTGAAAAGTTCATCTGAACTGAGGAATTGGGGATGACTTATTTTCGGGGGTGAAAAGTTCACCAGTTTATTAATAATGCAGCATGTTGGTGTGAAGGAGACTCAACAGACAGCTGTCTGGGGAGTTGGTTTTAAACAGTGTTAGGGCTACTTCCCCTCCTAGCTAGACGCTTCCATAATATCTTTGCATGTTAGAGATACGTATTCTGTCTGAGTGTAGCTTCACCCAGAGAGGTCAAATGGAGTTTGAGGCTTGAAGTCCCTCACAGCACGGCTCTCATGAGGGTGGTCCGTAGTGCCATATGTTATGTAGGCCTTCACACTTTTATAAGAGGTGTGTGTAGACACACACTTACACATTCAAGATATCCCGTTGGCATGCACGGTTGCTTTCAGAGGCATGGAAGTACACACCTTGGGCCCTCATAGGGTGTCAACTCGGCAGGGTGCCACAAAAACTAAACTTGGTGTTTACGCCTTGAAGATATACAGGCCTCTTTGAAGGCTGAACTTCAGCATTCATCTGAATTAATATTCTAGACAAGAATGGCGTCTGCTGGCTCCCATTTAGAATTGAAATGGTATCCATATTTGATGAGAAGCCGCTCACATCAGAGACATTTTTGAATTTTGGCGTTTTCTTTCACTCGACTTCTCACATAAAATCCCCCTCATCCTGTGAGTGCCTCCATTCATTGGAAGCTTCGTGGCCAATTCTGCCCGGTAACAGTGCATCTGGGAGGTCAATGATGTGGTGATTGGTGAAAGAGGCTTTTATTTTAGCATGGTCAGACATTGGAGCAGGGTGCAGGTAATCCGCTTTTCTCCATTAGCATTAGGGTAACATGAGATCTACTGGTACCGACTTTACTACGGTGTGCTGAATGGAAGGGCTTAGGGTTGGTCAAGTCTCTATGGGTTGGTCAAGTCTCTATGGGTTGGTCAAGTCTCCATGGGTTGGTCAAGTGTCCATGGGTTGGTCAAGTCTCCATGGGTTACTACCTCCCGATTCCCATCTCCATGGGTTATGACCTCCCCTGGAGGTCACTGTGACATGTCCCACTGAGATTTAACTCAGAGTAATCCTAACCTTAACCAGGTCATAATCCTAACCTTAACCAGGTCATAATCCTAACCTTTACCAGGTCATAATCCTAACCTTAACCAGGTCATAATCCTAACCGTAACCAGGTCATAATCCTAACCTTAACATTACGGGAATTAACAAATATCTTATCCTGTATCAGTGGTTAGGGGCACCCTAAGGATCTGGCCATCCAGCCTGTCACGAACCTTACAATGACTGATGAATTCACTCAGGCTAAGATATTTAAATTGTATTTTTTTAGCAATTTGACTGTGAAATTCGTGGGATTTTGTGTTCCTTAGAATCAGCTTTTGACAGCATGTTGCTAGCGTTTAGAATCACAAATCAATTTTCAGTATATAAGCCTACACTTGCTTTAGCCAAGACTCCGACCTCTTATGATGCTCGTTTTCTCCTCATTTCATCCTGACGACATGTCCATTTGGTCCCTGCAGGATCAGTTTAGTCTATCTTGTGTTCTTGGCTCATAGCCAAACTGTCGGCTCTAACAGTGTAATTTCCCCTGACGAGCTGATTGGTCGTCGTCACGGTGTCATTTGGTTTGTGTCGTGATTGTCTGTGTCATGATGTTGTGATTCTGTTTGATTGGCTGTGTAATTTTGGTCGCTGTCCTGGTCTCCGGATTAAACGGCGCGATTTGAGCCGTAACTTCCTTGCTTTGTGCTTCACTGTGTAATTCTCCTAGTATTTTGGTGGCTGTCTTGTCCTCCTTTGACATTCTTGTGTGTAATCAATTTTCACGTTGTCTCCGTGACGTGTGCATGTGTGTTGTCTGGCCCGGCAGCCTGTCTGTTGGGGCCTGGTAAGCGTGACAGTGTGTGTGTGTGTGACAGACTGGTTTTTCCTGGCAGTATCATGACTCTGTCGGTGCTTAGTGTGCTTCTCCCCAGCCTCCATACATAACTCCATGGTGAGACTGGCTCGTTCCACTACCCACCCTGCTATTCCTTTCCCTCTTTCCCAAAACAGACAGAATCACACAAACCACCAACTTTCTGACCTCATCCAGAACTTGTGTGTGTCTGCCATACATTTTATAGCACTCTTCCTCCATGACAGCCTGTATATGAAACTGGCAGACATTTGAAAGATAGTGTACAGTACCTAAGAGAATGCAGGCAAGTCTGTGTTATGGCTATAAGTCTCTCTCAGGATCCTGTCTCTGGCTCGTGCGTGTCTCAGAGTGTTCGTGTGTGCGTGTATGTTGCGGTATGGGAATGGAAAGTGCCCCATCACCTGCTCCCTACTCCTCACCCTGCATAAATAATGACCGTTGAGTCTGTGGGGCGTTGAAATGTGTGTGTCGTGACAGACACTGCAGACATTGAGTGAGTGCATACTCCAGCTTTGAGTAATGAGGTGGGCTTTGAGAGTAGTGCATTCCCAGGGACCACGCGGCTGTGTAAAGGATACCCCCCCCCCAGTCTGTGTCCTCCCAGCGCCTGCAAGGGAAAGTACCTTTCCTGTCACTTGTCAGTATGGGGAGCATTGTAGTTACGCTAATTTAAGTTGGCAAATTTTGTACGTGTGTAGTCTAGTCATAGGTTTTTGTGGTGTTGGATACCAGACATGTTGGATACCATGACTGTAATTTCCCTTTTGGGATTAATAAAGTACCATCTCGCACCTCATCTCTGTCGGGTCGACTGTTACATTTCACCTGTCACTTTGCGGGCATAGGAGAGTAGCCAAGACACTGCGACACAGCAGTTCTATGATGGAAGGAGACCCAGACACCCCTCGTCTCCTCTCTTCTCCCCTCCTCTGTTTTGTATCCTCACATTCTCCAGGGTCATCCATCTATCTGTCTGGGTCAGACTTTGGCCCAGACTCATCCAGGCTCGCGGTGAGTTATGTCGTCATGGAGGTCAGACTCCTAGACAACACTGGGGCTGCTACAGCCTTCCCTCATCAATCCCTTCCCCCCCTCCATTGCTCTACTGTTCCACCCCTAATGTCCCTCAATCAGCACCAGTGGTCTTGACGAGACCGGCCAACTGGGTACCTCCCAGGGTCCAGAAACATCTCCTTGGAATGGCTGTCCACTCCTCTGGCTAATGTGTAGGGGCCTGGCTGGGGCCTGTTATCTGTCTGCTGGGTGGGGATGGGGTGGATAGAACTAAGTGTAGTGTGTGTGTGTGTATCCAGATTGTCATACCTTCATACTGGGATTCTGTAATATTCACACGGAACACAAGGGGTGCTGTTTTCAAACCCCACTGATACTCTGTAATCCAAAGGTTATCAAAGCTAACAAGTAAATGTAAAATCCCATAGAAAATGCTAATGAGTGCATTGCCAATATTTTGTTTAGGTCAGAAACTGTACTATTACAAGTAACTCCAAAATGCTACTCACAGTTTGCTGCAAGCACAAAACAAATATTTCCCAGCAAGACTCTTGATCCACAAAGGTATTCTTCTCTTCTGTTGTTAGCTCTGAAGAAGCTAACCACTTGGCTAACTAGCTACCAAATTAGCAAACCAAATGAACAACCGCAGAGCATTTGGCACATATATTAGACAGTTAACTTAATAGTTCTAAGATATCTAGCTGGCACACCTGGCGCATGTTGCAGAACAGTGAATGACTCACAAGGCTCCGGTCTCTTGTCATTGTGTGCTTGTAAACAAACACCATGTGGACTGGGGACCACCTGTAAGCTTCATAATGTGACAAGTGAAATGAATAAGGTAATGTTCTTTATCTCCTAACATATTGCACAATTTGACTGCAGGTATTTTACTTATGTAGCTACACATTTTAAAACGTATTGAAAAACTTAAAAGAAATTGTTTCAACGGTATTGGAAAACATTCTGTGGCTTTTTCCAAATACCCCAGTATACGGTATACACGGTATACCGCCCAACCCTACTGAGTTCTATTGCTACCTAAAAGAACTTGGCAGTCCTAGGAAGACATTCCATAACTCTGGCCCAATTTGGCTCACCTGGACCCCATTACACCAGGAGAGAGATTTACTGAGATGGTAGAGAGAACTGTGTACGTGAGCGAGAGAGAGCTCGACATAGTGCTCCTGCAACTCATCTTTTCTTCTCTTCTGGAAGCCATTGTGTGTTGGCTCTTGGCTGTGATGCTTACCTCAGGGACTCACTCCGTATTGGAAAGAATGCTTGTCTGCTCAATATTTTACAAGGGAAGCCTCTCTAACCACTCTCTCGGCTAGCCCGTAATGGGCGGACAGACTGACAGACAACAGGGGTTACCCAGGGCAACCATGAAGACGACTAACTAGAGCCAAGCCAGAAATCCTCCAATAATTGAGCTGTTAAATGTTTTGAGGGAGCACCACCCAAAAGTGAGGTTATCGCAAAAGGGGACTGGGATTCTGAGCAGGAATCCAAGGCACTGGCGGGGATCAGATTCCAACCTGAAGTTGGTTCTCATTTCATAATATCTGTCGGACTTCAAATACCTGGAGTGAAGGATTGAAATGGACTGTAGCTTAGACTATTTGTGTAGGCCTAAACTGGACTTTGCCTTCTCATATAGGTCTAACAGTGCCCCTATTTGACCCACATGCTGTCTCTTGTGCTTTTGGTTGTTTTATTTAATATGTAAGCTCATAGGGTTTCTCCCCCCACCACAAGCTGCTTTGTGTTGTATTGAGAATTCACTAATATTGCTCTTCCGTTGTAGCACACCGATCATTTTACTCATCTAACGTTTCTTCTTCTCTTCCCTTCCAGTGCTGTGTGCGAAGAACTTGTCAAAGAAAGACTTCTTCCGTGAGTAGTAACCCATTTTTTTTTTTTTTTTGCATCAGTGCTATTTCTGTCCTGCCCCCCCGCCCCGTGCATTGGGATGGGATTGTCAGCTAGCTGGCTGGCTGGCTTTGAAGCCTTCTGTAGATGGAGTCCCATAGGAGCTCAATCTGCCTGCAGTATTGGCTGACGAATACAGATAGAACACATGATGCACATCGCTTGTCCCCAATGCTATCCAGTGAGGTGGAAGAGCATCGGTGATGAGCTAGTAATGCCTGACGTATGCTGTTATGACCAACACGGATGAGCCATTTGAATATAGTTTTAATGTTACTCAGTCATTAGGCAGACTGTGAAAGACTACCGGTCGTTAAGTAAGAGACAGGAACTTCAGTTATCTTCACATTGGCTTTATGCCAGAGGGTCTGGTGTAGTTTTATATAATGGTGAGACGGAGATACTCACCACAAAAAAATACCTCTGATGGGACACAAAGCACAGGCACGTCCCCTTCAAAGGCTAAATATCATAGTGTGTGGTTTTGATTTTTAAAAAACTGAATTGGAGCATTCTTTAGGCTATACAGTTGCACATCTCCCTTGAGACCGTGTATTGGATTACTGTGGGCTTTAAGGCACAGTTTCCTGTAAATGACACACACAAACACACACACACCTGCAGAGGGAAGTCCCTGCTTCCTCTGCCAGTATTGCATTGGGGTGAATGTGACTCAACAAGTTTGACCTGTGGGAGGTATCATTGCCTGGAGGCACACACACACACACACACACACTCCTAACTATAGTAACTGTGGAGCACAGTCAGTGTGTGTGCGTACCAAGTTTCCGTTAGGACAATTTGGCGCCGAACAACGTGACGTGTAACATTTTTAATTTCCCGGACATCCGTATGCATTGGATGCGTAACTCCGTTAGGGTGTCTACCCACGGTGCTCAAAATCACATTTGGATTATTGTCATTCATCTTAACAGATTGGAAAGGGCCTGTAAAAGTTGTAATAAAGTAGAACAATGTTCTTATACCAACATGACAGGTTTTTATTGAAAAGCAAAACATTACCCGTTGTGTATTCATCCCTGCTATAAATCATCAAAAAATATAATTTAAAAAATATTTAAATATTTAGTGTAGAAAAACAAGTCTCCTACATAGCAAAACACAAATTCAAAATATCATATTCATATAATACAATTTGCGAATGACCTGACCTATAGGCTATTTGTATGAACACTTTTAATTAATAAATAGCAAAACACAGCTGTTTTCAAATACAATCTAGTCTTTCTAATTTAATTCAGCCTAGGCATGAACATTTTAAGTAAGCCTAATAACTAACAAAATATGGCTGTCTATGAACACCAGGGCCGGCCGTTCATGACTACAAACGATCCAGCTTTTTGTAGCAGGTTAGGATAATTAGGTTAAGGTTAGGAAAGAGTTAAGGTTAGCTAAAATACAAAACAATTAAACTTTTTATGTTAATTTGACAAAAGCTGGATCCCTTCTTGTCATGACTGGGCCGGCCCGCACCCTTCCCCATTCCTGCTGTTATTCAGCACCTCATCAGTGGTGGGCCGAGTGTCTCCTCGCCAGGCGCTGCAGTACCAGGCTCTCCTCCAGAGGGCGTCCTCCTCCCGTCCGATAAACGTCCAGGGGTCAGGCCATGGAGCTGGGCTCGCTCTCGATGCCAGAGTCGGAGATGACGGAAGGGGAGCGGTTTAGGGTCTTGGAGCCACAAAATTGAGGAATTTTAAAGCTGATGTTGAACAATCAAAATCTATATGCAAATAGACATTAGGGCTTGTTCATTGCGAGGTGTGTGTGTGTGTGTGTGTGTGTGTGTGTGTGTGTGTGTGCGCGCTGCCGTGGAACGACATGCTTCTGAGCTGCTTGCTCAACGACAACTACACACAATATTTGCTATATATAATCTAAATGAATAAGTGAAATAAAGGTCCATTGACAATGAATGTTTTGTATGCCACCTTATGACTCAGTTTCTATTGAACTGTATTCAAATTCAACAGCTATCATTTTGACGCGCACATACATATCCTCCATTTTGGCTCCAATTTCAGCTATGAGCTATAAAAAATAGTCTCTCTGTGTCTCTCTCTCTCTCTCTCATATTTATATATATATAAAAACTCCAAGTAATTTATTGGGTTCAATCACCAACGTTTCGGCATCACCCTGAAGAAGGCACAGCAGTGCCGAAGTGTTGATTTTACCCAACTTACTGGGAGTTTATATATAGAGTTGTGCGGCTCCATCTTTATAGCTTATAGTTTATTCACTGTTAGTCAGCACCTCTACTTAAAATACTTTTCTCTGGGTGTGCGCCAGCTCATGTTTGTATCCAATTTCAGCTAGAACATATCTTCATGTTAATTAATATTATTATGTGAATTTATCTATGTCTGATGATAGTCATTTGTTTCAATGCCATCAGCTTGTGAATACAGTTACCTCAACTCATTCAGGCATACATCCTCCATTTTGTCTCCAGTGGCAACATAAAATCTCCATTTCATATAAACATTTATTTTCCATGCTAGATAAATGAACCATACTGTGAATGTAGTTCCATTGACTCCATTGTTTCTATGCCATCCACAGTTGTGAATACAATCCTCCATTTTGGCTCCTCCTCCACAGGGCTGCCTGACCCCTTTGCCAAAGTGGTGGTGGACGGCTCGGGGCAATGCCACTCCACAGACACCGTAAGGAACACGCTGGACCCCAAGTGGAACCAACATTACGACCTGTAAGTCAGCAGGGAAGTCTCTAGACTGGGGGACCACCTTAGACCAATAAACCCTTATTTCACCATGTCTTTTTAGTTCCAGTTTGCCTCGGCAATTTATCCTTTCTGATCTACAATAATGCCTAGTACGCAGTAGAAGCATCACCTCGTCCCCAGGGAGAACGTCTGGTGTGTGAGACTAAGAAAGTAAGGGACTAGGGTCTGGATTTGGTGAAACTCGCTGTCAACTCCTGAAGAAGCCACTTCCTATGGATGACAAAGAACCACAGACATTTGTTAGCACATTCTTGTTGTCTATGGTTTTCAACATTGTCACACTGTTCTGGTTTCATTGACTAAGCTGTGGCGTCTCCGATCTCCATGCGCTGCTATGATAAGCGTGCGAGGAATGCAGCAGGTTACCCTCCCTTCCCGTGCTAATGTGCAGGAACACCCACCATAAACCATTTGAGGCCTTTTGACTGGGCTGCTGCACGCTCACTCTAAGGCTAGTCCGAAATGGCACCCTATTTCCTATGTAGTGCACTACTTTTGACCAAGTAGTGCACAATATAGTGAAGAGGGTGCCATTTGACGCAACTCTAGTCTAACCATTGGGACTGTCCGAATGAAATGAGCCATGTGTTGTGAATGTTGAGCAGCAAGCTTTACGTGCTCTTCTTGGGAATAATCGCCACAGGACCCAAAGGACCTACTGGCAGTGAGTTACAGGAGGGGGAAGAGAGGGATGTAGAGGGCGGGAGAAGAGGAGAGAAAGCTAGACATGGGGAGAGACGGGAGTGTGTTACAAAAAGCATTGGGAAACTATGCAGAGATGTGGGTGTCTTGGCACCAAAACACTATGCACAGATTGAATAATACAGGGAATGTGGGTTACATCATCAATTAGGTCCCCAAGAAAGACAATGAAAAATGTCATTAAGTTGGGCACTGCAGCGGGAAGACCTATTTGCTAGCTTTGCGCGCACATGTAGATGTCTCTCGCTTTGTTTGCATGCTTGTGTGTGTGCTTACACACCTGTTTCCCCCACCCACCCACCCCATGCTTGTCTTCAAACGCTCTCCTCTCCACTGGTCCCGAGGGAGTCTCCCCTGCCAGTGACCCCAGGGCTCTGTCACAGGAAATGGCTGACATGCCAAGAAGCACAGCCACAGATGGAGCCTTCAGCCTCAGCCTGTTGGCTGGCAGGTTGCCACTGCTCTCCACACCTCCCTCTTCCACACCAGGCCAAGCTAAGTGCTCAGCACACAGGCAACCCAGCAGCCCACTCTCTGTGGGTCTGCTACTGTAGTGTAGTCTACCCCCCCTCTGGACTACAGACCGTTACAGCAGAATACATTCATCATTCGCCCTGCATGTGCATATTCATGGAAGGGACTGTACTGGTGTACGAAATACACCAATCCAATGCCTTTTGTTTGAAATGCATTGGGTAGAGGGTATGAGTGTACACTTTCAAGAAATAGGACACAGTCAAGGAGTGTGTGACATACAACCACTAGTGCTTGTGTACTGGAAAACTCAGCCTGAGCATTGTCGGTGCAGGTTTCACGAATACAGTCGGTGAGTTTGCAATTATTGCGTAACTTATGTAGCTATACGTTTGCAGACAGAGGCCATTAAACCCGAAAAGAGAGAGCAGTCAAAACATGTATAAGTTCAGACAGTGTTTGGAGCTTGAGGAGCATACATTCTGCCCCGCTCTGTTTTCATATTCGCTGCGTCAGCGCCTGCAGCAGGGCAGGCTGCATTAGAGCGCCAGGTCATGTGGCTCCCAATGGGATGCTAATGTGATGCTAATGCACTGTATATCCCTTAGGCAAGCTAGAGACGTCATGAATAGTGAAGGGGTTGTTTTAGAGCACAAGGCCCGTAAGCGCTCTCGCTGCCCTCTGTAGGAACCAATCTGGGTGTAGACGTGACCCATTTTAGCTTCATACGGTATGTTAGAGCCCTTGATCAGTTTTATACAGTAGGTGGTATCTCATATTTCTATAGAGAAAGCCAATTGATATGACAGACGGTTGCGTTTTCAGAGGCCTTGATTGGTGAAAACCCATTCCCACTCCTTCTCTCACTGCACCAACCACGCTATCCTCCTCACCAGACTCCTCCCTGGTTCCCTAATCACTCGTCCCTCTTGGCCCAGGAAACCCAGAGCAGGTGGCCGGCCGTGCTGTCATATCCCAGAAGGCAGAGTTGGTCTCGCCAGCCGTCAAGGGAGGAAGTGTGACCGTGTCGTCTGCCAGTCTGTCTGGGCCGTTGATTAGTCTAGATGTCTATATCTAGCCTCATTACTTTTAACCCAGTCTGAGCTGTCAGACCGGCATGACTGGGCACCCACTGGCATTACTAGATGTCTCCCATTGTGCCACCCCAGCTCACCAGTCACCATTAGTCACAAACCAGTAAATTGGCTAACTTGTTGCGTCATCAGCCTATAAACTGATCTAAGGCCAGTGTTGAGTGTTCCATCCTAATGGTTGAGGTAAGGTAGAGTAAACTGATCCTAGATCTGTGACACTTACAATGAAAATCTCTTCAGACTAGCTAGACTGAGGCTCAAAAAGTAATACTTACCTCATACTGTGGTGTGATCATATAGCTATACTTAGCCATATGCACGGACAAGTGGGTTTGGGTCTCTCTCTCGCTCTCTCTCTCTGTGGTTTTTTTCTCCTCCTTAATTTGCTGCGGTAAGCACTGTTCTAATCACCGGCTCTACCTGCAAAGCCAGACTGCACATGGTTCCACAGATGCGTGTGTGCACGCACCTGTGTGTGAACGTGTGTTTATGACTGTGTGTGTGTACACGTGTGTCTTCCTCAAGTCATTTTGACTGAGGAAATTGTGTTTACCTGTCCTCATTTTCAAAGCCTCAGACGCTAGGTCACTGTCTGGTCTGCTTTCTCATTTCCCCTTAAACGCAGCCTCGGTTTGCAACACACACACACTCCAAATCATGTTGTTGGCCCATACATTACCACCACAGTGTAGAGGTGGAGTAACTTGGCTAAGTTTGAAGCCTTTATCCGGATCTAGATCAGACAGCAGGCGGAAATTTCAAACCACAATGCAAGGCTTTTAATATGAGAAAAAAAAACCCAGCTTAGATTAAAGTTTTATTTCATTTCTGTCCGTCACTCCCTTTAAAGACGGAACAATGCAAAAAGACATACGCCTCTATGGAAGCATTTATTATGTCCACAGACATCAGTTGCCAGTGATATTAGTATCAGATATTTGAGCAGGCTTGTCTTTTGACAAAAGGAGACACTGTGAGGTGAGCAGATGTGAAAACTGACTAGACGACCTCTTCCCTGTCCCTATAACAGTATGGGCCATGTGCATTTTCTACGTGCGCTCTGGGAAACCCTTCTCCTGGAAATCTTTCTCTTCGTGATATATATGTACCCATGGAAGAGGGCTGAGTTGGGAAAGCTGTAATTAGACCAGTCGGTGTGTGTGTGTGTGTGTGTGTTACTGTAAGTGCTGTCTGTCTGGGGGACTGTGGTGCAGGAGAGCGAGGGGAGACTAAGGGTTCTCCTGTCTGATTCATGATGACTAGGCTGACCTTCTAGCCAGACAAGCAGCTTCATCATCGTGGACAGTTAGCACACTGTAATCAGAGTCACTTAGACCTCAGAACCCCATCCGTACATTCTGTGATGTGACGTTGTGTACACACTTGTTTCTTTAGTAGGTCATCCTCTTCGGTGTGTATGACATGTACGTCTCTCCCTTCCAGTTCTCTGCTGCCAATGACTGGAACGAATTGCAAAAATCCCCGAAGCTGGAGACTTATATTTCCCTCACTTACTTTAAACATCAGCTATCTGAGCAGCTAACCGATCGCTGCAGCTGTACATAGCCCATCTGTAAATAGCCCACCCAATCTACCTACCTCATCCCCATATTGTTTTTATTTACTTTTCTGCTCTTTTGCACACCACAGGTACATTGGGAAGTCTGACTCCATCACCATCAGTGTGTGGAACCACAAGAAGATTCACAAGAAGCAGGGGGCCGGCTTCCTGGGCTGTGTACGCCTTCTCTCCAACGCCATCAACCGCCTCAAAGACACCGGCTGTAAGTGTGTGTGTGTGCGCGTTCAAGCATGTATTAGAGCAATCATTTATTTTTGCCCGTGCACTTTTTGAGCAAAAGTCAGTGTGTGTGTGTCTGGAGGTGGTCTCAGTATGGTGTGAGACAGCACAAAAAAAACTCCCAACGATTACTCAAACCCAGACACACATTCCCCCCTCTATTCATCATTATTCCACTCCTAGTACGCAACGCATGATTTGATTTATAGACCACATCAAAGACAAGACAGGCTTCTGTCCTGCCCCACTACCTAGAAGGCCCTATTACACACACACACGCACCTGCCATTAAACCCTATTGATTGACGACCATCTGGGAGGGCTGGCACTGTCGCTGCCCCGCTCTGCTCGCTCCCTCTCTGGGTATCAGGTGCCAGTCTGGCTGGCTAGGGCCCGGAGCATGTTGGCGCTGCCTGGCCTGGTGAGACGGACGCCATCGAGAGCGGGATAGGGGGCTCCTGGGAGTTGGGAGTCTCGCCCACGCCTGGCGCTGCCAGCTCAAACACACTCCCCGGGGTTTCCACCTCTGTAGCGTGAAGGGAAACACACACACACACACGTCCTGCTGTCTCTTCAGACACAGACTTAACTGTATGTGAAGTAGACGTGCCGTCTCCCTTTTCTACTCTTGCAGTGACTGCTTCATTATGAGTATTTACTGGAAAGTCGCTTTCCTCTGTTTAACCTGGCTTGTTAGCTGTTAGCTGCTGCTTTCAGACTGGGTCCCATCCCGACTGATAGCATTAGCAGTGAACAACCGTAGGTATAGAGCATTTCTCTTTTCGGCCAAGCTATAACAGTTAAAGATGCTAGCTAGGCTGTTAAACAAGCTGGCTCCACTTACAGTATAGGCCTACATCATAGCATAGGCAATATCTGTACATCTAACTTCCCTACCTTCCTCACCCTCCGTCTTTAGTATATATGTATATCTATCTATACCACTCAGCGGTTTTCTCCCTAAGTGTTTTCGAATTGGAGCCATAACTGGCTGTGACAATGAGAGTCCTCTAGAAATTGTCAGTCAGACAGTGTGGCACTGAAGCCAGTCAGTATGGGTAGATGCTGCTGATGTGGACAACAAGGGAGACAGGCTGTCGCAAGCCCCCCCCCCCCGCCTGTCTGTGGTCCAGACACCACATTCTCTAGGGGCCTCTTCTTCTGCTGCCGCGCCATTTCCTAACAGTCTGGCCCGGTACAGCTCTACAACTTCCTGTAAATGAATGTAGGATCACACACGCACACTGACACAAACCTCTGAGCCCTTTGTCCTAGTTACAGGTCTCTGGATTCTGTCCTTTTTTTTGTTGTCTTTTTGTCCCATAGTTTATTTAAATTGGTTTTGGTGCGTCTGTGATGGTGGACAGTAATGTATAGAATATATACGTGGATCAGTCACTTTATCGTCTATGCACTGTCTGGGTGGCAAGACTTGTATACAGAGAGACGTATACTGTTGATACACTGGTAATTAAGCCTACGTATGTTGTGTAGACAGTGTCCTGTCTTTGTGGTCGTTTTGGTTCCCGTACCCTTTGTATTCCCCCGCTCTTTCCTTTCGTCTGAGCCTACCCCACCCCCCGCACCTCAGATGTTTGCAGGGCCAGGATCCAGTTTCACTTCGTCTCTCTTCTTTTCTCTTTTTTTTTTTCTCCTGAAAGCTGCTTACTATTCCAACCTTGTAACCCCTAGGCCGTCCCTGTTTAGTCTGGACACGTATCCGGAACAGATCCTCAGTGCTGTCTGTCAGGAAGACACCGGGGAGCGGATAGTCTCACTACACCCCCCCTCACTTTCTGCTCCCCCAGACCAAAGAGTTAGCTAATAGGTCCTGACATATATGTCTAGGATGTTTTAGGATGAGTAGAGGGAGATCAGCTATGGCTGATTTGGGATCAGGTCTTAACCTGCACTGTGAAATGGAAATCCCTTTACTAGTGTAGGCCTCCTTCCATTAGCCGACGGTCTTGTTCATAGGCAGATTTGATGTCGTTTTCTGACTCTGTCTTCATTTAATATTTCTCTTGTTGTCCAAGGTATTAGTTTTCTTCACTTCTTGTTTTGAAGGCAAACTGGTATGTTGTATGAGGGTATATTTGTTTTGACACTTATTTTATCAGGTAAGTTGACTGAGAACCCATTCTGATTTACAGCAATGGCCTGGGGAATAGTTACATGGTAGAGGAGGCGGGATGAATGAGCCAATTGGAAGCTGGGGATCATTAGGTGACCATGATGGTATGAGGGCCAGATTGGGAATTTAGCCAGGACACCGGGGTTAACAACCCTACTCTTACGATAAGTGCCATGGGATTTTTAGTGACCACAGAGAGTCAGGACACCCGTTTTAGCATCCCTCCGAAAGATGGCACCCTACACGGGGCAGCACTGGGATCTTTTTCTTTTTTGAGACCAGAGGAAAGAGTGCTTCCTACTGTCCCTCCAACACCACTTCCAGCAGCATCTGGTCTCCCATCCAGGGACCAACCCTGCTTAGCTTCAGAGGCAAGCCCGCATTGGGATGCAGGGTAGTATTGTGTTCCTCTTGTGGTGATGACATAACGGTATTGTAATAGCAGTGTTTGTCTTGTCCTTACTCAATACTAAGGCCAGACAGATATAATTCCTTTAAGCTTTATAAATTCCCTTGGGGGAAAAATAAAGCTTTGATAAGTTATTCTTTGCTCATGGATATTGTTCTCTTCTAAATCCACAGATCAGAGACTGGACCTGAACAAGCTGGGCCCCAATGACAATGACACAGTGAGAGGCCAGATCGTTGGTTAGTAGATCTGTGCAGTGCTGTGGACCGCACACAAGTACACACACAAACACACACACAACTCCGCACGCCCACAGAAGCAAGCACGCACACACACAAAAACACACTTTGGTCCGAGTTTGCAGACGTGTGGTTCTGTCTGACACAACCGCAGGTCTGGTGGATGTTTTGTCACCATCATCGGACTGTCTGAAAGGAAAGCCATGTCTGTCTGAGTAGCTCGTCGTCTTGTTTCTAAGTAAAACCACCTTTGACCTCATAGGTTTCCACGGAGTTTGTTTGCACAACACAGACGAGGCTCTCTGGATCCGGTGTCTCAGTACTCTGGGTTTACCTCACCACCCACTGCTTGTAGTGTTGGAGATCTTTTCCAGACTGTGACTTGACCAGGAAGAACTCTGAGTCCCAGTTCAACTAGGGTCGATAGTTTCCCTTGGTCAGGTCACGGTTAGGATAATCTCATTCTCATGGCCTTATACAGCATTGCATGATATTGGTCTAACTAACTGCTGCTGTTGTCTCCAGTGAGTCTACAGTCCAGAGACCGTATCGGCACAGGAGGCCCCGTGGTGGACTGCAGCCGTCTGTTTGATAATGATTTACCTGACGGGTAAGGCCTCCGGATGTTTCTTTTGACTAAAGCTACATTATGTTCCAGTTTGCCGTGTATCCAATGAGAGAGGCTCTGCGTGGCCAATCCAGCGTCTGCATCGAACGTACAGCATTTTAAGTCAGGGCATTCATACTTATGTCATTTCGTGTAGCAGAGCTGTTGAGCAGTACTGTTGTCAACGAAGTGGGTTTGTGTTTAGACAGGACATCCTGCTCGCACCTATCCATCAAACAGTCATGTCAAAGTTATATGGAACGCTCTGCGTTGTTAGAAAATTTGAGGGGCTCGATTTGGATTCTGCAAGCCTCCGGAGGCTCTGTAATTGCGTCACACCCTTCATGCGGAGCCTCCGGATCGCATTGCCGGATCAAGCATGAATCAGCTATTAGATCGTTTTCTTATGTAGAGAGTTATTTTTGTATTGTATAAGGTTTAGCTTGAAGGTTGATCTGAATCTGGTTGGATTGGGGCATATTGAATCTGGTTGGATAAAAAAACATTCTAATGCATATGGAAATACTTGTTCCTTGGTCTGTTGCTCACTGTGTCTGTCTTCCTGTGTGTGCGTCTGTATCAGCTGGGAGGAGCGGAGAACAGCCTCTGGTCGGATCCAGTACCTTAACCACATCACACGCACCACGCAATGGGAGAGGCCCACCCGGTACGTCAACACACACACACACCTTTGCGCCGGATAGAAGCTTCCCTTGGAAGCTACTGACTCTGGAGGGCTGCCAACATCCAGCAGACTGTTTGTTCACACACTGAGTACCAAAGATCAGATCCATAATCTGTAATTTACGGAAACAGTCCAGACATTCTTATACAACATATCATCAACCTCCCTCTTCACCTCTGGCCTGTTTATTAGTATTTCTTCCTTACGTTGCCCTTTAAAAGGGAAACAGTTGCTTATATGCCACAACTACAACCTCCCCGTGCAAATCAAGCTTGTCTAGTAGTATATTGTGCCTTGCCGTCCATGCACTATTGGAAAAGGGAAACAAACCAGTTACCGGGCAGCCTAATGAGTGAGTTCCTATCAATTTCCTGAAAGGCTCAGTCCCATAAATGGGGCCAGCCAGGTTTGGCCTGGCCCACCTTTTCTCCTGGAACAACTGTCGCCTTCCTTATATGGTCCCTGTATCAGTGGAGCCGATAAAGGAAGTAAGCAAACAAATAAATGACCCCTCTGGAGCTGGCCTTCCTATTTTTCTTTAAGCTGGCTGGGGAGTAGTGTGCTGTGGGATTGGGTTAGGGGAGAGGAGGTGGGTGAGGCAGGGGTTAAGGCGGGGGGTTTGTCCAAGGAGATAACCAAGGCATCCGTGGCCCTGGAAGGCCAGACAAAGTGGTCTGGGGCAGTGGACGGGGACGACGGGGACGGGGCTCGCTCTCTCTCGTCTCCCTCTCGTCGCCTCTCCTTTTCTTCCTCCCTTTGACCAGTCATCTTATCAGTTGCTTTCCTGCCACTCTCATGGACTAGACTGCCACTAAGACACACACAGGCAGAGGGACATACCCAGTCTGACGCCATCACACACACACACACACACACACACACACACACACACACCAATACCCCGTCAAATGTGCACACTTTCTAAGATATTGTCTCAACCTTTGTCCCCCCTTCCTTTCCAGGCCGGCGTCTGAGTACTCCAGCCCCTCCGGGCGGCCCCTCAGCTGCGTGGTGGATGAGAACACTCCGGTCATGACACCCAACGGGGCGGCCATCGGTGTGCTGCCCAGCAGTGGCAGTGACGCGCGGGTCCAGGAGAGACGTGTCCGCTCCCAGAGACACAGGAACTACATGAGCAGGACCCACCTCCACACCCCGCCGGACCTGCCCGAGGGATACGGTGAGACGCACAACATCAACAAACCCGACATACCGGGCATACAAACATATACACTAACACACACACAGTCACATAACTAATGTATACACACTCATTTTCCACACTGCCTGACCTGCCTGAGGGAATATGGTGGTCAGGTGATGTGGTTACAGAAGCACACACACAAGCCTACAAAGCCGCATGACCTACCAAAGGGATATGGAGAGGACAGGGGTGCAGTCAGATACACAACACCCTCTGCCTGATCTACCTCATTATCAGAGAGAGAGACACTCGCTCACTCAGCTAGCATGATGTGCCAAAGGCTTCTTTCTGTAAGCACAGTCACATGCTTACATAAACACACCTCAACTGACCTGACTCAGAGATAGCGTCACACACACAAGTACGCACACATGAACACACACTCTGTAATTATCAGTGAAAGGAATGAATGGAGCTTGCAGTATCCATGTAGCAGGGTAATACCAGGGTATACATGGCTTTGTTATCAGCCTTTGAGAGGGTAGTACAACAATCTCCCTGCTACTACAACCACAGCCTTTACCCTCTGTGTCTCTCTAGATCCCTCTGTCCCTCCTTACTTTTCTCAGCTCCCTCCCTCCCTCTCTCGGCTTCCCTCTTCCCACAGCACCACATCATAACAGCTGCAGTCAGCGCAGGCTGTGTTTTCAAGGCCCCTCTTCTCTCCTCGCCCCTCTTCTCCTCACTTCCCCATGTTTGCCAACACTTCCCAGCGCTCAAGTGTTCTCGCAGTGCCGAGTGATATTCCCACAAAGGAGAGACTGAGAGGAAGGTTGTGGGGGGGTGAGAGAAGGAGAGAGTGTGCCCAAGAGGAGGAGAGCAAGAGTGCTTGAGGGGAAGGGAGAGAGAACATTTCCCTCATTTGGAGGACAGGAAAGGGTGCATTCGAGGGGAACTGGTTTTCATTTGTGTGTTTCTGATCAACCACCACGTCTGCCCTTCTCGACGCGTCAGATATTATTATTGTTCCCTCTGTACAGCCTCTGTCTTGTATACATTATACATGTAGATGGAATGTATTTCATACATTATGCAATAAGATTTAAGTACTACAGGCTGTTGGTTGCTAGGCTGTTGCTATGGAGTGCAGCTATTTCGAGCACCCCGTGCACACAGTGTTGGACCAGTTTTGACTTTTACAGCCGGAGACCAACACACAGTTAATTTATGTACACTGCTCAAAAAAATAAAGGGAACACTTAAACAACACAATGTAACTCCAAGTCAATCACACTTCTGTGAAATCAAACTGTCCACTTAGGAAGCAACACTGATTGACAATAAATTTCACATGCTGTTGTGCAAATGGTAGACAACAGATGGAAATTATAGGCAATTAGCAAGACACCCCCAATAAAGGAGTGGTTCTGCAGTTGGTGACCACTTCTCAGTTCCTATGCTTCCTGGCTGACGTTTTGGTCACTTTTGAATGCTGGCGGTGCTTTCACTCTAGTGGTAGCATGAGACGGAGTCTACAACCCACACAAGTGGCTCAGGACGTGCAGCTCATCCAGGATGGCACATCAATGCGAGCTGTGGCAAGAAGGTTTGCTGTGTCTGTCAGCGTAGTGTCCAGAGCATGGAGGCGCTACCAGGAGACAGGCCAGTACATCAGGAGACGTGGAGGAGGCCGTAGGAGTGCAACAACCCAGCAGCAGGACCGCTACCTCCGCCTTTGTGCAAGGAGGAGCAGGAGGAGCACTGCCCTGCAAAATTACCTCCAGCAGGCCACAAATGTGCATGTGTCTACTCAAACGGTCAGAAACACTCCATGAGGGTGGTATGAGGGCCTGACGTCCACAGGTGGGGGTTGTGCTTATAGCCCAACACCGTGCAGGACGTTTTTCATTTGCCAGAGAACACCAAGATTGGCAAATTCACCACTGGCGCCCTGTGCTCTTCACAGATGAAAGCAGGTTCACACTGAGCACACGTGACAGAGTCTGGAGACGCCGTGGAGAACGTTCTGCTGCCTGCAACATCCTCCAGCATGACCGATTTGGCGGTGGGTCAGTCATGGTGTGGGGTGGCATTTCTTTGGGGGGCCGCACAGCCCTCCATGTGCTCGCCAGAGGTAGCCTGACTGCCATTAGGTACCGAGATGAGATCCTCAGATCCCTTGTGAGACCATATACTGGTGCGGTTGGCCCTGGGTTCCTCCTAATGCAAGACAATGCTAGACCTCATGTGGCTGGAGTGTGTCAGCAGTTCCTGCAAGAGGAAGGCATTGATGCTATGGACTGAGCCTTATTTTGACTTGTTTTAAGGACATTACATCAAAGTTGGATCAGCCTGTAGTGTGGTTTTCCACTTTAATTTTGAGTGTGACTCCAAATCCAGACCTCCATGGGTTGATAAATTTGATTTCCATTGTTAATTTGTGTGATTTTCTTGTCATCACATTGATCTATGTAAAGAAAAAGTATTTAATAAGAATATTTCATTCATTCAGATGTGGATGTAGGATGTGTTATTTTAGTGTTCCCTTTATTTTTTTGTCGTCTGGTCCGCCAGCCGATTCTCTCTCTGTATATGTGATAGCGGTTGGCCTGAGGACGAGAGATAAAAAAATAAAAAACATTGACACGTTGAGTGTCAACAGTCAAATGTGTATTGCACCATTGTTGATATGCTGCAGCAATACACTGGTTCACAGCGCCGGGGCCACCAGCCACCACAATCTCCCTGTTCTGTGGAAGTTCCCCATCCACTATTTCTACCTCCTGTTTTCATATACAACTTGTCTCTTCATATGCAAGTTCATAAATGATGAGGATACCAAACATTCGTTGTGGCATGGACTCGACAAGGTGTCGAAAGCGTTCCACAGGGAATGCTGGCCCATGTTGACTCCAATGCTTCTCACAGTTGTGTCAAGTTGTCTGGATGTCTTTTGGGTGGTGGACCCTTCTTGACACACGCGGGAAACTGTTGAGTGTGAAAGAACTAGCTTGCGTTGCAGCTCTTTGACACAAACTGGTGTGCCTGCTACCGTACACCGTTTCAAAGGAGCTTCAATCTTTCGTCTTGCCCATTCACCCTCTGAATGGCACACATACACAATCCATGTCTGAAGGCTTAAAAAAATCCTTCTTCAACCGGACTCCTCCCCTTCATCTACACTGCTTTGAAGTGGATTTCACAAAGTGACGTCAAGGGATCAGAGCCTCCTTTTAACATGAGTCTTCAATATTCCCAGGTAAGAAGTTTTGTGTTGGAGTTATAATAGGAATTATAAGACTATTTCTCTCTCTACCATTTGTATTTCATTAACCTTTGACTAATGGATGTTCTTATAGGCACTTTAGTATTGCCAGTGTAACAGTATAGCTTCTCCTCGCTCCTACCTGGGCTTGAACCAGGAACAAATCGACAACAGCCACCCTCGAAGCAGCATTACCCATGCAGAGCAAGGGGAACAACTACTCCAAGTCTCAGAGCGAGTGATGTTTGAAACGCTATTAGCGCACACCCCGCTAACTAGCTAGCCATTTCACATCGGTTACACCAGCCTAATCTCTGGAGTTGATAGGCTTGAAGTCATAAACAGCTCAATGCTTGAAGCATTGCGAAGAGATGCTGGCAAACACACACAAATGCTGTTTGAATGAATGCTTACGAGCCTGCTGGTGCCTACCATCGCTCAGACTGCTCTATCAAATCATAGACTTAATTATAACATAATAACACACAGAAATACGAGCCTTTGGTCATGAAATGGTCGAATCCGGAAACTATAATCTCGAAAACCAAATGTTTATTCTTTCAGTGAAATACGGAACTGTTACGTATTTTATCTAACGGGTGGCATCCATAAGTCTAAATATTCCTGTTACATCATAATTACGTGAAATTCAGGCAAATTAGTTCGCAACGAGCCAGGCGGCCCAAACTGCTGCATATACCCTGACTCTGCGTGCAATGAACGCAAGAGAAGTGACAATTTCACCTGGTTAATATTGCGTGCTAACCTGGATTTATTTTAGGTAAATATGCAGGTTTAAAAATATATACTTCTGTGTATTGATTTTAAAGGCATTGATGTTTATGGTTAGGTACAGTTGTGCAACGATTGTGCTTTTTTTCTCAAATGCGCTTTTGTTAAATCATCCCGTTTGGCGAAGTTGGCTGTCTTTGTTAGGAAGAAATAGTCTTCACACAGTTTGCAACGACCCAGGGGGCCCAAACTGCTGCATATACCCTGACTCTGTTGCAAGAGAAGTGACACAATTTCCCTAGTTAAAAGATATTCACGTTAGCAGGCAATATTAACTAAATATGCAGGTTTAAAAATACATACTTCTGTGTATTGATTTTAAGAAAGGCATTGGTGTTTATGGTCAGGTACACGTTGGAGTAACGACAGTCCTTTTTCGCGAATGCTCATCGCATCGATTATATGCAACGCAGGACATGCTAGATAAACTAGTAATATCATCAACCATGTGTAGTTAACTAGTGATTATGATTGATTGTTTTTCATAAGATAAGTTTAATGCTAGCTAGCAACTTACCGTGGCTTCTTACTGCATTTGTGTAACAGGCAGGCTCCTCATGGAGTGTAATGTAAGGCAGGTGGTTAGAGCGTTGGACTTGTTAACTGTACGGTTGCAAGATTGAATCCCCGAGCTGACAAGGTGTAAATCTGACGTTCTGCCCCTGAACAAGGCAGTTAACCCACCGTTCCTAGGCCGTTCTTAACCTCTCTCGGGTATGTGGGATGCTAGCGTCCCACCTGGCCAACATCCAGTGAGATTGCAGAGCGCCAAATTCAAATACAGAAATACTCATTATTAGAATTCAATAAACAAAACATATTTTACATGGATTCACAAGAAGTTCATCTTTAAACCTAACCACTGTCAGATTTTTTAAATACTTTACGGCGAAAGCAGACAAATCATTACAAACAGAGTTACACAAGTCGGAAATGGAGATAAAATGAATCCCTTACCTTTGATCTTCATATGGTTGCACTCAGAAGACATTCATTTACTCAATAAATGTTCCTTTTGTTCAATAAAGTCTCTTTACATCCAAAAACCTCCGTTTTGTTCACGTGTTTTCTTCAGTAATCCACAGGCTCAAACGCAGTCAAAACAGACAAAAAAATCCAAATTGTATCCGTAAAGTTCATAGAAACATGTCAAACGATGTTTATATTCAATCCTCAGGTTGTTTTTAGCCTAAATAATCAATAATATTTCAACCGGACAATAACGGCGTCAATATAAAAGGTAAACAAGAAAGGCTCGCTCTCGGGATTGAGCATGAAAAAGCTCTGACACTGCAGGGTCCACTCATTCAGAATGCTCTTACTCCCTCATTTTTCTGAATCCTTCTGGGCCCGAGTAGCAGGCAGTTGAATTTGGGCATGCTTTTCATCCAAAATTCCCGAATGCTGCCCCCTACCCTAGAGAAGTTAACTGACTTGCCTAGTTAAATAAAGGTGTAAAAAAAAAAATTTGGGTCAAATCGGTGTCCAAAAATACCGATTTCCGTTTGTTATGAAATCGGCTCGAATTAACCGGCCATTCCGATTAATCGGTCGACCTCTAGCGGTAATCCATGCCCCTGAAAATGCCCAGTGTTCTTGGCAGAGGTGACTCGCTTAAGGCCAGAGGGAGTGAGAGGTGCGTGGTTGTGTGGTGTCAGAAGGAAATGAGGGTTAATGGGGGTGAAAGAGGGACTACATGTGCATGAACCAGGCACACACCCCGGTTACACCATCAGTGTGCACATACCGGGTGGTTACACCTACACTAATGTCCTGTCCATATTTTTTAGAACATAAACACTCATTTGTGTGTCGTTTTAAGTTGAAAGAATCGAAGAACAAAAGGGTGTGCCATTTTTAAGATTCCCTCAGCTTTTCTCAGTGTTGTCTTTCTGTGTGTGTCCCCCCCCCCACAGAGCAGAGAACCACACAGCAGGGCCAGGTGTACTTCCTCCACACCCAGACGGGCGTCAGCACATGGCACGACCCCCGAGTGCCCAGGTACACACTGCTATGAAACACACACACTCACCTCTGTCCGTGTCTCTGTCTGTCCGTGTCTCTGTCTGTCCGTGTCTCTGTCTGTCCGTGTCTCTGTCTGTCCGTGTCTCTGTCTGTCCGTGTCTCTGTCTGTCCGTGTCTCTGTCTGTCCGTGTCTCTGTCTGTCCGTGTCTCTGTCTGTCCTGTCTGTCCGTCTCTGTCTGTCCGTGTCTCTGTCTGTCCGTGTCTCTGTCTGTCCGTGTCTCTGTCTGTCCGTGTCTCTGTCTGTCCGTGTCTCTGTCTGTCCGTGTCTGTCTGTCCGTGTCCTCTGTCTGTCTGTCTGTCCGTGTCTCTGTCTGTCCGTGTCTCTGTCTGTCCGTGTCTCTGTCTGTCCGTGTCTCTGTCTGTCCGTGTCTCTGTCTGTCCGTGTCTCTGTCTGTCCGTGTCTCTGTCTGTCCGTGTCTCTGTCTGTCCGTGTCTCTGTCTGTCCGTGTCTCTGTCTGTCCGTGTCTCTGTCTGTCCGTGTCTCTGTCTGTCCGTGTCTCTGTCTGTCCGTGTCTCTGTCTGTCCGTGTCTCTGTCTGTCCGTGTCTCTGTCTGTCCGTGTCTCTGTCTGTCCGTGTCTCTGTCTGTCCGTGTCTGCTTTTCTCTGCCTGTCTCTGTCTGTGTGTCTCTCTTAATTCAATTTGTTTTATTGACATGAGGTAACAATGTATATTTGCCAAAGCTTACTTTGGAGATTTACAATATTGACATAATTAACATAATAATAATCTATATTGTCAACAGAACAGTAATAACAATGATGAAGGGTCAAAATAACCATACATATAACAATAACAATCTGTCACTCCCTCTCTCGCTCTCTCTCCTTCACACAGACTAGAAACTATTATTATTATTACCTTTCGCTGTTAGACTTTTTTTAGTCTGTCTTCTGGGTCGTGTTCATTAAGGCATTCTTTGGAAAACGTTTTAAAATGTCTCTTATGTCCAGGTAGACCTCCCTATTTCAGACTTTTTTTTCTTCTGATGCCTAATGAATACAACCCTGGTTGTGTGCCCTGACCTTTCCTCACCTTCCTTAACTGTTTCCCAAAAGGTTCAATCGAACACTCCACTGTACTTCCTGTTCAGTGATACGCTAATACACACACACACACACACACACACACACACACACACACACACACACACACACACACACACACACACACACACACACACCGATTTATCCCAAATAATGAACATATCGAAGTCTTCAGAGATTCAATGTCCTTAAGATTCAACCTTGAATCATGGTCATTTGGCCCAGAACGAGTTAAACACCTATTATGTCACGAAACAGCTTAGCCAGGCATGTGCAGACTGTTTTAACGACGAGTCCTCAGTGGACAGTTAAAACATCCCACTTCAGGGTTTTACGTTTCAACAGAAAAGAATGTTAGGTTCATGGGGGAGTAGAGACCGATAGGGAATTTTTTGAAATTATTCAAAGTGTTTTCTCAGATGTTTTGCGATCGATCCGACTCTGCCGAGTTGAATTTAGGCACGCCTCTGGGATGTCCTTTTTTATACTTGGAGAAAAGATTTTTGTATACTTAGGAAGACCAATTTGCACTCAATAATCCTACCTAACTGGTAGAATAAAGACATCGAACAGTAGTGACAGTGTTTACAAGTCGTACTATAAAAGCCTGGTTTTACACTATAAAAGATCATATACTCTCATTCACCTAGATGATTAATACTCAATCAAGTATAATGATGATAATAGTAGTAAATACTGCAGTGTTCTACTCATTGTATTCATACCCCTGTTGTTTTAGCACCCTAGGTTGAGTGAGCAATGGAGTTGACGTGGTTATGGTTTAGTTGTGTTCACGGACTCCTGTGTTCCTATTTTCCTGCCCAGGGATCTGAGCAACGTCAACTGTGAGGAGCTGGGTCCTCTGCCGCCGGGCTGGGAGATCCGCAACACGGCAACGGGACGCGTCTACTTTGTGGACCACAACAACCGAACCACGCAGTTCACCGACCCGCGCCTCTCCGCCAACCTCCACCTGGTCCTCAAGTGAGTGCAAACGCTGTCACCGTTCAGGCTGTGACCTTCGACTCGAGCTGGGGCCTTTACTGTTACGGTCTACTCAGGGGTCATGCCTTTTTTTTAGCTGAAAACACCGGGTTTGTCTATTTTCTAGATCACAGTGAAATGTCATGGTAGCAAAAATGCCGAGGAAGCATTCTACCTGCTGCTAGTGAATCCATCTGCTGTGTGATGGCATCAGATCTTTTTGTCCTATTTTATATCACTGTTGGTTTGTTGCTCTCTCTCTCTCCCTCTCTCTCTCTCTCCCTCTTTTCCTCCCTAGTCCAAACCCCCCTGGTCCAAACAGCCCTGGTCCAAACGGTCCCAGTCCAAACGGTTCCCGCGTGGCCATGGAGAGCCAGAGCCAGAACACTAACCTCAGGTAACCCTACACTCACTCATACACACACACACACACACACACACACACACACACACACACACACACACACACACACACACACACACACACCACACTTCAGGGGGTGACATACAACAATACTGATTCACACCACTCAACCACACACGTGTGTGTGTGTGTGTGTGTGTGCAAACTCAGCAACCTTTCACCACACGCATCACAACAGCAGCGTAAGACGCAGACTGGAAGAAAATGCTGACAACGTGTGACCCTACCGGTGGGCCGTCTGTGTGTGTAGCTTCGCCACTGTTGATTTTCACATATGCAATTCAGGTTCACTAAACATGCACACACACTCCTGGCAGTCTGTCTGTGCGCAAACAGTTTGTCAGTGAGCTGCCTCAGCTGAACCTCAGGTAGTGGCATGCCTTGAAAGGCCTCTGGGCTGGATCTGGGGTTAGGGCTGGATCCGTCCCACTACTGAGGAAACACTGTAATGTGGATCAGATGCTGCTAGGCTAGACCTCTCTCTCTGCAGTAAGCCAGCAGGTGTGTGTGTGTGGTGTGTGCATGCCAGTATCCCCCCTCCTGAGCAGCTGTTCAAACACCAGCCGTGTACCGTGCGCCCCAGTGGAACAGTCCAGTTACCATGCGCTATTACCCACGTTGCTTTGCACACAGTCAGGTGGACACGGTGGGAGCAGGTGGAGGGGCAGTAGCTAAACCCAGTTGGGAACGAGGTAAATCTCAGCTATGGTATAGGAAGCTTGAATTTCTTGTCTTACACCAAGAATGTGTCATTTTATTTCTTCTTTTAATAAGAAAAGGTATTTTTGTATGAATTCTCGGGTGAAACCTTGCAATAACAGCACCTGGCACGAGACGCGTGTTTGTGAAATCCACATCTGGTCATTCGGCACCAATCATATCCGTATGTGTCAAAATGGCCCCCCCGGTAGTGGAGCTAGCTTAGTGGGTTTACGCTGATGCACAACACTGTCTTATTCCCTTTTGAGGGCAAGATTTGCAGCACTCTGACAGAAGCTGCTTTTGGACACTTGGAATGTGGGGTTTTTTCACGGATGAGGGAAAAGTAAAGAAATGCAAACCAAAGCAATAAACTCCCACACACTGTTGACTTGCATAAAATACACTTGGTGGCAGCAGTCAGATCCAATAGTGTCTTATTTAATTGTCTATGTATTTGCCTTTGTTGTACCTCGAAGGGTGTTATGCCACTAGTCACTACCCTATCGCATTCTAGTGCTTTAGTGCAGTTGAGTATTTTTACAAAATACTTTTAGAGCTGTCTGTGCTGAGCACAGGTGTGTGTGTGTGTGTTACTAGTTAGTCAGGAGCCAATCGTCTCTCCCTGGAATTTAAACCCCAGACTCCATTTAAACAAGGCTGCAATGTGGCAACATTTCTATCACCCTCTCAGTCATCACACTTCTATGAAAGCAACATTTCTTCCACCCCCTCAGTCAGCACACTTCTATGAAGGCAACATTTCTTCCACCCCCCTTAGTCGGCACACTTCTATGAAGGAAACATTTCTTCCACCCCCCTTAGTCGGCACACTTCTATGAAGGCAACATTTCTTCCACCCCCCCATCAGTCAGCACACTTATATGAAGTCAACATTTCTTCCACCCTCCTGTCAGCACACTTATATGAAGTCAACATTTCTTCCACCCTCCTGTCAGCACACTTATATGAAGTCAACATTTCTTCCACCCTCCTGTCAGCACACTTCTATGAAGGCAACATTTCTTCCACCCTCCTGTCAGCACACTTCTATGAAGGCAACATTTCTTCCACCCTCCATCAGTCAGCACACTTCTATGAAGGCAACATTTCTTCCACCCACCCTCAGTCAGCACACTTCTATGAAGGCAACATTTCTTCCACCCACCCTCAGTCAGCACACTTCTATGAAGGCAACATTTCTTCCACCCACCCTCAGTCAGCACACTTCTATGAAGGCAACATTTCTTCCACCCCCTCAGCAGCACACTTCTATGAAGGCAACATTTCTTCCACCCCCCCTCAGTCAGCACACTTCTATGAAGGCAACATTTCTTCCACCCCCCCTCAGTCAGCACACTTCTATGAAGGCAACATTTCTTCCACCCCCCCTCAGTCAGCACACTTCTATGAAGGCAACATTTCTTCCACCCCCCCTCAGTCGGCACACTTCTATGAAGGCAACATTTCTTCCACCCCCCCCTCAGTTAGCACACTTCTATGAAGGCAACATTTCTTCCACCCCCCATCAGTCAGCACACTTCTATGAAGGCAACATTTCTTCCACCCTCCTGTCAGCACACTTCTATGAAGGCAACATTTCTTCCACCCTCCATCAGTCAGCACACTTCTATGAAGGCAACATTTCTTCCACCCACCCTCAGTCAGCACACTTCTATGAAGGCAACATTTCTTCCACCCCCCTCAGCAGCACACTTCTATGAAGGCAACATTTCTTCCACCCCCCTCAGTCAGCACACTTCTATGAAGGCAACATTTCTTCCACCCACCCTCAGTCAGCACACTTCTATGAAGGCAACATTTCTTCCACCCCCATCAGTCAGCACACTTCTATGAAGGCAACATTTCTTCCACCCCCACCCTCCCTCAGTCAGCACACTTCTATGAAGGCAACATTTCTTCCACCCCCATCAGTCAGCACACTTCTATGAAGGCAACATTTCTTCCACCCCCCTCAGTCGGCACACTTCTCTGAAGGCAACATTTCTTCCACCCCCTCAGTCAGCACACTTCTATGAAGGCAACATTTCTTCCACCCCCATCAGTCAGCACACTTCTATGAAGGCAACATTTCTTCCACCCCCCCCCTCCCTCAGTTAGTACGCTTCTCTGAAGGCAACATTTCTTCCACCCCCTCAGTCAGCACACTTCTATGAAGGCAACATTTCTTCCACCCCCCTCAGTCGGCACACTTCTATGAAGGCAACATTTCTTCCACCCCCATCAGTCAGCACACTTCTATGAAGGCAACATTTCTTCCACCCCCCCCCCATCAGTCAGCACACTTCTATGAAGGCAACATTTCTTCCACCCCCTCTCAGTTAGCACGCTTCTCTGAAGGCAACATTTCTTCCACCCTCCCTCAGTCAGCACACTTCTATGAAGACACAGTTTTCTTTCTTTTTATGGCTTTGTTGGCGCTCGCACAATCTTGTTTTATTGGGTATTAAAGGCATTTAGCAGAACACGGACATCTTGTTTGATTGCTGACAAGTTCTCAGCCGGAACTATAAACAGTCCTTACTGACTGACAACAGGCAAGTAAACAGGCAAAGTGAGACCAGATGCGGCTGATAGAAGGGTGTGTCTGATGGAGACATTAGCACCGTCTGGGGAGGAGAGTGAGCTATCTTGGACCGGGAGGGAGGACAAAGAGTGTGTGTGTAAACCCTGTTTATGAATTGAGTGTGTGTATTGCATGTTTACGTGTCTGTAAGTGTTGTCACGAACCGACTCGAAGCCCGTAACCAAAAGGGAGACAACGTAGAGATCATGGATTAACAAAAATATATTTAATAACTGAAGTAGCCTATATACAATGAACAATGGTGTGCGTAGTCAGTAGTGTAAGTGAATGGTTGCCTGCATAGATGTGATAATGAGGGGTTTTGAAAGGTGCCAAAGCAAACAAAACAAAACGGCCACAAAAATGCCACAACCAAAATCCAGCAGTGTGTCTGCATGGAGAGAGTCTCCTCCATGAATCGGGGGGTATTTATCCCGGGACACACACTGTGTGTGTGTGTCACCCCTTCCAAACATTGAGGACTCCCCTGGCTCCAGTAATACCCCTACTGGCCCATCCCAGAACGCTCTGCGCTAAGCTGCTGGAAAACATATTAGCTAGCTAGCCTAGCGGCGCTGCAGCCAGGCCTGGCCTGCCATCAGCAACACATCTGTCTTCGATCAGCCCCAGGATTTCAGAATATTTCACCCAACAACCACCGTGGCCCACAACACGCTTGATAAATGTTTTTCGCCAGGATTCCTCGGGCCATTTAAGTTTGTCAGAGAGGACATGCTATTGATGATGGCCTCACGATAAGCGTTACCTCGCTGTTAGAGACGGTATGCTGTGTTCCAGTGTGTGACCCCCTAGAAAAACAGAATGGTACGGAGCCCCTAGTTAGTGGTGCTTCGGTTTTTGATTGAGGTTTCGAGTTCTTATTTCATTCCATGTAAGGCAAAGGTAGGACAATAGCCTGACCACTTATTGGTGTTTAAGTAAGTTGTCACACTTTACAGGGTTGGGAAGGAAGGAATTGAATGTGTAGTTGTATACCAGAGCGAGGGAGAGATTTAGAGAATGTGAGACAAAGGAGGATGTGGAAGGAGAGGAATGTGAGAGTTATGCACCAAAGTGCAGACTACTGTTCTGCAGTGAGGTTCCGCTCTTCTCGCTCTTCTCCTTCTCTCCTCTCACCTCTCTCGCTCTCTCTCTCACTTTCGCGCTCTCACCTCTCTCGCTCTCTCTCTCCTTCACTCTCTCTTTCTCTCACTTTCGGGCTCTCTTACCTTCGCTCTCTTCTCTCTCCATCTCGCTCTCCTCTTTCTTTTGTTACTGTGCTCTCCACCCTGCCTAGACTAGTGGCCAGGAAATGAAGGGATCCTGTAGTAGAGAGAGTGAGAGAAGGAGAGGAGTAGAATAGTAAGTGACAGAATAGAGCACGGACCGTTTTATATTTGACTGACTGGTTGCTGGTTCAGCCTCTGACTGGAAAAGACCTTCAGACTGCTAGACATGTCTCACACATCCACGTCGCTGTGGTCTGCACTCAGCCACACTGTCCGTCTGTCTCTCACATGTATGTTCCTGACTAAATGTGTGTATATCTATTTCTGCAGCATTACGACAATGTCTGCGTTGTATCTTTCAAGCGAGTCGTTTATATTTGGTGTGCGATGGGGCGTCGAACTTACCTGGTGAAATGAAGGCGAGCGAATGAATAAAATGTCTTTTATGAAGTTAGTTTTGTTTACCACGGTGTGTGCCATACAAACACCTTTTTTGCCGCTTAAATTCTGTAAATGTCATTTCTGTAAAACAGAGCGTCGTCAAGGCCTTTGGATGGGTCTTTATGTATTTTTAGTCTGTGTCATGTTTTGTTTGTGTCTTTGTCACGTATAGACACATTTTATGTAGCCTAAATACTGTAAACATCCTGTCTGGAAGCGGAGTGTTATTGTCAGTGCCTATGGGGGCTCTTTGTGAGTGAGACAGGGAGGCAGCCCCAGGCTTGTGAAAGCTACCTTTGTGGTGCTAGGGTAGTCATTGGCTGACATCCTATTCCCTATATAGTGCAATACTTCCCTTGTCTGCCCTTAGGGAGAACTTGGCCATCCACTGCCAATGGGAACATCTCCCCTCCTTTCCGGAGCCTGGGTAGATGATTGGTGATTTGAAGGTTGAGCTCCAGCGCCACAAACACACACTCCTTTGTGGGTAGTAGTCAGCACAACAGCGCCTCTTGGACGACCCTTGGTGGCCTTCTCCCCGCTTTTCACGCAAAGTGTAAAGGGAGAGGGAGGTTATAGCGAGGTAGTACGCTCAGCTCAATAAAGGAGCTTTTGATTCGCTGGGACCTCGGGTACCAAACCTGTGCCAACTTCAGGATTGTGACCGCTTCGGTCCAGCGAATCCTGTTCTGGCAACGCTCGCTCTCGCCTCGCCTCGTTCTTCTACCTTGGAATAACAATAATACTCCTAGATTGAATTTGAAAGTTTGTCTTTCTACCCGGATAGTCGTATTTCATCGAGGCTGGTCACAGAAAGGAACCCTCGACTCTTTCCCCTCGTGTGTCTCCGCGCCAGAGTGATTTTCGACTGAGCCGCACTTGTACTGCTATATTTACAGTTAGAAATATGCCGAGGTCATTCTGAATCGGGAACCCGAGATGCCGAACTATGCCTGAAACTTATTTTTAATTACATCGCGCGCCCTCAACGAAAACGTTCAAATTATGCTTTATTATATGGTTCAAGGGCTTCCTAACCTGAGCCAAGAGAAACTCATTCCATTTTGTTAAAGGGCCTCTTTTTTTCCCGTGTGTATCTGTGTGTGTGTGTGTGTGTGTGTGTCTCTTCCTAAAGTGGTTTTCAGCCCTGCGAGAGCCGAGCCTTACCCTCACTTTGACATGGAAGGGCCTCGACGCTGCCAATAAAATAAATACCAGCTGACTTGATTATACAGGGATACGGACCGGTGGAACACTGAGCCTGTTTAGTTTGGAGAACTCCAAATATAACACGCCTTTTTTTTTTTTTTTTTTTTTCACCCCTGAAGAATGAAGGAGTGACAGGGTGAACGACGGTGTGGGTGTGTGGGTGTGTGGGTGGGTGGGTGGGTGGGTGGGTGGCTGGCTATGTTCTGTTCTGCCTGTGGCCTCCCCTCTCAGACACCGGTTTAAAGAACTCCCTCTCTGTGAACCACCTTTGTTTGGCTGCAACTGTACTGCTACTGGACAGTAGGTCTTTTTATTAGGACCTCTGTCTTCTGTACGGTCCTGTTGGAAACTGGGAGGGTGTGTGTAACCATCCCATACGGGCATAGATTGACGTGGGTACAGAGCCAGGGCAGCGGTGGCCCCAGCCGCGGTTAGCCAGGGGCAGGGTGGCAGAGGGCACCGACGAAAGGCGCCAGTTTCACTTTGAAGGCACTTTGAGGCTTTAAAGAGGAAACGGAGGTGTCTTACAAAGCGAAGGCTGCGTGTTTAATTAGTCTGCCAGCACTGAAATGAGAGGGAAGGAGAGGAGGAGGAGGAGGTGGTGGCGGAGGGCAGAAGGCACAGACGGACCACAACTCCCTCTGTCTACAACGAGCTGAGAGCCCAGAGGCGCCAGCCACCAGCACCTCACAACACTTACCTTTGTCTGCCTCTATTTTCTCTCTCTCTCTTTCTCTTGGCCCTGTGGTAATACCACCTTGATGCCCAGTGAAGTCCCAGTCTAGCCAAAGATCTAGCTCAGATTGACTCTTCTGAGATGAGAAAGAGTGGAGGATGAGGTGGGGGGGGTGCAGGGGTCTCTATTAAGTTTCAGTTAGTGCTTAGAGGGCTTGTCGGAAGTCCCAAGGTTTCCCTGAGGGGGTTCATGTGCACCCATATACACGTTTAACCCCGTATTCTCCACAGTCCACACCACCTCTCTCTTGCTCTCTGTCTCTCTATCCAAATTCAAAACGAGCTGCCTTGCCATTTTAACGGAGCAGTCCACTATTGCCAAAATAGTGGAGAGAGACAGAGAGAGAAATATGGTGTTAATCATTTCATTCTTCTGCAAATCTTTTACTGTTTAACATTGAGCATTTCTGCTCGTCTCCCTCCCCAGTAGTCGTCAGTCGAATCAGTTGAAGGAGCAGCAGCCCCCCCCGCAGGTCCCGGCGTTGTCCCCGGCCCAGCTCCCCGAGGAGGCCGAGTGCCTCACCGTGCCCAAGTACAAGAGGGACCTGGTCCAGAAGCTCAAGATCCTCCGGCAGGAGCTGTCCAATCAGCAGCCCCAGGCAGGCCACTGTCGCATCGAGGTCTGCCGTGAGGAGATCTTTGAGGTAAACTGATGATGGGGGCCTTGTGTGAAAACCCTGTCCAGGTGTGTGATTGAAGGCTTCATTTTATACTGGATCATAATGGATTGCATTTTCTTGTAGATACGTAATGCTTTACATTGAGAGGCGTAACTCACTCATCCGCCACAAATCAAGAATACTTTTTATAGTAGGCTGCACAAACCTTCCTAATATTGAGTTGCACCTCCCCCTTGCTTTTGCCCTCAGAACGTACAGCCTCAATTAGTCGGGGCATGGACTCTAGATGGTGTCGAAAGCGTTCCACAGGGATGCTGACTCCAATGCTTCTCACAGCTGTGTCAAGTTGGTTGGATGTCCTTTGGGTGGAGGACCATTCTTGATGGACGTGAGAAACTGTTGAGCGTGGAGAAACCCAGCAGCACTGCAGTTCTTGACAACCCTGTGCTCCTGGCACATACTACCATACCCCGTTCAAAGGCACTTAAGTTTTTTGTCTTGCCCATTCACCCGCTGAATGGCACACATACACAATCCATGTCTACAAGGCTTAAACATTTTCCTTTAACTTGACTCCTCCCCTACGCTGATTGAAGTGGACTTAACAATTGGCATCAGTAAGGGATCAGACTATGGTCAGACTTTGTCATGGAAAGAGCAGGTGCTCTTAATGTTTTGTACACCGTGTACACACTCAAAGGCATACATGTCAAAATGACACATGCAATAGTACACTGCATGCTCATACACCCAAACAAGTGCTTATACTGAAGAAAAAAAAGAAAAAATATATATCTATATAAACATACTTAAACAGGCTCTGTTACAAGTCTACAAACATGCACACCCATACGATTTATAGGTTGCTTTGCATCCATTTACAGTCGGCAAGAAAAGGCCTACTACAACTGAGCAGTAATACCCCCAAATTCGTTACGATTTGCAGTAAAAACCAGAGAGGAAAAAGGCCCTTTCAAACACCAGTTTCCTCTTTCTTTCGCCTCCTCCAATCATCTGTTCTTCCGCGGCAAGGCATTCTTTCAGGATGATTTCAGCAGTTAAAAGTGGGGGGAAGGAGGGGGGGGAGGAGAGAGGAAGGAAGGAAGGACCTAGTGGCAAGTTTTGGGGACGAACATCTTTCGCCAGTACAATTTGAGCAAATGAAGAAAAGATGACTTCATCCTGGGGACGTAACAGCCACGGGGACACAATGTGCAAGAAAGCAAAGCGAGCGTGCGCCCGTGTGTGTGTGGCGCGCCCTGCCTGCGATTTCAACAGGGACTGGTGGCCTTGTTCGCCACTGACCAGTGCACTGTAATTTCCTAACTAATAACCCTCGCTTCACTCTCCTGCATCTCCTCGAGCCTGCTTCCTGTGCTTTGCTGCGTTCACCGTTGCAACACTCCTCACAGCTCTGTGCTGTGGTGGCAGGAGTTTGTTTTTGATGGCAGCCCTCCCGAGTTACTCTGGACCCTGATAGAGGAGAGGGAGTGAGAGAGAGCGGGGGCGGCGAGAGAAAGCCCTTACGTGACGTAAACGGAGCTAGTGCACGTAAAGCCCACTCACACATGCACTCGCTCTCTTTCCCAGGCACATGTGTCATGGTGTTGGTGCATTCCTGCTGGTTTCTCCCAGGCACCACTAGGGCCTAGTCTACCAGGAGAGCGAGAGAACGAGGAGCGGTGTACAGCGCTGTCAAACAGCTCTGGATGGTGAATTGACTCATCTGAGGGAGTATTATGACAATGGTAAATTGTCGACCGCATATTGCTGTACTCTCTGCCCCACTTAAATTATTATTATTTTAAATTAAAATAAAGAACAGACTTTACTTGACATGATCAATTGTGGAATTCGGATCCGGAACATTGTAATCCACTGTTGCTCTTACTGCTGCGTAAAACAACAAGCGCTGTTTAGAACAGAAACAGCATGATTGAGGGTTGAGTTGAATGGCCTGCAGGTTGGCACATTTTAACGTTAGGGGTGTATTCCGTAGCAAAATGTTTTGCAACAAAAACGAGAGTTTATATTTGACCAACTCGGGTAGGTTCCTCCCTGTTTGGTTCCTAGTGAATACACCCAAGGTTAACAGACCCATGCGCTCGTTTGTTGTGTTGCAGGAGTCGTACCGCCAGGTGATGAAGATGCGTCCCAAGGACCTGTGGAAGAGACTGATGGTCAAGTTCAGAGGAGAGGAGGGCCTGGACTACGGAGGAGTGGCCAGGTACTGCAGTCATCCACACCTCCAGGCTGAAACACTGTTTAATAATACCACGAGGTCAACCCATTGAGCAAAATTGTTTTCATCAGTCAATCTATGGTCTTTGTCTTTTCAACCAAAAAGATGCCTTTTCAAAATATTTAGCTCATAGGGCAGTAGTCCAGAAAGAAACAACCTCTGTGGAAATTCACATTCAAAAAGCTTGATGCATCAAACAGAATATTTTTGGGGGCATGTGGCCAACACGCAACCCAAAATAATGGTGTTTTTATTATGCCGGTGTCACGTGACTAACAAGATGTCTGTCGTATAGGGAGTGGCTGTACCTGCTGTCCCATGAGATGTTGAACCCCTACTACGGCCTGTTCCAGTATTCCAGAGACGACATCTACACCCTGCAGATCAACCCAGACAGCGCCGTCAACCCGGTGAGAGGGAGAGGAGAGAGAGAAATAGAGGAATCAATAGATGCATAGAGAGAGACACATAATAACAGAGAGGAGGATGGAGAACGAGCCACAAGCTGAATTCCTACGAGAGGGAGGTTCTTGTAGACTGAAGGAGGGGGAGGAGTAGACACGGGGAGAATCTCAATGACATTTTCTTGATTCCTCGTGTCCTCTCACCACCACCTCAAGCCCATTGGATGAGAAAGTCAGAGGGGAGGGACCTCGGTATAATAATGATGATAAGCTACATTTATATCACGCTTTTCTCTACAACCCAATAGTGACCACACTCGCACACAAAATAATCATCGATGGCCAACCTCAAAACTCATCTCTCCCTTTTTCTCCAGGAGCACCTGTCCTACTTCCACTTTGTGGGTCGTATCATGGGCATGGCGGTGTTCCACGGCCACTACATAGACGGGGGCTTCACCCTGCCCTTCTACAAACAGCTGCTGGGGAAACCCATCACCCTGGACGACATGGAGTCAGTGGACCCAGACCTCCACAACAGCCTGGTCTGGATCCTGTGAGTAGGAGACACCGACGACACGTACAGGGGCTCTGACACGCGTTTTGGTCGCATATGCTCCTAAATATTTTACTGTGCGACTTGGAAATTTCAATCTGGGAGCACCAGTGCACCTAGGAGGGAAAAAAAGTCTGATAATAATTGTTGCAATGATTAGGCTTCACTGTAACGCTGTTTCCGAGTGGCCTAGAGAGGGGGAAAATGGTTATTGTCTCCAGCGTAAACTGTTCAGAAATTGTGACTCGTATTACAATGATTTTTCCTATTGCAATGTTTTTTCCTTCTATTGCACGTTGGCGCTGCAGCTGGAAGCTTCTCCAGTGACGGGATGCATTTTAAGATTCAGAAACCCTGGGCCGTTCTAAAACGACTCGCGTGCCGTTAACACCGTAGCTAGCTAACGACCTGGTAACTTTACCAGTATATGCAAACATTTGGCGGCACAGAAAGAATGCAAAAGGGATAGCTTCTTCAGGAGATCATTGCAATGAATGAATGACTGATTTGCATGCTGTCACTCCAGAAGGTCACTGACATTCTTAAAGTGACAGTGTACAATTTTCAATGTAATGCATCTCAGTAGGAAATGGTGCTTTTTACACAATGTAAAAACCTAATATTCCACTAATTACTTTGTCATTTGAATGACTGGGATTCGTATCAACATTTTAGCTTTTATCATAAACAAATACATGTGCATGTGCTTCAATACTAACTAGAATTCATATAGGCCCAGTAAAGGCTGCTCCAGAGTTCAATGGCGGCGAGCTTTACACCACTCCAGCCGACTCTTGACATTGTGCATGGTGATCTTAGGCTTGTGTGCGGCTGCTCGGCCCGTGGAAACCCATTTCGTGAAGCTCCTAGCGAACAGTTCTTGTGCTGACATTGCTTCCAGAGGCAGTTTGGAACTCTGTTGTGACAGACTGCTTTTACGCTCTGTGTGCTTCAGCACTCGGTGGTCCCGTTCTGTGAGCTTGTTGCTCCTAGAAATTTGACAAACTAACTTGTTGGAAAGTCGGCATCCTATGACAGTGTCACGTTGAAAGTCACTGAGCTCTTCAGTAAGGCCATTCTACTGCCAATGTTGAACTATGGAGATTGCACGGCTGTGTGCTCCATTTTATACATCTGTCAGCAACGGATGTGGTTGAAATAGCTGAATCCACTCATTTGAAGGGGTGTCCTCATACTTTTGCATATAGACCTGGACACACACACAGTGTTGAGGCAGACATCTACACACACACACACACACACACACATACAGACACTTGCACACAGACACAATTGAACTTACGTGAACCCCCGAAGTCATACAATACTGTACAAGCACAGCCATATACAGTATATTCAGACACACAGGATAGCATGTGTAATGTTTGAGTTTGCACGTGTGGCTGTGAGCTGACAACCTTGAGCTGACCTGTTGGTTGTTTTGTATCCATGAAATGCCACTAAAACACCAGCATGAACCAACTGCTCTCCCATCAAGACTAGCGCCCTCTGTTGACAAGACAGGCTAACATGTCCGACGACTAACATGTCAGTCTTCTCCGCTCCAGGGACAACGACATCACGGGGGTGCTGGACCATACATTCTGTGTGGAGCACAATGCCTACGGCGAGATCATCCAGCACGAACTGAAGCCCAACGGCAAGACTGTCTCTGTCTCCGAGGACACCAAGAAGGAGTATGTCAGGTACGGAGGAGGAGGAGGTGGCCGCCTTGGTCCCACGCACGCGCACACACACAGCCGACACGATACGCACACAGCCGACACGATACACACAGCTGACATGTTTCTGTACAGCACTTTGAGATATCAACTGATGTAAGAAGGGCTATGTAAATAATTTTGATTTGATACACACAGCCGACGTGATAGACACACATCCGACGTGACACACACACACACACACACACACACACACACACACACACACACACACACACACACAGCCGACGCGATACACACACACACACACACACAGCCGACGCGACACACACACACACAGCCACACACACACACACACACACACACACACACACAGCCGACGCGATACACACACACACACACAGCCAGCCGATACACACACACACACACACACACACACACAGCCGACGCGATACACACACACACACACAGCCGACGCGATACACACACAGCAACCGTCATCACCCCTCAGGTCTGAAGTATACACCTGAAACATACCTTGTGATAGAGTGACATTGTTCCTCTTAGAACCAATGGGGTTAATTTATTATTTGATTTGGTTGCTCTCTCAAGAGTGACCTGTTCCGACCAAAAGAAAGCAGCTGCATGCCAGCCAGTTAGCAGCGCAGTAGTCTCTCCCCCATCCATAACCGAAGTTAAATCTGTCTGGAACATAGGGGATATGAGGGTGAAGAGGAATAATTCCGCTGGTGCGCTGGTTTTTGCGTCACTGATTATTTGGACAAATCACAATTATGCAGAGATGGTTGTTACCTGGCATCTTTTGAATTTCAGAAGGGGAGGGATTCGATTGGCTCATAGATGGCCAAGGGTTTCAAATTACTACGCCTCTCGCACTGAGCCAAATCTCAACCCTGCCCTCCAGAACCAAATCTGAATTTGGTTCTGTCTTTCCAAGATTACCAGCACACCAAATATACTTATACCCCAGTCCTGGTTTTGGTTGAACTGCTGTGGGGGTTTCACATGTTGCAATGTTATATTGACTTAGGTCTTCTCTCTTTACAGGCTGTATGTGAACTGGCGTTTCCTCCACGGCATCGAGGCTCAGTTCCTGGCCCTGCAGAAGGGTTTCAACGAGGTCATCCCCCAGCACCTGCTCAAGTCCTTTGACGAGAAGGAACTAGAGGTATGTAGACAGTTGCATATAACATGGTCTAGGAAAGAAATGATTCACTTACTGGAAACATGACATCATTTCTCAAGAGCATACATCTTTGTGTGGGTATCCTGAATAGGGGAGGGGGGGTTCCAAGATGAATCTGAGACCTTGGGATATACTTTTTAAATTAAATGAAAGGTGACAGCTATCATACTTTTTCCCACGAATATACACCCTTTCAAACCATCTAATCAGCTATGTTCTCCCCTCTCCTCCCTACCCCAGTTGATAGTGTGCGGCCTGGGGAAGATCGACATAGCGGACTGGAAGAGCAACACACGTCTGAAGCACTGCACCACGGACAGCAACGTGGTCAAGTGGTTCTGGAAGGCCGTGGAGTCCTACGACGAGGAGAGGAGGGCCAGACTGCTGCAGTTTGTTACCGGGTCATCTAGAGTCCCACTGCAGGGATTCAAGGCTTTACAAGGTAAAGAGATGGGGGGGGGGGGAAGAGAATGGGTGATGTGTTTACAGTGCCTTCAAAAAGTATTCATACCCCTTGACTTATTCCGCATTTTGTTGTTACAGCCTAAATTTAAAATGTATTAAATTATATTTTTTTCTCGCCCATCTACACACAATACCCCATAATGACTAAGTGAAAAATGTTTGCTAAGTTATGGAAAATGAAATGGCTCATTTACATAAGTATTCACACCCCTGAGTCAATACTTTGTAGAGGCACCTTTGGCAGCAATTACAGCAGTGAGTCTTTCTGGGTAATTCTCTTAAGAGCTTTTTATACCTGGATTATACAATATTTCCACATTATTCTTAATTCAATTCTTCAAGCTCTGTCAAGTTGGTGGTTGATCATTGCTGGACGGCCATTTTCAAGTCTTGCCATAGATTTTAAAGCCGATTTTTAAGTCAAAACTGTAACTAGGTCACTCAGGAACATTTAATGTCGTCTTGATAAGCAACTCCAATGTAGATCTGGCCTTGTGTTTTAGGTTATTGTCCTGCTGAAAGGTGAATTCATCTCCCAGTGTCTGGTGGAAAGCAGACAGAACTAGGTTTTCCTCTAGCATCTTGCTAGTGCGTCAGCAAGGACTCCCTAGTTCTTGCTGATGACAAGCATACCCATAACATGATGCAGCCATCGCCACGATTGAAAATATGAAGTGGTACTCAGAGATGTTGGATTTGTATATAACGCTTTGTCATCAGAACATAAAGTTAATTTCTTTGCCACTTTTTTTTTTGCAGTTTTACTTTAGTGTCTCGTTGCAAACAGGATGCGTGTTTTGGAATATTTTATTCTGTACAGGCTTCCTTTTCACTCTGTCATTTAGGTTAGTATTGTGGAGTAACTACAATGTTGTTGATCCATCCTCAGATTTCTTCTATCACAGCCATTAAACTCTGTAACTGTTTTAAAGTCACCATTGGCCTCATGGTGAAATGCCTGAGCGGTTTCCTTCCTCTCCGGCAATTGAGTTAGGAAGGACGCCTGTGTCTTTTTGTAGTGACTGGGTCTATTGATACACCATCCAAAGTGTAATTAATAACTTCACCATGCTACCATCTACCAATGGGTACCCTTCTTTGCGAGGCATTGGAAAACCTCCCTGGTCTCTTTGGTTGAATATGTTTGAAATTCACAGCTCGACTGAGGGACCTTACGGATAATTGTATGTGTGGGGTACAGAGATGAGGTTGTCATTCAAACATCATGTTAATCACACTCTTTATTATACAGAGTGAGTCCATGTGACTTGTTAAGCACATTTTTACTCCTTTACTTATTTAGGCTTGCCATAACAAAGGGGTGTAATACTTATTGACACCAGACATTTCAGCTTAAATTTTTTTAATTAGTTCAAAATTCCTCTGACATTATGGGGTATTGTGTGTAGGCAAGTTACACAAAATCTCAATTTTAATCCATTTTAAATTCAGACTGTAACCCAACAAAATCTGTCAAAAGTCAAGGGGTGTGAATACTTTCTGAAGGCACTGTAAGTATCTCTAGCTTTTAAAACAATTACATCTGTTTTCTTTGATCATATCTCCACTACCCTACCAATTGTACCTACAGTGAATAGGATTCACCATCTTCATCGATTGTTTTCATAATTTATCTGCAGATTATCAACCAAAAAGCCTACCGGTATACAAATTATGGAGCCAGATGAACGGCTCAGTAAGCCTGTGCTCTTGCACGTCATGGCTGCATATGAAACACGCAAAAGAAAAAATATGAATGTGCCAGGAAACAATAGGTTGTGGATTTCGACTCGTTACCACATTTTATAAGGGACGTGCAAATTGACTCGTAGACGATGGAAGAGCATCAGGCTCTCTCCCACTGTGTAAAGAAATTTGACTGTAACCACAGCGTACACAACACACACACCCAGGTACCGAGAGGCGGGACAGACAAACGAGCAGGGCTTCCTTGTCATCGCTCACTTTGTGACTGACAGGCGCTTGTCCTATCAATAGATCGCTAGAATGTTTTTAATATATTTTCTGACTTGTGAAAAAAATAAGTTGCTTAATTAATTTAAGTGGAAAAAGTACCTGGCTGAAAGTGAGTTTAACTGGCTATATAGCCGACACTAGTGGAAAACACTGTGCGAGTCTGACTGCCGGAGTTGACCCAGTCTTCATGACAGAGTCGTGGTCGACCTCAGTTGATTTGGTTAAATCCAGACAGACAGGAAGCCCTGGGGGAACAGAAGACCTCAGAGTGCAGCTGTGTGTGTTTCGCAGTGTGCGTGTTTGAGAGTTGATCTTTCTGTTCAAGCCGTGCGTGCCCGTGTGAGAGAGAGTGTGTGTGTGTGTGTGTGTGTGTGTGTGTGTGTGTGCCTGCCTGCCTGTGAGTCTCTGTCAGTCAGTCTGTCTGTCAGTGTCTGAGGCCAACCCAGCTGTCTTTCTGTATGAAAATATACAGTATATAAAATATACACCCAGTCTTGTGTTAAAACAGCAGCCATGTTTGTTCACGTTCTAAACACTGAGTTCAACTGGTCAACTGTCCTGAACTGTCTGACTTCTGTGTGTCGAGAAATATAATGATGGACAGCCTGAGAATTTATGATGACTCTCTTTTTCTCTCTCTCTGTGTGTGTGTGTGTGTGTGTGTGTGTGTGTGTGTGTGTGTGTGTGTGTGTGACCCTCCAGGTGCCGCGGGGCCCAGGCTCTTCACCATCCACCAGATTGATGCCAACACCAACAATCTACCCAAAGCCCACACCTGGTGAGTACAGTTACTGTACCACTGCTCCACTTAGACACACAGATACACACTGCTACAAGAATGCTACTCCATACATTTAACAACATATTCTTAATTAGTGACCTGTCAATGAGGCAAAGCCATGTTACGAAAGGGTGTCCAATCTCCCAACTAATATGGTTTGACCGGTTTTAAATGCATGTCCAAATCCAATATTAATGTTTTGTATGTAGCACGGTTTAAAGAGAATTATTGAAATGCTTGTTGGCGTCAATTCATCCCGTAATGGATGGGTTGCCAACTGGCGATTTGACATGAAAATAAAATGTCATTCATTTATCGATGGATAAAGGTTCTTCAAAACTGTCCCTTTAAACCTAAAATGTACTCCTCTCTCTTCCAAACTCTTTCTCTCCCTCTCTGTCCAGCTTTAACCGGATTGACGTTCCCGCCTACGAGCACTATGACAAGCTGTACGACAAGCTGCTGACAGCCATCGAGGAGACGTGTGGCTTTGCGGTGGAATGAGTGACACATCAGTTGGGAAGTGTGTGTGTGTGTCAGAGTGTGTGTATTTTGTGCGGTCAGCGCAGCAAGACTATAGACTCTGCTGTCACCACGGGAACCCTGCAACGTTCAGGCACGCCCATGAGGATTGTGACCACACCCCTTTCTGCTGCCCAGTTCCCCAGGACAGTATGGAGACCGACTGCAGAAGGACAGACAGACTGAGAGGCAGACCACACGGGAACCCTCTCCTCTCTCTCTCACTGCATTCTTTTTTTTCTTTCTTTTTTAAAAAATATCACTTCCTTTTTCAGCTGCTACAGAGGAGTGACGATTACATACCTTGAAACCCTGTGAGAATGACAGCTTTTATTTAGTTTTTTTAAAGCTTTCTTTTTGTAATAGCTTGTATGTAATTATAATGGTGAAATCCACAGAACAACCAGTTTTGTGTTGGACCGGGAGTTTTTCCTGACCGAATAAAACTCTGGTCCCTAGTATGTGCGTTCCGTGAAAGCACTTTATCTTTTCTTTTTTAGTGGGTCGTCTGGTGCGATCGAATGCCAAGGTCCAGACTGCAACGAGAGTATTTTAGAGAAGTTATATTGTCTTTGGCCTGGGGGAGAGAAATATGGGTCCACACTGAGTAGATGACTAGGGCCAGGGGTGGGGGGGGGGGTTCCTGACCATGAGCTAACCAGGAGAAACTAGGTCTTACTAATGACCAATACAGTCTCACACAGCTAACTTCCTGCCACCTCTTGACATCAAAAAGCTAATAGACATGCTAACCTGAACACCTAACCCCGTCCAGCTACACATGGAGTAGACCTGTTGCGCTTTGGTGAAAGTCTGAGTTGAACTTAACGCTAAACATCATTATATCACACTGTACCTTTAAATCTCACCATAGAAATTCCTTATCAAACGCTCAGTGGGTCATTGTCTAGTGAGTGGAACTCTGTCCCAGGGACCAGGCTAGTTGAAAGCAATTCAAGGACGATGTCAGTGTTTTCAAAAGTGACATCCAACCTAAGATGGCAGGATGTTTTTTCCAGTTGCCACTCTAGAGCACTTTACAAACTGAATGGCGACAAAGGACGTGCTTTCTTCATATTAAGTTCAAATGAATATACCAAGTTATATTCCAACCATACTGCATTCAATGAGAATATACAGATAAGAAAGTATATCTACCTGTCATTTTGAGTATATATGTGTACAAAAACATACCTATTTTGTATATGGCTTGTTCCTCTTTCTATTCATGTACATGCTAGCATGTTGGTGTTATCACAGACCTCTGTATTCTCAGGTGAAGTCATCTTTCTTTGTGAGGCTGACTTGTGGAAGGGGAGATGATCTTCTGGTTATGGAAGCCGTTGTCAGGTCAAACCCGTGACCCTCTCCTTGAATGCGAGCTGAGTGCATAACCTTTAACCTTTTGGCCACTAAGAGACTGAGGTTGGGCCCAGAGAGTGCTAGAGTTTAAGTCTAGAAGGGATACAGCTTTTGTCAAAATGGACGTTTCGTAGAAGGTTGAGGAGAATGAACCTAGCAGGTTATGAGAATTAGGTCATGGTTAGGGTTAGCTAAAATGCATAGAAAAATCACCTTTTGACACGCTGTGTACCATCTAGACATGACCCTAATAGAGCCTCTACCACAACCCTTGCATGAATGGACTTTTTTTTAAACAATATTTATTTGCTATTATTTTGTCCCTTCTGAGCAAAATGTGTGTTGACATGAGAAAAATTCTGTTGAATGTTTTTTTAATGCTGCCTGTTTAATAGCAGTGGACGTGGACTATGACCATTGACTGTATTCACCTGCGTACATGCAAAATAAAATAGACCCAATCCAGTGTGATCAAAGGTAAAGCAGATTCTCTTCAGAAAGACAATTATCAAGTATCCTAGAAATTGTGCTTTTGCACAGTATAAGATATTGTTCATGTGGTGGATCACAAGCAACCTTTTAATTTGACAGAAAATGAATAAAATGCGTAAAAAAAAAATATATATATATTTTTTTTTTGCACACGCAGACTTGTGTTGCCGTTATAATCAGCAACTTCCATCTATTTACAAAATAGTTAATGGACTGATTGACTTTTTATGTAAATATATACTCGTGTAGATATGCACACAGAGCTCATGTCCAGTGCGCGCACACAGTACTGTTTTCTGCTATCTACGTCTAACATAATTGACTTTCACTCAGTTTCTAGATAATAGATCAGACCATATGGACTGTTGCTTCTCGTAGCATGCTTTGCCAGCCGAGCCCTGCGACATTTAGTCGCCGACCGGTGCAATTTCTCACATGGTGTAAAACCCACATTATTCTGTGTGTATGTAAGTATTGTGTGTGTAAATTAGTTTTCTTTTTGCTAACTTTTTGTCTGAAATTTTAACATTTTTATTTCTCATTTCAGTCTTTTGTATTTATTACAGTGTGTTCATAGTTTTTTCACATCAGCTGCTCTGTGAGCTTCAACTGACACTGTAAATAAGAAAAATAAAAGCGGAAATTATAAACCTCTTGTACCCTTGCAGAAAACAAGCAATAAACTCTATGCTGTTTGGAGCTCACAGCATAATGTTTCATAGAATAAAGTGTTATGTTCTTTCCTAGGTCTCATAAAATGAAGGGAATTGGTAAGACATTTCATCTAAGTTGCACACAAAATGAGGGCCGATTATTTACCATTTAAGGCTCTCAATTTCAAAATCCATCCTCTCATCTGCAATGATTTGAAAAGACTTGACGGGTGAAAACAATGTAGTGGAAGCTCCATGAAGATGGCTTTCATCCGGGCTCATTTCCCAAAAGCATCATGAACTTAACCTTAATATGCTTTTGGGAAACTGGACCCTGGTCAGACCGGTGCACTGTACCAGGGACAGAACAGCTACCTGGGCCGGGTCCCTAGAACAAGTGGCCTTGTCAGAACACACGATTGATAAGTGATGTTCACATCTATATAATGTCACATTTAGACCAGAGTTTAGCGTGTGTAAAATTGACTTTTTTCCTATTTTAATTAACTTATGTTATTCTAAATCACGTGGGGGAAATGCCAGTGCCATCAAGGTAGGCATTTAGGTTGGAGTCCACAGATATTCCATATTCTGACCATGATTTAATTCCACTTTTATACACAACTGTGAATAAGGTCAAGAACCTGCCAGTTTCAAGAGGGAAAAGCATCTACTTATTATCTAACCACAATCTCCATGTACTAATTATATAAACTGATACTAGGTAGGTCAATGAGTAGTCCATTTTAACCAGGGGATTGTAAATATAGAATAAATTACCATTCTTAAAGATCTATTTTACCTGGAGATTAATGTGAATCTAGTCATGGCAGAAAACTGACATGACAGGCAGGGCTATTTATGCCCTTTTCCTACAGTGAAGTATGAAATGCTGTGTCATTATGCAGAATCCTTCATGTATGGTTTTATAATTTGTAGGGATTGAGAAGCAAACTAAATTGGATGACAAGGAAAGTTGCAGCAAATGTAGTAACCTTTGTGCTCTCTAGAATGTTTTAATCATATGCCTGCCAACTTTTCCAGTTACCTTTAATTTGTAGGCTAGAGCATATGTTAAATATTCTTAGCCACAATCTGTAATAACCAGGTAGGGCAATACATTTAACAGACAATTGTGTTCATTCCCTTCATACGTATCATTCCATTACATCATTTGATTTAACCCACCTTTTATTTCTTTCCTGTGTAAACACTGTGACATCCTTGTGATTGAGAGTCAAGTAATAGTGAATAATAGTTAATGAAGGCCAAAAGCAAGTTGTGGTAAAAATCTAATCGGGACCTATAGACTTATTAATCATTATGGAGCTCAAACCGTGACTTGGCACTTGCCCTCACAGTTTAATGATCAGTGCAGGCAATTAGGGTATTATATTATACCAAACTATTATATAATTATGTAGGCATTAGGATTCATTCCCTAAAAATAAGTGGAAAAAGTGTTTTTACACATCTACCCATAGGTACTGAACAGAGACTAATATGTTTTCATGCCTATCTTTCTATATTCTAAACCATTCTCCGTGGTTCTACATTCAAGTCTTGCGCTGATCAAACTCTAATTTAAAAAAGGTACACCTTATTTAAATGGATTGTTTGAGATTTAAATAGAAAAAAAACCTCCCTGATCACAAATTGGTAGGACACCCAGTGGGTGTGCGCTGTTCGGGGTTTATTCAAACGTATTCGGTGTGCATAGGAAAGGCATACATTTCCTGATTATGAAATCGGCCCCATACACCCTATTCTCATGGTACCTGGCCTTGTACACTAAGGATGTCTTTTTAACCATTGATTTGTTTGTTAGTACAGTAGTTTACTGGCAAAGGGAACCTTTACAGAATTCTGATTATCAACGCTCTCTGGTGTTGGAACAGCGTAGGGGGTTAGTTCCATAACCTAAAAACTGGACTAATAGGTCATTCACAGTACAATCAAATAAACAATTCGACATTGTTAAAAACGCTACGGGAGACAAATCCTGCATACCATTAAAAGGAAGAGATGGAATCAAAGAATCTTGTCCTGAGTTGCATCCAATTTTCACAATGGTCCCGTTTGGTTGTGAAAGACAATTCACTGGACTACACATCTTTACCACATGACAATCAAAACGACAGCACACAAAATGCACAGTGAGGGAGCCATTTTTTTAGCATTCTTAAATAATCAAGTATTTAAAACAAATCGAAGAGTAGGACTCCAATCTGTGGGTTTTTAGAGACTTTAGAGTTTGTTTTCAGCAGCCGAAGGAAAGCTAGCGGCAGGTAGCTATAGATTGCTAACTCGTTAGCGGGGTCAGTGCAGACAGCTGGTGTTGTACTGGAAGGAAGCCATTTGCACACGACCCCGTAACCTTTGGACCTCCAAGTCGTGGAAGTAGTCGTCGTCGTTCTGGACGATAATCTTCTGCAGCTCGCCTATCTCCCTCTCCATCTTGGAGCGCAGCTCCAGCTTCATATTCTGAAGGGCCTGCAGAGAGAGAGAGAGAAGCGCTTTAATATCCTGACCCCCAACACCGCATGAAGTAGTCACATGCTGAACCCTGAAGAAGTTCACCTGTAAAGTATGAGCATTTATCTCAATCTCCCCAGAAATGTGCAGACAAAGTAGAGGTACAATGTAGTAAATTGTGTGTGACTGAGCCTGCATTTACCTTTTCTTGGGCCTTCTTCCGTACTTGGATATCCTGTCTCTCTGTAGCGAGAGTGTCGGCCAATAATGAAAACTGAAAGATGGCAGAACAGCGTGGAATGAGCTTTCAGCTGTCCCGTTCTTTCACATCAGTGCCGATGGAGGAACAGAGACGAGATCAGGAACTAATTCCGCATAGCGTGGTGTGTGTTCATATGAAAGAGGGTCGTGTGTTGGTTCTACCTGGTCCTTGTAATAGTTCTCCATAGATTGGATCTGGTCTCTGTGTTTTTTCTGGTGCTCCTGGCGCTGCTCCTTGGCGTAGGCCCTCTGCTCTCGGAGACGAGCCTTCTGCACCTCCAAGCCCTCCTCAAACACCTGCTTAAACATCTGGAACACAACAATCAATCGTTACATGTGTTTGTATAGTCATTGTGTTCATGACCTGTTTCCTTTTGACTTTACAATGGAGCTAAATACATGACAATTGTGTCAAATCTTCCCTTTAAAAAAATACATGGGGTGGAAAATGGAATGGAAAGTACAGTGTTGAAGCGTTGAAACATGAAATTCTAGGAGCGTCTCTAAACCGTGTTGGGGATGGAGGCTTAGCGCGGCATCACTAACTGACCCTCTCCTCTTTCGTGCGGGCCCTCATCATGCGTGCTCGGAGCTGGACGTGGTAGTCACCGTGGTACTTCTTGGCCCGGGCGATCTGCTGCCTCTGCTCCTTCAGACGGTTCTGAGTCGACTTCTGTTGCTGGATACGCTCCTTAAAATCCCTCTGGAGGGAGAGGAGCGACACAGCTGTACAGTTAGAGGGGCTGTTTGTATTATTGCTTTGTGTGTGTGTGTGTGTGTGTGTGTGTGTGTGTGTTTAAGAATGTGTGAGAGACATAGGACTGGTAATATATATATATATGTATATGTGTGTGTTTTTTTTCTCCAGCTTACATGTATGCTGAAGCTCGTGCATGTTTTTGAGTGGCTCACCAGGCGTCTGTTGTGTTCTTGCTCTTTGCGGATGATCTCCCCCAGCAGGTTGTGTCTCCTCTGAGCCTCTTCCACCTGGAGAGAGAACATTGACACGTTAACGGGAGGAGATCGAGGTGGAAAAGTTGCAATGGTGAACCCTGGTCTCAGGGCTCTGCACTTAGACATCTGTTTTAACGTTACAGACAGGTAGGAGACTTGCAGAGATCCAAGCCAAGATAAGCTAAAAACATCCCAGCTCGCCCTGTGGTTTATAGTGTGTTACAGCGCCCCCACCTGGCTGGTGAGTTTAGTGCGTGGGCCCTGCCTCTGGTTGTCCAGGGAGAGGGAGGCGTTGAGGCGGTCCACCTGGCCCAGCTGCTGCTGCCACATCCTGCCAAGGGCGTGGGGCGAGAGGTGCAGGTGGGGGAACTCCTCCAGGAGCAGGGGGAGCAGGTCGTTGTCCTTCACCTTCACTGGAAAACAGGGGAGAGGGAGAGAGAGAGAGGGAGAGAGAAGCACAAACGGTTAATATAGAGGGACAAATCCATAACTTGCACTTAAGAATAATGCGCAAATCCATATCAAGCTCTTTCTCCTAAGGCATATATAGTTGTGAAAGGATTGAATAGATAGCCAAGGAAACATCCTCCATGTTAGTTTCACCGAGGCCAATGCTGCGTTTTTAGGTTCAGGGCAAAAGAAGGAGAGGAAGCCACTTTGTACTTTGATTAGATTTGAGTTGATACGGTCTCCATCTCCAGCTTGGGGGTCTTACTTGGTGGGGCTCTCCTGGTTTTGTCCTGTCGCCTGCGGCCCGGAGTCGGTTGTCTGGTCCTGGGGGAGCGGTGTCGGGCTGCTGTGGTGTACACTTGGGACGGTTTGGGGGTTCGGGGAACATCTCTCAGTATAGCCTCTCTGTACTCCCTCTCCTACAGGGCAAAAGCACACAGAATGTCTGCTGTAGATAATATTGGGACACACAGTCTCTCTATCGCAGTCTCTGCCGGAGGGCTACTGTGTACACAGTCACATGGTGTCTAAACGCACACACCTCCCCAGGGCTACAATGAGTAGGTCTGCTGCTGTTTACACACACCTCTCTCCCCCTCCCTCTCTTACCGCCTCCTGTGCTCTGGTTCGTTCCATGGCCATAGCAGCCCGTTCTCTATCCTCGTACACTTTCAGCTCCTCCTCATAGGCTGTTTCCAGCTAGAGAGAGAGAGGTGTACACGCCAACTATGTTGGACCGTTCAACTTGTCTCTTTTAAAAAGGTGACCATCTTTATACTGAATGTGCGTTGGTCAATGTGATGATGTGGCAATTCCCTCTGACCTGGCGGTGTTTGTGATGGGGCTGTAGACGGCGGAGTTGTCGGCGCGTACAGGCGACGGTGTGTCTCTGTGTGACCCCTCCACTCACCGCCTCTCTCACGGCGCCCTCTAGCTGACCTGAAAGGAAGCGGCGGGCCCGGGGAGGGGAGGGGGACAGGGGGCAGGTACAGGGGGATGTGGGTGCTCGCGGCGTACCTGGGAGAAGGGTCAGAGGTTAAAGTTTAAAGCCGAGGAAACGTTAAATCACAGTGTTGGGCAATAATGACTTATTGTAGTTCTACATTCAGGCTAGTCAACGGTGCTTTTGTTGGAGAAGTGTGGTGCAATCTGGGACCGTATCCACAAAGCATCTCAGAGTAGGAGTGATGATCTAGGATCTGCCCATACAAATCATATTCCTTATGATATTAAAGGCTAAACTGATCCAAGATCTGAGATGCTGTATGAATACGGCCCCTGACGTGATTGAAGAGGTGGAGTGTATGTACCTGTTGGCCTCCTTGGGGGCCTGCGACACTCCATGACACTGTCACTGTGGTGAGACTGTTTGTCCTCCTCCTTGACCTCGTCGGGCTCTCTGCTCTCTCCTAGCGCTCTATTTAACATCTGACGAGTGGAAATACACACACACACACACGTTAAAACCTAGATTTACATTGCCGAGATGCCGGGGGTGACACAATCCCAGCTCCCGACACCTTAGTTTTCCCCCACACACAATTTAGCGGTGCGATGAATGGTCAGCCGGGAAGCACGCAAAGTGAAAACACGTCGGGTGAGATTATTCTCCGGGTGAATGGGGCTGGAAGGCATCCATCAGGCGGTGAGACGGCTCAGAACTCACCCTGTATCGCCACAATGTAAATATAGCTTGACACACACGGTCATTGGACTAACCAGTAAGATCCACATAATGACAAGTGCGCCACACCCACACACGAGTTTACCACTCACCAGGTCCAGCTCCTCTAGTCGTTGGGACAGCTTCTCAGACATGTGGTGCAGCTCCTGTTCTGCCTTCCTGTTTCTCTGTCTACGCCAGGAGAGAGGCTCCTCACAATCCTCCTCCTCTAGTACCCTGCTACTGCTGACAGGAGAGAGGGAGAGAGAGAGAGCGTGTGAGAGAGAGAGGGGGAGGGGGATGGAGAGGGGCAAAAAGGTAGGAAGAGTAGAGACAGAAAGGGTGAGGCAGGGAGGTGAATGTTAGATTGAGTGGCCTCTGTGTGTAACTAACTTGTGTGCATGTATATTGCTTTTCTCACTATGCATCTACAATGCTATTCTAACCACCTCCTGTTGTGTTGTTCTTACCTGAGCCCCGTCCGCCCCCTGTGAGCCCAGCTGTCCTGCTGCGTGAAGGTCTCTTCCTCCTCATCTTCCTCAGTGTCCCGTGGTGCCCTGTCCTCCAGCTCATCCTGCAGGGTGAGGAAATGAATGTCTGGCTGTGTCCGGAATAGAACCCTCCTGGGACCCACACTGGTAGGCTATAGAGAAAGAGAGAGAGAGAAATTTGCTAAATAAATTCAACAATTTAATCCTTAATTAGCTGTAAATTGAACATGCATTGGACATGCATTAGCAAATCATTAGATTTGAATTAGGCACGAGGTCGACTTCAACTATTGAATTAGCCCTCATTCGAGGCATTGTAACTACAACAGTCCAAAGGCCAAGCGGTTCGTCATGCCTTACTTCCGGCTGCTCCTTGGCCTCCTCTAGCCTGGCCTTGGTTTGATTGGACACAGACTTCTCACTCTCCACTACAAATGAAAAGCATGGAGGAATAAGAGGTTGAATAAGTCAAATTGATACATGGTTTGGAGGTGCTACACATTCATTCTGTGATGCATTGGACAGCGTGCGTCACCGGGTGAGTGGTTGAAGGCTGGCGAGCACACTCCATTGGTAACTGTGTTAGCCACTGGCCTTGGGGACTGAAAAGAAAGAGAGAGAGAGAGATGGTCATTCATTAGACAGAGAAAAGGGGACAGAGACAAAGGGGTGGATGCATTTCCACTCAATGGGGCTGGGAGAATTCACAATCAAACTGTGACAAAAGAGAACCCGGCAGGAGGAGGAGTCTCAGTGGCTAGCTAGCACATGCTAACGACATAATCGAATTGATTCAGCGTGGATATATTTGACTAGATGGACATACCTGCGAGGTGCCAGCAGGTGCCTCCTGCTCCACTGCGGCCCCGCTGTCGAGACCGTTGGCTGGGGGAGACTGGCTACCCGAGCGGGGAGCTCTGTCGGGCCTGTGGGGGGTAGTCTGGTATGGGGGCTGCAGGGGGATGGCTGAGCACAGGGGATCTCTCAGTAGAGTGGCCTGGGTGCCTGGCGTTCCCGGAGCACCCGTGGTGCTGGGGCCCGGGGCTTGGGAAGAGGCTTCTGTTAGGGAGGGGTAAAATAGGTAGCTGTTAGAGGTGTAGATTTTGTAGGTCATGTCATGTTATAATAGGGTTATGCAGGATGATTGAACAAAAGGTTCAAGTGAAATATTATTTTTTCTTTCTATCAGATTTGCCTCTAACTGGTTCACTGTTCTTTTAAGTAGCATACAGTTCTGAATTATTTATCTCAGATACAGGTCTGTACTCCTAGATATTAATGCCTTGCCAATAACCCTGGCATTGTGGGGCGGCAGGTAGCCTAGTGGTTAGAGCGTCGGACTACAAGATCGAATCTCCGAGCCGACAGGGTCAAATTCTGCCGTTCTGCCCCTGAACAAGGCAGTTAACCCGCTGTTCCTCGGCCGTCATTGAAAATAAGAATTTGTTCAACTGACTTGCCTAGTTAAATAAAGGTAAAACCCTAATCCTGTAAGTGGCTCTGGATAAGGGCGTCTGAATGCCATGCAAATACCTCGTCCACCTACACATCAACTCGGTACAGGTACTCCCTATACTCCCATGTTATTTTTACTCATTGTTAATCACTGTGTATGTATTCCTTGTGTTTTATCTTTAACTCTGCATTGTTGGAAAAGGACCCGTTAGTAAGCATTTCACTGTTAATCTACACCGGTTGTGTACGAAGCATGTGACAAATAAAATGGGATTTGATTTGAGTCTGAATGTAAATCCAGAAAGACAAGAGGACATCTTTTTCAGCATTCTATGTCATGGGCCAGGAACAGGCCTTCGGTTCCCGCCTACCTTCTTGTTTGGCCGTGAACGTGCGGGCGGAGTCTCCCAGGAGGATAAGCTCATTGGTCGAGCCTGTCTCCTCCGCATTCCAAGAGTGGAGGGAATGTTTGCTGCTAGACTGGACGGCAGAGCTGGAAGATCAAAGAAACACTGTAACGTGACCGATGTATCACTATCAAAGTAAACCAAAGAAAAGACCATCCAAACAGTGGAAAGTGCATCGGTGTGTCTGGTTCGTGTGATACCAGTCCAAGTCAGAACGTGTTTCAAAACAGTGCATTGGGTTTCCTGGTTTAGGAACAGAGGTTTACGTCACCCACAATGACTCATTCAGCTTTGTTGACTTTCCAGCCAGCCTTTCTGTGCGACAGCCGTCGGAACAGGCTGAGTAGACATAGTGACGTTACCGATGTTTGTGTTCCGTGTCCAACCTTAACATTCGCAGTTACTGTTGACATTTGTGTTGTGTGGTGCTCCCTGACTGGCTGTTGTGTCAACAGGATGTACCGACTTGCCCTGCACGATGATGACATTTGAAGTGGTCCTGTCTGGTTCAGTCGGGAGACCATGGCATTTGCAATGCCAGAGTAGTGGGTTTGAGTCCCGAGGCCACCCGTAAGTAAAATGTGTGCATGCATGACTAAGTCGCTTTGGATAAAAGCATCTGCTAAATGGTATTTACAAGCGTCTCGTGACGTAGCGTCTTTGGTTGTATCAACAGAACAGGAACTCTGCTTGAACACGGAACTGAATCTGAAACCATGGAAATGTACATAGAAGCTGTAGCGTGGAAGATCTTGAAACACTCACTGCACACTAGAATACTGGGAGGCTCTCTCCATTAGGGACCTCTGTTCCTCTGTCTGGGGGACCATTGGCCCTGTAGGGCGGGGGGCATCCTCCACAGGAACACCGTTTGGTTCCTTGTCTGGAGGGAGGAAAGGGGCAGGATTTGAAGACGGGAGGAGAGAGAGAGAGATGGGTGATTACAGCGTGGCGCAACGTGGTGACGCTGACAGGCTCCTGCTGTGAAGCAACGAGGAAACGAACAAGCCACCAGTCGACTTTCAGACCACCAATCAGTCCGTAATTATACAAATATTTAAGTCACATTAACACACTCGGTCAGAGTAGTAGAATAAGCACTCAGGACATAGTGATCCATAGACATTGGAGCTCATGGACAGAGTAATGATCTAACCCCATTTCCGAAAGCTGAAGAGAAACAAACAACTGTTCTTGCCATGTCATTGTGAAAGTGCATGGAAGAGTTCATCGAGTGTGACAGTAACATTATCTGTAGTGACTCATGCATAGCCTATCCTACTAATTGGACATATCAACAGGTTTAAACTAGAGCCCCATCGATACGTTATTCTGGGTCCGATACCAGCCGATATACTGTTTTATGCCGAGATTTTTTTTTTTTAAGTGTTATTTTCCCACACTGTATTCGCATAAATTGCTATTCAAAATAACAATTGTCCAAGAAATATGGTTCAAAATATTGATTTCTTACATTGTGAAATGACTGACAATGAGAATGGCTGCAAGTGTTATGGTAGGCATGAGATTCCCTTTTTTCATCCTATATATTGAATAAATTGGTTATCGGTGGAATTATCAGCCAATATTAACATAGCTGTAATAGGCCAATATCGGTCGATAATATTGGTGAACCGCGGTCTGTAGCGTCACAGACAAACATTCACAGCTCCTTTCGGATTCACGGCAAGCCACCAACCCCATCAATTTTGATAAACCAGCCTTTTTCACCAGAGCCTTCTTTCAATGCATGTCATTTCAATTTCCAGAGCTGATAGTCGGTCATTAAGTGTAATTGGTGTTTTGCGATGGGAGAGGGGGCCAGCAGACCACCATAGACGGACACAAAGGCTTGCGGAGCGCTGCCAATTGAATGGGCCAACCGCTTCCCGGTAATCCCAGAGCCAACCGCCTCTAAACCGGGTTAAGAAAGGCCATTATGTCCACTTCATGTGTGGGTGATCTCACCCAAACAGGGTTGTGTCTCAGTCAATGACACAGATTAGGTTTGAGGGGGATGGGGTGATATCAGATCAGGAAGAACAGGGGTGATATCAGATCAGAAAGAACAGGGGTGACATCCGGCAGGTCTTCTGACCTCAATAGGACTTCCTGGTTAAATAAAGGTTAGCATAAATGTAACAGTTTAGAGGGTAATGGAGTAAAATACGACTTTTGTGTCTACCTCCATTTTGCGACTCCTCTTCACTGATCTGCTCGGTGAGATACTCAAGCAGCCCGTCGAAGATCTCCAGCAGGTTCTTGATGGACTCCTTGTCCCCTCGTACAATGTTCTCGCCTAGAGCCGGGAGAACAACCCATTAGGGACAAGCGATGAATCAGTGGAACTATAATCAACACCACATTGTTGTCCTTTAATTAGAACTAACCCGTCTGCATCTTTTTACGGTGAATTTTCCTCAACAAAGAGGCTTGTGTTTGCTCTGAACAAAGGCTGTGCTTTGAAATCTAAACAGCAATTTAGCCAGAGACCCTCTGCTTGTAGCTAAATAGATCACTTGATTTTCTTTCAGCATTCATCATCTGTTCTCTCTGCTACCACACGGCAAGCAGTACCGATGCACCAAGTCTGGAAACAACAGGACCCTGAAAAGCTTCTAACCCCATGTATTAAGACTGCTAAATAGTTAGCTAAAGAGTTAACCAATAGCTTGCAGGACTATCTGCATTGACCCTTTTTTGCACTAACTCTTTTGACTCATCACATACACTGCTGTTACTGTTTTAGCTATCCAGTTGCCTAGTCACTTTATCCCAACCTATATTTACACATCTACCTCAATTACCTCGTGTCCCTGCACAACGACTCAGTACTGTTACCCCGTGTGTATAGCCAAGTGATCATCACTCATTGTGTATTTATTCCTCATTATTTTTTATTTCTCTCTACATTGTTTGGAAGTAAGCATTTCACGGCTAGTCTACACCTGTTCACGAAGCATGTGACAAATAGCATTTGAGTTGGTCAGATGATTGACTGAATAGCTAGTGAATACCTAGGGAATAAAGGAGTCGTTACTAGTTAATTAACTGGTGAATAGTGAGTCAAGAGTAAGTGCCGCTCACCTGTGATGTGTGAAAGGCTGATCTGAAGGTAGTCCAGAGCCAGAGAGTCGATCACAGACTGGACGTTGTGGACATCATCCTCCTGACTGCCCGGGGCGGCGATGTAGTCTACACACACACACACACACGGTTCCAAATCACAGCCTCTTGTGCACTTTGGCCACGTACTAGCTCATTGACAAACAGTCTTGTGTTGGCAGGTTTGACGATCATAAGTAGCACTGTGTGGCATTCTTGAAATTGTAAGAATACTCTCCTCTAAAGCTCTCAATTCCTGGTCTTAACAGCATGCAGCGAAACCGTTTTAAAAAAAAGAACTAACATGGGACAGTTGATTAGGTCTAAAAAAACAACACATATTGCTCTTTTGGTGGGCATGTTTATTGTGTCACGTTTGGTGTAAACTTACCTGGGACTTTCTCTCCCAAGATGGCCTCATACAGGGCGACAAAAACATTGGCATTACAGTCCGTCACCTTTCTCAGTCTCAGGTTAAAGTGACACTTGCTAAGGATATCATTCGCCACGTCCACCCAATCTGTAAAAAGGGCCATTACACACTAAATGCAGACCTTGAATTTATGAATAAAGTGCATAGTGTAGATCATACTTCTCGGAGCAGTGATGAACTAGATTACGTTAAAACTAAAAGTGGCAGTAATAAAGCCTCTCCTAAAAAATCCAAATCTCAACCCGGAAAATGTTTAAAACTACCGGCCTGTATCGAATCTCCCATTCCTCTCAAAATGTTTTGACAAAGTTGTTAAGCAGAAACTCGCTGCCTTCCCGAAGTCAGATAATGCATACAAAACGCTCCAGTCTGGTTGTAGACCCCATCATAGTACTGAGACTGCATCGTGAAGGTGGTAAATTACCTTTCAATGGTGTCAGACCAAGTATCTGTCCTCGTGCTCCTGGACCTTAGTGCCGCTTTTGACACCACCGATCACCACATTATTTTGGAGAGATTGGAAACCTTAATGGTCCCCAAACTTTTTATAGCCCCGTACCCCATCAAACATTCAACCTACAACTGCATACCCCTTCTAGCAACAGGGTCATCGCACTCTCAATTGTTGTTTTTTTCCATCATTGTAAGCCTGCCACACACACACACACACTATACGAAACATTTATTAAACATAATGAGTGAGAGTTGTCGTCACAACCTGGCTCGTGATAAGTGACAAAGAGCTCTTATAGGACCAGGGCATAAATAATAAAAATCAATAATTGTACTCTTTATTTAGCCATCTTACATGTAAAACCTTATTTGTTCATCAACAAATGGTGAATAACTCGTCACAGGTTAATGAGAAGGGTGTGCTTGAAAGGATGCACATAACTCTGCAATGTTGTATTGGAGAGACTCAGTCTTAAGTCATTTTCCACACACAATCTGTGCCTGTTTCAAGTTTTCATGCTAGTGAGGGCCGAGAATCCACTCTTGCATAGGTACATGAATGCAAAGGGCATCCGTGTCTTAACAGTGCAATTTGCCAAGCAAGAAACTGAAAGCAGCCCTATTCAGAAATCTGGCAGTGGCTTCTGATTAAATTCTGTGCCGTTTGAAAATGTGAAGAATTTTTTAAATGTTAATCACATTTCTATTTGGCGTACCCAAGACGGCAGGGGTAGTCGTACCCCAGTTTGGGAATACGTGGTCTACACGGACAAGTTTGTGCCTGGTTTAGATCTTATCTGTTGGAAAGATATCTGTTAATCTCTGTGGATGGTTTGTACTCTGACAAATCAATGGTAAGTTTCAGTGTTCCGCAAGCTTCTGTTTTAGAACCACTTTTGTTTTCATCATATATTCTATATTCGCTCTCTGTTTCAGACACAAGGAAGTGGATGGCGCAAATGTTTTACTTTTAAATCTGCTTTATATTGGATAGGTCGCAGTTTTAAATGAGAACTTGTTCTCAACTGGCCTACCTGGTTAAATAAAGGTGAAATTTTATTTTTAAATACACTTGGACAAAACAGAGATGCTAGTTCTAGGCCACAAGAAACAATGAGATCTGCCGTTTGATTTTACAATTAATCTTGATGGTTGTACAGTCGTTTCAAATAAAACTGTGAAGGACCTCTGTGTTACTCTGGACACCGATCTCTCTTTTGATGAACATATCAAGAATATTTAAGGGCAGCTTTTTTTCCATCTTCATAAAATTTCAAAAATCTATCTTTTTGTCCTCAAATTATGCAGAGAAGCTAATCCATGCTTTGTCACTTTCAGCTTAGACTACTACAATGCTCTACTCTCCGGCTAACCCGAAAAAGCACTAAATAAATGTCAGTTAGTGTTAAATACAGCTACTAGAATCTTGACTAGAACCAAAAAATGTGATCATATTATTCCAATTCTAGCCTCTCTATACTGGCTTCCTGTTAAGGCTAGGGCTGATTGAGGTTTTACTGCTAACCTACAAAGCATTACATGGACTTGCTGCATTGACTCGCTCCTACCTACGGTCAAAAGTGACATGCCTTATTGTCCCTAGAATATCTAAGCAAACAGCTGGAGACAGGGGCTTTCTCCTTTTGAGCTCCATTTCTATGGAATGGTCGGCCTATCATTGTGAGAGACGCAGACTCGGTCTCAACCTTTAAGTCTTTACTGAAGACTCATCTCTTCAGTAGGTCCTATGATTGAGTGTAGTCTGGCCCAGGGGTGCAAAGGTGAACAGCAAGGCACTGGAGTGACGACCCGCCTTGCTGTCTATGCCTGGCCGGCTCCCATCTCTCCACTGGGATTCTTTGCCTCTGAACCTATTGGGGGCTGAGTCACTGGCTACTCGTGCTCTTCCATGCCATCCCTAGGAGGGGTGCGTCACATTGTGCCAGGCTTTTTTCGCTATACTCGACTTGAGTGGGTCAAGTCACTGACGTGGCCTTCCTGTTCGGTTTTGCGCCCCCAAGGGCTTGTGCCGTGGAGGAGAACTTCGTGGGCCATACTCGGCCTTGTCTCAGGGTAGTAAGTTAGTGGTCTGTTGATATTCCTCTAGTGATGTGGGGGATGTGCTTTGGCAAAGTGGGTGGCATTATATCCTACCTGGTTGGCCCTGCACTGCACCCTAGGACACTGCCTCAGGACTACCTGGCCTGACGACTCTTGGCTGTAGCCGTCCCCAGTCTACCGAGTCGTGCTGCTGCTCCAGTTTCAACTGTTCTGCCTGTGGCTATGGACCCCCCCCTCCCCCTCGATCTGTTCACTTCACGTGCTACCTTGTCCCAGACCTGCTGTTTTGGACCCTCTCTCCCTCCCAATCCCACTCCCTCTCTACCGCACCTGCTGTCTCGACCTATGAATTCTTGGCTATGAAAAGCCAACTTACATTTACTCCTCGGGTGCGGACCTGTTGCACCCTCTACAACCACTTTGATTACTATTTGACCCTGCTGGTCATCTATGAACACCTGAACATCTCGTAGAACAATCTGGCCTTAATGGCCGTGTACTCTTATCTCCACCCTGCACAGCCAGAAGAAAGACTGGCCACCCCTCAGAGCCTGGTTCCTCTCTAGGTTTCTGCCTTTCTAGGGAGTTTTTCCTTGCCACCTTGCTTCCAAATCGGCATTGCTTGATGTTTTGGGCTGGGTTTCTGTATAAGCACTTTGTGACATCTGCTGATGTAAAAAGGACTTTATAAATACATGCGATTTGATTCAGTTTGTTGACAATGCACAGCAAAACTGCTCCGTTGGTGGCAACCATCCCAACATGATTGTTGACGTAACAGCAGCTCATTTGTGGGCATGCGCGGGCAGGCACAGTATGCTCGCTAACTTTACAGTTGCTACATTTATAAATGTTAGCAACACCAACTACAGTGTGGTAAACTAGCTAATACTAACGCAAAGAACACTACTGTAGTTGGCAAACGGGCTATGTATGTTACAGTAGCTAGATAGCTAGGTTCAAGAAAAGTACTGGATAATTCCTTAAATAGCCTATGTAGTTATTCTCCTGATTGATATGGCTACAGTAACCACCAAATTAGGTGCAATTTCTTCTTAGTTGGCTAGTAGATTAACCGTCGTTACCTCGATTACCTCTCTCATCTTCTTGGGTTCCCATTAGGCAGTAACGAGCGCGCTAGCTAGCTGTGTGGTGGTCAGTCGAGCTGGCAACAATACTGTCTCCCTTGACCTCTGAAAATAGTTACTCGCATTGCTAGCTTGTAGCAGTACTTTTTCAAATTGAGGTTAGCCACTCACTCACTGATAAACCTTCATCATGAGAACAGAAATAAAAAAAAGGTGCCGGCTGCCAACCAGAAAGTAATCGACATTTTAAAATGCAAATGTTTTCTGATTGGGTGGTAAACGGTTTCCACTAGTTACCCAAAACACAAAGTAAAAATGGATATACTGTAAAAATTCATGAAAACTAAAATTAGCTTTTTGGCCTTCATTTAAGGTTAGAGGTTGGCATGAGCTTGGCAGTGTGGTCAATGTTAGGGTTAGGTTTAAAAATCACATTTTAAGAAAATACATGGTAGAAATAGGCGGGGTTTATGACTTTGTGGCTGTGGTAATTAGTGACGACCATGGTAAACTGGTACTTTGTTTCCGGAAGAAGCGTATAAACGATTGGGAAAATGGGTTCCTTGTCCTATTTTTTTCTTTATTCTAGTTATTCCAGTTGACTCTTCTGTTATTTTACAAGATAGCCCGGACAGACATTTGATAAACTAACCATATTTTTTATTAAAATATCACACGGTAGACAGGGTGTTCTTCCGAGTATCTGTCCTAAAGTAGTTCCAAGAGTTTCTAAGCACAGAGGCCCATCATCGCGAGATTTCTGGGATGGCTAGAAAAGCAGAACAGGACTGGGTTTGGGAGTTTGAGAAGTCATTTACTTCTCCACTTCAGGGTTTTTTTTTTGGTCGATATTCAGAAAATAGCGACAATTGTCTGCTAACAAAGTAACTTTAAGAAAATGTTTTACTTTTGTTAAATCATTTGTTCACAGTTTAAATGGCTTTTACAAATGTGATGTTTTTACAAGGAAAAGTAATTTTATTCATGGTTGTTTCTATTGTTTTTAACATGTACTTTTTTAAACAAATTTAAATGTACTATTCAAATGCCGTTTTTATGTGTATAAATTGATGTACAAATATATATATGAGCTGTTTTTAAAGGAAATGTGGTAAAACTTTACAAAAATAGAAACATTGCCTGCTAGGGTGCATTTAAATTCTAATAGTTCGCCTTATTTCAATTTATGTGACAAAACAAGCAGTCATTGTAGAGAATCATTGTCCCACCGCAACAGTTTCATTACAGGTTGCACATTTTTTTGGGGGGGGCAACATTGCTTTTGTCGAACAACATTCGAGCCAATGTCTTAAGTAGTTGAACATGTTATTACTCCAACCTCTTGAAAGTGACAAACAGACACTTTTTCATTTTCGTAAAATAAAGGAGTGCCTTTCGATTTGACTGCCTGCACATGCGCAGTCCGTTAAAACGATGACGTGTGTTTCTGCGCATGAGTTTAGCTTGCCAAAGTCGCCTTAACGTTGCCGACAAGTGGGATCTGGGTTTTCTATTAGAGAAGCAGTTTCTGCCTGTCTTTGGTATCCATTATATGTTGACTGCATTAAAATGAACATTGGGCAAATTTGATTTGAAGATAGGTGTTCATTGCAAACGTTGGGGGTGATCAATATTTGCTTTTGTACATATTTGGTTCTCATCCATTTTTGGGGAAATTGTATCGTTGCTTCTTTCAGTAGACTATTGAGTAGAAGTTGTAGCTAATGTAGCGTTCCTGTGTAAACACAATGTTGCGTCTACTACCTGCATTCATTTTTTTAAATGATTTATAAGTTGTCCATGTTGAATAAGTTAATACATCAGTACTTAATTTGTCTCAAGTAATGAAGGTTACTGTAAAAATGGGTTAATAACAAACTGCCAATCAACTAACTTCCGTGACCAAATAAGGAGAAAAAGTAGTACCAGACACAGGCGCGTTGATATGTTCCAATGTGTTATGAGCTAGTACACCGTTTGACTGACGTTTGTGTCCCCGGCAGTTCTATTTTCGTGTGTCGCACTTGTAGATTATCCACTTGTATTTATCATAGATTGGTTTAGAGATATAGACGTAGATACAGTCTGTTACGTTCATACTCTGCTTAATCATGCCCGGATTTTCCGACAGAGATCGTGGCAGAGACAGGGGGTAAGTAACGCGAGTCTGTTTAGCTAACGTCGTTAGCTAGGAAAATATGGTTAGTTTTAACGCGGTACTGTAGCTAGCTAGTTACGTTTTGTTTATCCCTGCCATTGGCTTTGGCTAGATGCGCAATGACAATGCGACTTCTTCGAACCCTAATCAATTGTTAAAGAACATTTTGCCTGATCTAATTGATGTAACAAGCAGGTCGGGCAAATATTTAGCTGGCACCTATAACGTTAACATTTGTTAGCTATGTATAACGCACGTTAGCAATGGGAGATTCTCAGAGGCCTATGCTATATTTGATATAATAACGACATCCACTACGCTTGCACATCGGCGCATAAAATAAAGTATGTGATGTTGGTTAGGTAAGAACCTTGGAATGTTTGCTAATCTTAAATGTGGCAAATTGTTTCGAATCAAAATGCCGGCCGGTTCCCTTTGTTCCTCGACCGGCCGGAATTAAAATGGCAGCTAAACTGGTTCAAACATGACGCAGAAACTAATATAGTTAGACCTACCACGTCTTTGCATGTGTAAGCCCTTGTTCGTGGCTCTCAGTTCATTACACAAATCATTAAAGGAAGGCGTCGTTCTGTAGGGGAGTGTTAAGATAAGAGCCACGACGATCGGTCTGAACATAAACACGCATCGATTGCGGTACGGGTTTGGAAGCATAAGGACCTTATCTTTAATATCGGCGAAATTGATACACATATTTATTGGGTTAGGGTTCCCACACGGCCATGTTACAGTACTTGTTTACGGAAGAGGGGGTGTGGACTACCTGCACTAATTAGCTGTCTGCGTCTCAGGCACCTGTGTAAACGGAAGAGTGACGTCACAAACGTGTTGTCGCTAAAAAAATACCGTAGGCTGCAACGGTTTACAGTTAAAATAATTTCACTGTGATATTAAAGTAGGTGGATTTGTTTCTTTAACCAATTCACGTTTAGATGGAGTGCTTGGCTTCCAGAGCCAATTTGCCAAATATTAGACTAAAGGAACCTAACTTTTATCAAGGTAACGTTAGCTGTTGTAGTACTCAACAAGCCATGCAAACTCGTATGAGAATGTGGCTGGCATAACTCTGCAATGTAGCTGGCATAACTATCTGACTTCAACACAACATCCACTGTGTACTCAGTCATCTAATATTAGGTTGTTCCCCCTACTATTTCAGGTATGGAGGTGCACCTCGTTTTGGAGGCGGCGGTGGTGGCAGTAGGGGTGGACCCCCACAGGGGAAATTTGGCAACCCAGGTGAAAGACTGCGTAAAAAACACTGGAACATGGATGAGCTCCCAAAGTTTGAGAAGAACTTCTACCAGGAGCACCCGGATGTGACCCGCAGACCACCTGTAAGTGACCCAGGCAGTTCTTTCCATGTGATTTGAGTGTGTGGTCTTCACCTTTTGATTCAAATGGTCTTTGCCAATCAACAACCTTTTATGTGTCCAATTGCAGCAAGAGGTGGAGAACTACCTGAGAAGTAAAGAAGTAACAGTGAAAGGCAGAGACTGCCCCAAGCCAATGATGAAGTTTCATGAGGCCAATTTTCCAAGTGAGTAAAACCTGTCTTCCAACTTTGCTTAATAAGAACAAGCTGGTTGTATAAGATGGTGGAATTGAATCTCATATGTAATCAAACTTTGTATTTTTCAGATTATGTGATGGATGTGATTGCCAAACAAGGATGGGCTGAGCCAACTCCTATCCAGGCTCAGGGCTGGCCTCTGGCCCTCAGTGGGAAAGACATGGTGGGCATCGCCCAGACAGGCTCTGGTAAAACCCTTGCTGTAAGTACATTGATTTAAAACTACTCTTGGTAGCATCTTTCTGGTACATATTTGTGCAGATGAACCAAGCTTCATCTCCCCCCTCAGTATCTGCTGCCTTCAATCGTGCACATTCAACACCAGCCATTCTTGGAGCATGGAGACGGACCTATAGTAAGTACACCATAAGCCTCTTGACTAGAGAACATCCTTAGTTTTTACAGGAAAATTCCCGCTGAATAACACTTGTCTCTATCTTTGTCGCTCAGTGTTTGGTGCTGGCCCCGACCCGTGAGCTGGCCCAGCAGGTGCAGCAGGTTGCAGCTGAGTACGGCAGGGCCTCCCGTCTGAAGTCAGTCTGCGTCTATGGTGGAGCCCCCAAAGGACCCCAGATTCGGGACCTTGAGCGAGGTATCTATCCACCACTTTGTTTTTCGCTCATTTGTTTTCTGAGTATGTTGGTTCTGTATTAAATAATTTTGGTGACAGAGGCAGACATCTGAGTGAGTGTTGTCTGTTTCCCCCCCCCCCAGGTGTTGAGATCTGTATTGCCACCCCAGGGCGTCTCATTGACTTCCTGGAGGCTGGGAAGACCAACCTTCGCAGATGTACCTACCTTGTGCTGGACGAGGCTGACCGTATGCTGGACATGGGCTTCGAGCCCCAAATCCGCAAAATTGTGGACCAGATTAGAGTATGTGGCTTTGGCTCAACGCGATTCCTTTGGCGAGAGTTCTTCAGTATAAAGGCTCATTCCCGCAATGATTTGCAGACTTGCTCAATACTTGCAGCTCATTTCAATTGGCAGAATTCCCATTGGACTTCCATTGACAAATCACTGCAGAGTCTGCATACCTTGACTAACCAGTACCCCTGCACATTGACTCAATACCGCTACCCCCTGTATGTAGCCTTGGTATTGTTTATTTTATTGTAACTTTTTATAAATTATAAAATATTTTCTTCACTCTATTTCATAGACTGCATTGTTGGTTAAGTGCTTGTAAGTGAGCATTTCACAGTAAAATCTACATCTGTTGTATTTGGCACATGTGACAAATAAAATTTGATTCGGTTTTCAAGTAGGATCAGCCATTAGACTGCTTGAAGGATTTGATGAAATACCAAGTCATCTGTTTTCTCTGTTCTTCTCTCAGCCGGATCGTCAGACCCTCATGTGGAGTGCCACCTGGCCCAAGGAGGTGCGTCAGCTGGCTGAGGACTTCCTAAAGCAGTATGTCCAGATCAACGTGGGCGCTCTGCAGCTCAGCGCCAATCACAACATCCTGCAGATAGTGGACGTGTGCAACGACGGAGAGAAGGATGACAAGTGAGTGACACATTCCTCCTCCGCAAAGCCAAACGTCACATTTACACTGCTTCATAATTGAAGGAATTCAAACGGAAGAACTCTTCAATTGGTCATTAATTCGTCCAGGATAAAGTGAGTCATGCCAATTTGAACCCGGTCTCTTGTCTTTCCAACGAAGACTCCTCCGTCTGCTGGAAGAGATCATGAGCGAGAAGGAGAACAAGACCATCATATTTACCGAGACCAAGAGACGCTGTGATGAGCTCACCAGGAGGATGAGACGAGATGGGTAAGGGTCATCGCAATAGTGTCTCATTTAACTGGAATGTCATTCTCCTTGTAATGAGTCATGCCTCTGATGTCCATGTTTGTCTGTTACAGCTGGCCAGCAATGGGTATCCACGGAGACAAGAGCCAGCAGGAGAGGGACTGGGTTCTCAATGGTATGTCTGAAATATATTTCTTTTTTTTGTCACGGCAATGTTATGGACTCGTTTAATGCAACCGCTGTGTCAGATTTCAAAAAAGCTTTACCGAAAAAGCGCACCATGCAATAATCTGACTACAGGGCTCAGAGACCAAAACAACCCAAACAGATATCTGTTGTGTTGTCAACAGAAGTCAGAAATAGCATTATAAATATTCACTTACCTTTGATCTTCATCAGAATGCACTCCCAGGAATCCCATTTCCACCAAAAATAAATGTTTGTTTTGTCCTTTTTCTTTGCGTGAAAAGTCAAAAAGTTCCGCTACAGTCCGTAGAAACATGTCAAACGGTGTATAGAATCAATCTTTAGGATGTTAACATAAATCTAAAATAATGTTCCAACCGGAGAATTCCTTTGTCTGTAGTTAACTTGAGTTCCATTGTATATCTATCATGTGAATGCGCTTGGTCAGGTCATGCCTCTCTGGCAGACCTCTGACTCATTCCCCTCTCATTCGCCCCCACTTCACAGTAGAAGCATCAAACAAGGTTCTAAAGACTGTTGACATCTATTGGAAGTGCCATTTGACCCCATAGACACTGTATTTGATAGGCAAAGAGTTGAAAAACTACAATCCTCAGATTTCCCACTTACTGGTTGGATTTTTTTCGCAGGTTTTTGCCTGCCATACGAGTTCTGTTATACTCACAGATATCATTCATTCAGTTTTAGAAACTTCAGAGTGTTTTCTATCCAAATCTACTAATAATATGCATATATTACCAACTGGGCCTGAGTAGAAGACAGTTTAATCTGGGCACCATATTCATCCAAGCTACTCAATGCTGCCCCCAGCCATATTTAACTGAAGTCTTTTTCCACAGAGTTCAAATACGGCAAGGCCCCCATCCTCATCGCCACCGACGTGGCCTCCCGCGGTCTAGGTCAGTATGGCTTTGGTTAAACCCTCTGGTTGTTTTCCTCAATATTTTCACTTTTTTAAAGAAAGTGGTTTTGGCTTTCTTTAACTTCTATGCATTTTCTGAGTTTTTCTCACCTAAAGGTGCAGTCTTTGTGGCAGGGCCTAGGCATGACAAGTTCCAGGCCTCGAGGGGGAAGGAGGACATATTGGAAATGAAGTTGCCCAACTGGCTGCCACCCAGTGGGCCTAGAGAGGTGAAAGCTCTGTGTGCCAGTAATCCTCAAGTCAAAAGGCAGTGTGGCTAAGCCTCGTTTCTGATATCTTTTTTTTATTTTTTATACTTGACATTATTTGTTCTCTGTCCATGGATTTTACCTGACAAATGCCTTCGTCGAGACGTTTCCAACTCAAACGTTACACACACAAAAACAAACCCTTGACGTGACCATTTGCCTTGCATGCGTTTTGTAGAGGGCACTGTATTGCAAGTCACTGTTTGAGATTTGGAGCGATTCTGTTAGATACGGAGCTTGTCCCCGAAAAAAGCATGGGTCTTTTGCAAATGTCACAGCTTTCCATTGCTATATTTCTTTTTTTCTCCCTCAAAGCACTGGTTTTCTTGAAATGGAGAGAGCAGTTTTCAACTTACTGTTGTCGAATCGAAATTGATGAGAAACTGGCACATGTGTTTAAGGGGCTATGGGAACATCTAGAGAAAGTGAAATAGAAGAGCTTCAAAAACCAAAGTTCCTCCCTCGCCTGCTTTTTAAAAGTCATGTCGAGACCTGCCAACGAGAGACATTTTCTCAAGTGAACGAACACTGGCTTCTGGGAAGATCTTGCCTCGACGAGACTGATGGGGTGCTCTATGCTCTCTGAGGGGCACCACAGGGGTCAATACTTGGGCCTTTTTCATTTTTGCCTTTTTTGGGTCCCCCCTCAAATTAGTACTTGGTCTATTCGGTCTTGGCAAGACGTGCAGTGAGGCCTTTATTAGCAAGCTTCTCATGAGTGTGTACTGGGAAAAAGGACCTTCAGAACCCATACCAACTGAAAGGTCCTATATTGGCACACGAGGAGGCAACAGTGCACATAGCGGCCCTACTGCGTAGAAGCTCCTGGATGTCACTTGACAATTTGTGGGGGAGTTCGCTGCATTGGGAAAGGACTAGTGAATGCATACTCCTTAATGGTAAGACTTCAAATCCAGTTCTTTTCCTCCCCTGGTTAAAAAAGGGAGGGAGAATGCCTTAGGAATTTTTGATATGGTAAGCAAACGGAGTGTGCATCTCGTTTCTCTCTTCCCACAGTAGTATTCCCATGGAGTATTTGTATTTCTTGGATTGTGTTGGTTAACCCCGTTCTTTGCAGCTCAGTTAAGTCTCCAGTCTGGAACCTTTTAGCTCTCCATTCTATATGCTAACCTTGTCCTTTGGTCTGGCTGTTGTGGTGTGCAAAATCCTGTATGGCGTCCTTTTTGCCACACTGCAACACTTTACAGATGTGGAGGATGTGAAATTTGTCATAAATTATGACTATCCTAACTCCTCTGAGGACTATATCCACCGCATTGGACGCACGGCCCGCAGTCAAAAAACGGGCACTGCCTACACCTTCTTCACCCCCAACAACATGAAACAGGCCAGTGACCTCATAGCTGTGCTCCGCGAAGCTAACCAAGCTATCAACCCCAAGCTTCTCCAGATGGCGGAGGCCAGAGGAGGTAATTCCTATGGCGGGTGAGACGGGAACAAGGCTGTGGTTACATCTGCAGACATAAGAAATCTATTTGAAGGGTTTTGGGGCAGCGGTTCTTAACAAAAAAAATACCAAGATGACCCACCTTGTTCTCACCCTATTTGTCAACTAACATTTTAGTTTAAATGTCTTCACGCCACCCATCACTGCTATCAGTCTCATCACTGCCCTGTCTCTTGTTTTTGTCTTGTTTTCCAGGTCGTGGAGGGGGGAAGAGGTGGCTTTAGGGATGACCGACGAGATAGGTATTCTGGGGGGAGGAGTTACGGTGGTGGTGGTGGTGGTGGTAGTAGTTACAGGGACAAGGATAGCGACAGGGGGTTCGGTGGGGGACCAAAGAGTGCCTTTGGCGCAAAAACCCAAAATGGAGGGGGCTACGGGGGTAGCACCTATAACAAGGGCGCTAGCTCTGGCGGTAGCTTCGGCAACAGCTACAGCAGCAACGGACAGGCTAGCTTCGGCGCCACCAATCAGGTGGGTGCGTTCGGTGGCCAAAACTTCCAGGCCCCTCCACAGTTTGGAGCCGCACAGGCGGCCACCCAAAACGGCATGGGTCGCCCGCAGTTTACCTTTAACCCACAGGCGCAGCAGCCCCAACAACCCCCACCCATGGGACCCTACTCTATGCCTCCTCCTTTCCCACAGTAACTGACAAGGTGTAGATTGTGCGCACAATTCACAACGAAACCACCCTTTTTCCCCTCTTGTCTTTTAAATCTTATATGAATATTATTATCCTTTGTACTGTTTAACTTTTTTTTGCTTACAGCAGGGTTGGAATTCTTCAGTAACCCCAAGCATTGAAATGAGTCCCAAGGGGGCTGTTGAAGTGCATCTTTAACGGGTGCACCTCTCCTTGACAGTTTTTATTTGTTACATTCCTCAGTAATTTATTTTTACTAAGTAATGCAGATTTTGAGTTAGTGGTATGTTTTAAAGTGATATGTTAAGATCTTACCTGGGGGTCATGCATGGGCCTTCAAATAAAACAATTCAATTGAAGTTGTGGTGGTTCATTGTTCTATTCTGATTACTCATCCAGCTTTTTATCTTAGTGGATATTCAATTAAAACAATTACATCAGGACACAAAATAATTATTATAGCAAACATTCCTAATTGCACAAGTATAATCGTTAGGAGGTAATAGAACGTAAGATAATGGGTGAAGACTTGTATCATTTTCTTGTCCATACGGAAGTGACGTAGCCAGCTTTACTTCCGGGTGCTCCTACAGGCAGAACAGTTGAACCTGGACCTGGAGCAGCAGCACGACGAGGTGGACTGGGGACAGCAAGGAGTCATCAGGCCAAGTAGTCCTGAGGCATGGTCCTAGGGCTCAGGTCCTCTGAGAGAAAGATAATTAGAGAGAGCATACATAAATTCACACAGGACACTGGATAAATACTCCAGATATAAAGCATGCAATTGTGATCGTTGTCTGTAACTTGTGTCTAACCGTACCATAACCCCACCGCCACCATGGGGCACTCTGTTCACAATGTTGACACCAGCAAACTGCTCGCCCACACACTGTCTGCCATCTGCCCGGTACAGTTGAAACTGGGATTAATCCTTGAAGAGCACACTTCTCCAGCATGCTAGTGGCCATTTTAGGTGACCATTTGCCCACTGAAGTTGGTTACGACTGCAGTCAGGTCAAGACCCTGGTGAGGATGATGAGCACACAGATTAGTTTCCCTGAGACATTTTCTGACAGTTTGTGCAGAAATTCTTTGGCTGTGCAAACCCAGTTTCATCAGCTGTCCTGGTGACTGGTCTCAGATGATCCCCCAGGTGAAGAAGCCAGATGTGGAGGTCATGGGCTGGCGTGGTTACACGTGGTCTGCAGTTGTGAGGCCGGTTGGAAGTACTTCCAAAATCTCTACAACGACGTTGGAGGCAGCTTATGGTAGAGAAATTAACATTTATTTCTCAGGCAACAACTCTGGTGGACATTCCTGCAGTCAGCATGCCAATTGCACGCCCCTCAAAACTACTTGAAACACCTGTGGTATTGTGTGACAAAACTGCACATTTTAGTGGCCTTTTATTGCCCCTAGCACAAGGTGCACCTGTGTAATGATCATGCTGTTTAATCAACTTCTTATTATGCCACACCAGTTAGGTGCCTGACTGAGTTTTGGAGGGGAAATGGAAGTGAACGAGGGCAAGATAAGTGAGGTGAAAAGCTTGGCGCCCAAGCCTAGCATCAATGGACATGATAAAGAAGAGTCTGGTCCAGTAGGAGTGACCATTTGGGAGAAAGTGGATCCTTGCCTTTTGGCAGATCCATTTGTTGTTTCAGGGTGGGTGAGAGAGAAAGGAGTTGGGTGCCGTTGAATCAGTTAAAGTAACCCATGGTGGACTTGTGATATTTGTTTGTGTTTCTTCTGACCAGAGGGAGCGGGCACTCTGTGTTACCTAACTTGGGTCCAGATCTGTTTCTTGCTTTGCTCTTAGCAACAGGGCACCATTGTAAGGATTGATTTCTGGTGAAGCGTTAAGTGTGGAGGTGGGGCAATTGAAGTTGAAGATTCCTGGTGTTTGTGACGCCCGCTGTTTGGTGGGACGCAGTACCAGTGGTGAAGCAGAGGAGTCACTGTCAATCCTGAGTTTTGAGTCAGTCTTTAAATCAAATCAAATGACTTTTTATTGGTCACATACACATGGTTAGCAGATGTTAACGTGAGTGTAGCGAAAGGCTTGTGCTTCTAGTTTCGACAGTGCAATAATATCTAACAAGTAATCTAACAATTCCCCAACAACTACCTAATACACACAAATCTAAAGGGATGGAATAAGAATATGTACATATAAATATATGGATGAGCGATGGCCGAGTGGCATAGGCAAGGTGCAATAGATGGTTTAAGGTACAGCATATACATATGGGATGAGTAATGTAAGATATGTTAACATTATTAAAGTGGCATTGTTTAAAGTGACTAGTGATCCATTTATTAAAGTGGCCAGTGATTTGAGTCTCTATTTAGGCGGCAGTCTCTCTGAGTTAGTGATTGCTGTTTAGCAGTCTGATGGCCTTGAGAAAGAAACTGTTTTTCGGTCTCTTGGTCTCAGCTTTGATGCACCTGTACTGACCTCATCTTCTGGATGTTAGTGGGGTGAACAGGCAGTGGTGATAGAGGAAATTATGGTTGAAATGACTAATTATGTATACATTCCAATCAGAACTGACTAGTCCAAATGCTATAATGTACTGTACATGTGCATTTTCTCTCTTGCTCCCTTTCCCAATTGTATATAATGTAGTCAGGAGTTTAGTAACAATGAAGGTCTGTTCCTTAGTTCATTCAGTTGTACAAATCTCCAGGTGGTGGGAACGGGCCACCTCCAGATTGTCGAGAATGTTGATTTATACTGACTGGCCTTGACTTCGTGCTGATAACGCGAAGGCTCAAGAGCTAGGGGGCCCCTCTGCTTGTGAAATAGAACGTTTGGAAAACGTCACCCCCGGTGATGCATGTGCAGACAGCACCACCCCCTGGAAAGCCTTGCAGTTGATGGCGGTGCAGTTGCCGTACCAGGCGGTGATACAGCCTGACAGATTGCTCTCAATTGTGCATCTGTAAAAGTTAGTGAGGGTTTTATGTGATAAGCCAAATTTCTTCAGCCTCCCGAGGTTGAAGAGTCCCTGTTGCACCTTCTTCACCACACTGTTTGTGTGGGTGGAACATTTCAGTTTATCTGTGATGTGTACGCCGAGGGAACTTAAAACTTTACACCTTCTCCACTACTGTCCCTTCGATGTGGATCGGGGGGTGCTCCTAACAAAGCCATGTTAGGATATATCAGTTATCCTGTTAGAGCTTTTGGGCCGAATCCACTGCGGTTTTTCAAGTGCAGCAGTTCATGTTGCAGCAGTTTGAAGGAGGGAGATTCCAAGATTTGGGGAGTGTGCAGGAGGGCATGGGATGGAGGATTGTGTCATTTTGGTGGATAACATTTTGTGTGTTAACTGTAGGGGTGCCCATGTTGCTGGGGATCAGACGTGTCTGGTGCGAGAGAGAGAGGGAGGTTGAGGTGGCTAGAGTCCGAGTATTGCAGAAGGTGTGGTATGCTGATGTAGTGAAGAAAGTAGAGGATGATTCAAGGGTGAGGGATCCTGAGAAGATCCCTTTGAGTAATAGATCTGTGTCAGCACAGAGGGATAGGCCCACGAGTGACATGCTTCAGTAAGGTTGACTTCAAAGCAATGTACTTCATAGCAATGTACTTCAATCGACTGTACTGCTGAAATGGAATGTCAATCACAGAAAACAGATGTGGTGGCAGCTGTAGAGAAGTATTTGGGTATGCCAGATTTGACTTTAGAATAGTTGTATTTATTTATTTTTTTACTTCAGGAGAGTTACAGGGTGTGTTGAGTGGTGGTGTTCCGTCCTCCCAGGCCATTGGCATGGTGCAGGAGTAGATAGGGTCAAAGTAGTGGAATTGGGTAGTGGCGTTTTAATGAATGTATGACTAGTTTTGAATGATTATATTTTGTGTGTATGTGTGGCAGGTAGCCGAGTGGTTAAAGCATTGGGCCTGGAACCAAAAAGGTTTTGAGTTTGAATCCCCGACCTGACAAGGTAAAAATCTGTTGTTCTGCCCTTAAACAAGGCACTGTTCCTAGGCTGTCATTGTAAATAAGAATTTGTTCTTAACTGACTTGCCTAGTTAAATAAAATAAAAATGTAAATTATAGTCCAGTTGGGGGCGGTAATGCAGTATATTGGATCCCACCTGCTGTTAAGCTCAGAAGACGAAGATGGTGTATGCATTATCTTGGCAAAGGGGAAAATGCTCACTAACAGGGATGTAAACTAATGTGTGCAGTTATTTTTTTGTTGTTGTTTTTTTGCGCTTTGTGCGTATGGAAACTTTCCAGGATATTTTATTTCAGCTCATGAAACATGGGAATAACACTTATGTGTTGCGTTTATGTTTTAGTATTTTTTTTTTTTAATTACGTGTTGTTGAACTGTTTTGAATTATGTGCTTCACTAGTGTTGCGTGTCATGTGTAAACATGGCAAGAATTGCGTAAAAAGGTATGATGACGCTGACGCTTGAGTTTACTTCCGGTGCATTTCTTCGGGTCAGTTTGGACGTGTGCTGCTAGCAGAAAAATGGCCTTAGACAAGCAAAATGAAGGAAAAATATTGCCTATGGATGAGAATAAAGAAAATACAACGGAAGATGGAATAGGACTGGAGAGTATCCTTTCTAAAGCTATAAAGCTGACCCGGGACCAATATGTAATTTTGCGACACCAGTATTTTTTGGTGGAGGTGGGCTTGCCTAACTGACATTAGTTAGCTAACGTGATGCCGGAAGGCTAGCGCTACGTGTCCTTAGAAAAGCGGTTTACAGATGTTTCCATTAGAATATTGCTAAAATAATGTTTAAGTAAATTAACATTGTCAACCTGCTACATCCATCACATAATGCAAATCCACTGCTAAAGTATATTTACTGTGATATTTTCTCATGCGCCACTGTGTATGTAACGTTAGCTAGCTATAGGTTCCTGTGTGAATGTAGTAGACTGGCCCTTAACGCAGACTCCAGTTCTCCAGATCATCAAGGATTCCCAGCAACAACATGGCTTGCGACACGGGGATTATCAAAGATACAGGTGAGATTGAGGACTGGACTATGGCAGCGAATGGGAGTTTGACAATCATAGACCATACCTTATGTTGGCTCATAGTTACACACTGTAAAATTCACCCATCTCTTTCTCTCTGTCCTAGGGGATACTGCTCCCGGCGCTTGCGTCGTCTGCGCAAGACCCTGGGCTTCAAGTGCGGCAACAGGCACAAGTTCACTGGGAAGAAAGTGACTGTCGAGATGCTCTCTGACAACCGGTACTCTGACAACAGGTAATAGCACCCAATCCCGTTCTTACAACAGTATTAAAGTACAACTGGATTTACAATCCAAATACTTCATGCATGATGTGCATGAAAGCTGCCGGCAACCATCATTTGGTTTTAGAACTACAATCAAAATACTCATAATGCATGGAGTGCCCAGAGAGGCACTAAAATAGCAGCCAGCACTAAAGTTGGTCCAAGTCCCTTGAATATAACAAATCCTCTTTTTAGGTATCTACTGCTGGTACTGATGGAGGCTGAGCGGGCGTGGAGCTACGCCATGCAGCTGAAGCAGGAGGCCAACACAGAGCCCCGCAAGCGCTTCCACCTGCTGTCCCGCCTGCGGAAGGCTGCCAAACATGGAGAGAGGCTGGAAAAGCTGTGTGAGAGCCCTCGTGTGGATGCCAAGACCAAACTGGAAGCACAGGTAGAGTAATGCCCTGACCTGGAGAGTCTGTGACTTTCCCTATTGTTTCACCTTCATTTACTTCAACATGTGGTTCAAATTCTGTGCAAGTGAAGTAACAATTTAACTGAAACAAATATTTAAAGACAAATATTTATCAGTTGAGGAACCAACAGTCTAGGCAGCTGGGCGTGTCCTTGAGGAAAGAGCGCCTCAGGGCCCTGTCTTTCTAACCTAGAGGAAATAGCTGCTGATGGCCTCTGAATTAATAATAATGAATGCAACTTGTCTGCAGGCCTACACCTCCTACCTGAGTGGCATGGTGCGCTTTGAGCTGCAGGAGTGGAAGGCTGCCATGGAGGCCTTCAACAAGTGCAAGTGAGTCTGACCCTACTATGCTACCTAAAGGCTGTGGTGTGTCCCTATTTTTGATTGCTGAGCTTTTGATCTAGCATATTAAGATAATTTCACATGGGGCAAATGAGGCCTCAAGAATGTAGGCTACATTGTATGTTGACAGTTATCAAGTTGTCTGTTTACAAGATGTACCTACATGTAGACGTGTGCTTAACATATCCAAACACATTCAGCATATAGCTGTGTTCTCGGACCACCATCTTGCTACTTGTGAATGATAGAAAATTCCATGTGTCTGTATTGTAACCTCTCTCAGGACCATCTATGAGAAGCTGGCCAGTGCCTTTACTGAGGAGCTGGCAGTGCTGTATCACCAGCGTGTGGAGGAGATCTCACCCAACATCCGTTATTGTGCTTACAACATAGGTAGGCGACACATGCATCCTGTTGCTCATATTGACAGTGGATTGCACTTTCATTTGCATTCACACCTCTCATATCGAGAAAATCACATACACCTCCTTTCAAAAGTTTGGGGTCACTTAGAAATGTCATTTTTTTTAAAGAAAAGTGCTTTTTTTTAACCGTTAAAATAAATTCACATTTATCAGAAATACACTATAGACATTGTTAATGTTGTACGGAAAGGCAAATCTAAGTTTGAGGTGTTCAGATCACAAAGGACATTTGTGAGATGCAGAAAAGATGCCATCTGTCAATAATGGTGGAGGCAATGTGATGGTCTGGGGGTGCTTTGGTGGTGATAAAGTGGGAGATTTACAAAGGGTAAAATGGATCTTGAAGAAGGAAGGCTATCACTCCATTTTGCAACGCCATGCCAGACCCTGTGGACGGCGCTTAATTGGAGCCAATTTCCTCCTACAGCAGGACAATGACCCAAAGCACAGCTCCAAACTATGCAGTAACCATTTAGGGAAGAAGCAGTCAGCTGTTATTCTGTCTATAATGGAGTAGCCAGCACAGTCACCGGATCTCAACCCTATTGAGTGGTTGTGGAAGCAGCTTGACCGTATGGTATGTAAGAAGTGCCCTTCAAGCCAATCCAACTTGTGAGAGGTGCTTCAGGAAGCATGGTGCGAAATCTCTTCAGATTACCTCAACAAATTTAGAATGCCAAAGGTCTGCAAGGCTGTAATTGCTGCAAATGGAGGATTCTTTGACGAAAGCAAAGTTTGAAGGACACAATCATTATTTGTCACCTTGTCAACAACTTGACTATATTTCCTATTCATTTTGCAATTCATTTCATGTATGTTTTCATGGAAAACAAGGACATTTCTAAGTGACCCCAAACGTTTGAATGGAAGTATATGCATTCTACTGCTTCTCTCTTTCCCCCACACACAACTCATTCCTGTTCATTTGACTGGTCCTGAACAACCCTACTCCCCTCTGACTCCAGGTGACCAGAATGCCATGAATGAGCTGATGCAGATGAGGCTGAGTGCAGGAGGAGGAGGGGGCATGATGGCTGAGAAACTAGAGGTCAGTGTGTGGGGTCCCTCTCACTGTAAAACACATGCATGGTAACTACTAATTTACTACTGGAAAGTAGGGCCATACATCTGTCCCTACATCTATATTTTGCTTGTTAGTGCAGAGAGAATAACTTTGTTCGTACTGTTATACCACTTAGAATGCAGGCCCAAGACATTGCTCTCTTTATCAGTAGTAGGCTAGTGTGGATGTTGGAACAGACCTGTCTTATGTAGCATACTGTTGAATGATTATGGTATTGTTCCAGGCCCTGATCACACAGACGAGAGCCAAGCAGGCAGCCACAATGAGCGAGGTGGAGTGGCGAGGCCGAACGGTGCCTGTCAAGATCGACAAGGCCCGCATCTTCCTGCTGGGCCTGGGAGACAACGAGGCCGCCATCGCCCAGGTCAGTGACGTTACCAGGGGACTAGTCACATTATCACACTGCTGAGCCAAAGCAGAACTTGACTGTTCTGGTTTCGCATCCACCGCAGTTGCTAGAAAGGACCATGTGAAAATAAAATATCTGAGCCGGCACAGTACGATTCGGGTCAGCACGGTAGTGTTAAAAGGAGGGCTCGACATTAACGATTGTCCTCTTGTCTGGGACAAGCAACAACAACAAGTCGGACAAGCAGAATATAGATTTGTTGTCCGGCTGGACAAATAATTCGCACGTCAAACAATTGCTCAGATTCTAATTGAATCTAAGCGTCTTCTAGATGTGTTGTCTCACACACCGTTTTCCCGATCTCTGCAGAGAGCATCTGAGTAGAAATATTGTATTGCGTTGACAGGCACGAGCTGTCTTTCAATCACCCGCGGTTGCAAGGTGCACTTTTTGAAATCGCCCTGTGAGCATTTGTTTATTCCTTGCTAGCTAGTGAGTTATTTACCCAGTCGTTTTTGGTCAGCAAACAGGGTTTGTACGGTCAGAAAAACATCTGCATTACCTGTGTGCAAGTGGGCCGTTGCCCGAGAGCGATGGAGACATGGCAGCATGTAGCCTATAAAATAATGATAGACAACAGACTAACTAGTGAGGGAAATTATGTTAAACCCTACTCATGTTCATTGTTTGCCTCTTCCGACATGCTTATCAGTCACCTTTTTTGGCTTAGGGTGTTAAAGGCCTTTTTATTTGGGGGGGGGGGGCAGTAACTTGAGCTTTCAGACAAGTCAAGAAACTGTCCAACTGACAAGTGGCTTAATGTTAATGTCAAGCCCTGAAAAGGGTTTTGCTGTTCTGCTTGGACACCTCTGCTTCATTATGGGCTAGTGTGAAGTAGCTATGGGGCCAGTAGCAAACTTATGAGCCTAGTGAACAAGGATGCCTTATGAACTCGAGAATCTGTTTGTGAACAGGGGTTTAGTGGCGCAGCCTAGTCGGTGCTCTTTCTTTAGCAGTATCAAGCTGTTATCAACCAGTCTGTAGTGAGAGGTTACCCTAAAGGTGTTACGCCCCTGAAAACAGGGGAGAAATAATCACGAGAGTGATACGGTGTTGTATTCTCAAGTCAACATTTAGTTCAATCATTTCACAAAAGTAACACATTACCATTACATAACAGAAAAACCCATTATACAAATAACACAGCAAAATATCTTATTAACAACACGCATGTTCATTCACAATCGACATAAAATGGCAGCTACTCTCAGTACGACGCTATTCTTCACTTCAACCGAGCAGGGCTAATATTACTCTCTTCAAACTTAACTCTAACTTCCTCAAGACGTTACTAAAACACACCTTAAACACTCTTGACATGTTCGCTAGTTATAACATTTAAATTACTATTTTTATCATCAATAAAGTACCTGAAAACAGGGGAGAAATAATCACGAGAGTGATACGGTGTTGTATTCTCAAGTCAACATTTAGTTCAATGAGAAAAGACCGCGAATTTCCCCAGGAATATGCGTGGAGACCAGAGCAATCGATCTCCGGCTCATTAGCTTAAGAGCATTTCGTAGATCACAGATTAGCACTTTTAGGCACCACAAAATAAAGTTTACACATTACTCTCACAATTCGTACCCTTTGACAGATTTGAACTTTAACACAATTATATGAATGTTATCAATCTCTATCAACTAATACTGAATGCATCTTTTTAACCTTAGATGTTTTAAGATCCTCACATACTATGAACTTACTAATACTTTTCAATGTATAACAGGCTATGAATATGTCCTTTAACCTGTCACAAAGGCAGGTCGGGAGTCCCAACGGTGGCTATCGTCTCGTGACGTTCACCTTGCGTCTCAGTAGGTGGCGATCGCTCCACTACAGCTCACTGACAGGTGTCTCTTGTCAGACTCTTCTTACCTTCCCTGTCGACCTTCCTCTTCCACCCTGCGGCCACACCATTCACACCCACCTGCACTTGGCTCTGGCATGCTGCCCCTCGTGCTGTCAAACTGCATTCCATGCATAGCAACTCACATGGCTACACCCATCAGCCCTAGTGTCTATGGACAGACTAGCATCGGAGCGAAATGGTCATCAGTTTGGGAGTGGGACCATCGTTTCTGTTAGATGTAGCATTACATGTAATTGTTGTGCTTACACTTTTGAAGTAAGGCTGAATTTGGGTCTGGTTACAAATTACCCTCATACCTGTCCATAACCCGTTGTATCCAAATTTGCTTTTTGAGTTGAGGGTTAACATTTCATGCACTTTGATCTATAATTGATATGTCAGTCAATGATTATGTTACGTTTATGGGAAGGTACCATTTTGATGTGGGGAACACAAGGGTTCAGAACCAGTTGGACCATAATACCTTTCCCCCTGTGGCTGCCTCTACATCTACACTCCCCTTTTATCTACCTCAGTTGTCTAAAGTTATGGCCCATTTTATACAGAGAGATTGCTATAGTAGACAATGTAACCAATCACAACCCTCCTTTTACTTGTATCATTGCAAATCACCAGTGGAGTGACAATTTTGAATCCATTTTCACATTCACTATGTCGGTAATGCTTACAAACTCTAAAAGTAGCATTGATCCCACTCTGATATGCCTGTGGAGTATATTATGTTCAACAATTTATATAGAATATATAAACATTTCAATATTAATGTTTCTATATTTCAATATTCATAAATGTATGAACATTAAAATACTATTTCAGAGCAAGCTTCATTTGACATACGTTTTTGCTTTGTAGCACACAAATGAAACATTATGGAATCTTAAAAGGAGGCCTAGGTAAGGTCAAAATGTCATATGGCAACTATTTTATTATTTCTCATTTCCGCTTTTTATATTTGACATTTGTATCTTTCAACATTCCTTCCTCCAACTGTGGGTTACATTTGTCTGGGTACGTGAGGAATCCCTCAACCATTCCAACGGAACTGCCATTTAAGGCCATGCGCAAGCCCTAGGGGACATGCTGAAGAAGGATGCGCCATCCCTCTCTCTGTGAAAGCACAGAAGACACCAGACTGGTTCTCCCAGTCCTTTTAGGGGCTAGGTGTTGCCAGGGTGGTGGCACTGGTTTGTGTGTCACCACAAGACACCCTCACTACATGCTGGATGGATAGGAGTGAATGTTACTTCATTGTCTGCCCTCTACGAATTTGTGTTCAATGGCAACTCTCACAGCTTCTCATTTTCATTATCTCCAGCACAGTAATATTTACATATGTGAAAATGGTGGATTTCTACTTTTTGTAGAAAAATATATTATGTTAACACATTCTACCCGATGACATTAAACGTTACATTTGAAAAACAGTGATTTTCAAACACTGAGATTCATGGTGACGTGGGGAGCAACAAAATGCCATCCCTCTGGCTAGAAACTTAATATATAATAATAATAATAATAATAATATATATTATTATTATTAGAAACTTGTTAAAGGATTATTTTTAAAACATTTTTTACATTTTATATATATATTTTTATCCTACCCTGTGTGTGTCACACGGTAGGTTTCCATCCAATTGGCGACATAATTTGATGCGGATATTCCAAAATCCACTAAACTGACTTTGAAAAATCAGTGTGTGACGATGTAATGCACACAATGTACTTTCTCTCTTACATTCATGTACCGGGGAAAATGTTGAAAGTTAAATGTGTTTCCATCACATTTTCAACTGTCTCAAACTGTTGCTTTTTTTATTTTGTTTTTTTATTTTACCTTTAATTTACGAAAAAGGTCAGTTAAGAACAAATTCTTATTTTCAATGACGGCCTAGGAACAGGTGACAGATTTGTACCTTGTCAGCTCGGGGATTCGAACTTGCAACCTTTCGGTTACTAGTCCAACGCTCTAACCACTAGGCTACCCTGCCGCGTTAAATAGCAAATGTCCCAACTCTGGTCAGATACACTGCGTCGGGTTGGGTGTAATCCAGATTTCCACAGTCTACTGTTTCTGTACCATACCGGGGTATACGGTAGTAACGGAAGTGCACACAAGGGCCGTGAAATATTTTAAAAAGTTTAAGTAGTTAGACTTTTTTATTTTATTTTTTCGCACAACAATTTAGGCAACGGGGATGTTGATCACGGAAAGGATTGAATGTCTGTGCTGTAAACCAGAAGCGGGATCTTTACATCTAGCCGCCAGATGTCAAGTTAGCAAACCAAATGCATAGCTGGAGCCTGTAGCTTTCTAATAGTTGTTGTTATAAGCAGGGGCGTAGCGTGCACCCTCGTACACATTGAAAAAAAACATTTAAAGTGTGTGGGTGCGTGCTATGCCCCTGTTTTAAAACGAAATCATACCGCCGGTATGTCGAAATACCCCGGTATACCGCCCAAGCCTAACAGTGCGGGTAGGCTACTCAACATGACGCAAATAAGAGCTCGAATATCTTTATTGTCAAATGGCAGTCGAGCATCGATCTGCATGTCACCAGAATAAGTTCCTCAATTTATTGGAAAGGTGCATCAGCATCACTGCACATTCACCACCCTGTGAAGTTAATCGGAAATGATTTAAACTGCCTAGCTTACTAAACTGCATGGTTTCCCGGAGTTGTCGTGGGACGACCACACACCATATCATCTCGTGACTCCAGTATAATGATTATAATGTCAATATTTGTGCATTTTAAGGAGTTTCCTCCACCATTTCTCACACAATTAATTTTACAGACACAAAAAGATCCCACCATGTCAAATGAACATTATCTTTCGGCATGTATAAAATTGTACTGAAACCTTCATCGGTTTCAACACAGCTGTTGTGATTTTAAAAATATATATATTTATACAGTTACTTTACCCGCATAACTGGATGGAAACGTGCTGAAGGGTAAAGCATTTTTTATTTATTTAAACACATCCATATAAATGTGCCGTTTTCAAATATGTAGACACTGGTATGGTGCTGGAGATGAGGAATTGGAGGTTAGAAAGTGGCAGAACTGTCCATTAACTAGAACGCTCCCAATCATTCTCCGCCATGTTTTAGCACTGAAATCATTTTGAGGCATCTTATCCTCTGAATTGGTGTACATGCTTGAGACAAAGTAAATCTCAGAGGATTCGCCAGTGTCTTCTCTTTAGCTGACAAAAACACACGCAATCATTAGTCAGCAGGTGAATATATAACAAACCATATTTTATTAGCAACATTTTTTTATTTAACAAGGTCACTGCTAAGACGTTCTAACTAGGACATATGAGTCATTGACGATACGTTTAATCTTTCTGACTCGTCTTCTAAAACGACTGACATTGTTTATGTAAAAATCTAAACCACAACACTTGGCTGCCTCCCAAACCTGCAAGTTAGCCTACTGTAACGTACACAATAAGCCTGTGTTACATCTTGGGTGACAAAGAACAAGGCTTCTCTTTCACATCGGTCCTAAGCTACAGTAACTCTAGGAATGTACCTTCTACAGGAATGTCTACAGCAACCTGCTCTGCTGCATACTTCTCTCTCCCAGTCACAGCCTTTCCCCCAGACCTACTTTTACACTAATATTTGCATGATTTAATCTGATTGGTACCGTAAGCAAGGCTCTAACAGGCAACCATTTTAAGTATGAGCACACGTGTGATTAAAATGCTGCCGTAGGTATTTCCGCAGCACAGGGATAGGGAAGATCTCTCACGTCCTCTATCCTCATGTCCTTCTCAATACCCATTGGAGAAGATCAGGGGAGGTATATATGGAAATATGAATTTATATTGTATGTCCTATTTCTACTGGATCACCATTTGTCCCCCACAGGCAGCCAATGAGGAGACCAAGGAACGTCTGTACGAGACCCTACTAGCCGAGTGCCGAGACACCATCCAGGCAGTGAGAGAGGAGCTGAAAACTGAAGCGGTAAGTATGACTGACTGACACTGTAAGAGACATGACATTACAGACATGACTGTCTGGGTTACAGACTGACAAATTTGAGGTTACAGACATGACCGTTAGGGTTATAGACTGATACATTTGAAGTTGCACACATGACCGTTAGGGTTACGAACTGACCGGGGTTCACATTGATACTTAGGTTTACTGACCTGATGTAGTAAAGTTCATAGGATAAACAGTAACGTGAGTAGGAGGGTGAAGCACTGTACCAGACCCTGTCACTATCTGTCTATGGCTAAATGCTCCCTGACTTCTCAACTCTGCAGAAGCAGCGAGAGAGATCTGATGAAGTCAGTGGAAAGGTGTCCAACCTGCAGTTCCTGCACAGGTAAGAGAGGTCATTCTGTCTGACGTTTTGTCAGAGGATGCGAGGCGACCCGATCTCCTCACCGCATCCTCAACTGTATTGGAGAATGTCCCTCCCCTCAGACTGTCTTCTCCAATGCATTTTGAGAAGATGAGAAATGCAAGCAAATATGAAATAAGAGCCTATCTGTACATGGGATCAGTCTTTGACCTGTGTTTGTGTGTGTGTGTCCCTCCATAGCTACCTGACCTACATCAAGCTGTGGACGGTGGTGAAGAGGAACGAGAGCATGGCCCACATGCTGCAGGCCAAGCTGAAGGAGCCGCAGACGGACGAGAACAAAAGGGGGCCTCGCCCCCAGGACCTTATCCGTCTCTACGACATCATCCTCCAGGTACAAACACACACCTGGGTCGTATTCAGTAGCCACAAAACGGAAGGAAACCGAGTAAAACAGGGCGGTACTACCTGAGGTCGTCCAATAAAAACCTTTTTTTTTTAGTTCTGTTGAAAAATGTTTTGCTGTTGTGTGCACTAATGAATACACCTCTGACACAACACGATGTAACATTATGTCTGGCACGTTCCAAATGTCTGTCCTTGTCATCTCATAATGTTACACTAATTGATAGTGAAACTGAATGGTTTGATATTTTCCGGCTTCATAACCACAAAACATCCAAACCATTCATGGAGTTGGAGAAAGTTCAAATACCTCTATTTACTCAGCATACCCAGGGTCAAGTCCAAAAACTATACTGAACAGAAATATAAACGCAACATGTAAAGTGGGTTCATGAGCTTAAATAAAAGATCCCAGAAATGTTCCATACGTATTTCTCTCAAATTTTGAGTACAAGTTTGTTTCCATCCCTGTAAGTGAGCATTTAGCCGAACATCCACCCGACAGGTGTGGTAGATCAAGAAGCTGATTAAACAGCAGGATCATTACACAGATGCACCTTGTTCTGCGTACAATAAAAGGCTACTCTAAAATGTTCAGTTTTGTCATACAACGCAATGCCGCAGATGTCTCAAGTTTTTAGAGAGCATGTAATTGGCATGCTGACTGCAGGAATGTCCCCCAGAGCTGTTGCCAGAGATTAGAATTTTCATTTCTTTACATAAGCCACCTCCAACGTCACTTTAGAAAAAGTGTCAGTATAGGCAACCTGCCTCACAACCACAGACCCCGTGTAACCAGCCCAGGTCTCCCACATCCGACTTCTTCACCTGCGGGATCGTCTGAGGGGGCCCGCCATTCAACCCTAATGTTAAGCCCGTAGAAATAGGATGTTTCTTTCTGACTCGTTCTATTTCCATGGTTAAGCCTCTACCCGTGAGTCAGCTTATCCTTGTTGATGTTGCCTCATGACTGTTTCTACAGAGTCTGGCTGAGCTGTCCACCCTGCAGGGGCTGGAGGAAGATCACACGTTCCAGAAGGAGGTGGCCCTCAAGATGCTGGTCTACAAGGCCTACAGGTCAGAGCTCACACCACGGAGGTCACGCACTGTGCGCGCACACACCGTCCACACACGTATTCCCACAGGTGTCTCTTCAAAGCCTTGATGTATAAGCTAGTAAAGAAATGTCGTGAACTGTGTGTTATCACACACACACACTTACTTGCTGGCTTGACCCCTGCCATTTAGCTGTTTCTGATCCGCCTCGGGCCAGAACAGAAGCGTACACACCAGTCACTAAAGTCCCCGCTTTCTCTCTCTCTCTCTCTCTCTCTCCCCCAGGTGTTTCTTCATAGCCCAGTCGTACGTGCTGGTGAAGAAGTGGAGCGAGGCTCTGGTCCTGTATGAGCGGGTCCTGAAGTACGCCAAGGAGGTCCAGTCCAAGGCTAAGAGCCTCAACAACAGCCTGAAGGTATCAGACACTGACTGTGGCCAGTGTGTAAACGTCCGTTTTAACATGCAGGCTAACTGCCAAAATAAAGGAAACACTAACATATTCTTTAATAGGGCGTTGGGGCATAACGGCTTCAATGCGCCTATGCGTGGCATAGATTCTGCAGGTGTCTGGAACTCTATTGGAGGGATGTGATGCCATTCTTTCCCCCCCGTGAGAGTGTTCAATTGGGTTGATCTGGTGACTGAGACGGCCATGACGCGTGGTTTAAATCATTATCATGCTCATCGACCCATTCAGTGACCACTCGTGCCACCTGGATGGGACCATTGTCATCCTATGGGGGCATAGCCATGATAGCCAAAATAATGGACTTCCCAGGATTTTTATACATTACCCTAAGCATAATTAACTCGGCACTGTGTGGAAGCACCTGCTTTCAATATACTTTGTATCCCTCATCTATTCAAGTGTTTCCATTATTTTGACTGTTACCTATATCTACAACTCGTTCAAGTCAAATACTATTCATGTTATAGAATCAATTGGCTCTGAGTTTAAACCGTGACAATATCCACAAAGTAGGTGTTCTATTATCTTTTTGGGGTGGGGGGTGTATGTCATTGAAATGGATGCAGGTAGGTAAACATGCGTGTTATTCATGATACTCTACTGTGGGACTAACTAAAAGTTTCTTGGCCTAATGTTTTCTGTCTCCCTTGCCTAAAGGATCTGCCTGATGTGCAGGAGCTGATCACAGAGGTCAACGCTGAGAAATACTCTCTTCAGGCGGCAGCCATCTTAGGTGGGTACCTGACTTGCAAGGGCAGCCATTTTGTTTCTATAGGGTAACCCTATAACCCTTACCTGGGTTAGTCAACTTTCTTTTTATTGACTTTTCTGCTCGACTTGTCATTTTTGTGACCTGACCGGTGTGTGTTTTTGTAAGACTTGTGGTCTCTGGTTTATTTTGCCTGTGTTATGAAGCTGAGGGTGTGTGTTTGTATTTTAGACACGGAGGATGCTCCTGAAGCACCCTCTCAGCAGAAGGTGAAAGACAACACGGTAAGAACAATCAAAATTAGCCTCCCACATGAAAACAAAGTCTCCCAGCTAACTACCCCCAATGTGCTCAGCCCTAACTCTAACCTATCGTGAAGACATTCTGCGTGTAATTACGGTGTTGGGGTTTTTTGTCACTGGTTATTTGAACAAATAACAATTTCATCTTTTGAATTTTGGAAGGAGACATTCAGACGTAACTTGCAAAGAGAGGGTCCTCGTTCCACCCCTCATTCTAGCATTTCTTGATCTCTTCTCTTAACGTTGACCCAGAACTTAATCTTGCTGCTGACCAATTACGTGAGACTTTAGTTCTGGGTTAACTCTGACTCCTCTGTACCTCTCAAGTTCCAGCCCGGCCACTTTCTGGGCTACTTTCAGACAATGGTGGAGTGAATGAGAAGTGTAGTGAATACTACTGTGTGTTAGTTAGTTAGTTAGTTAGTTAGTTGTGCAGTAGTGAGAGGAAGTAGTGTTGGGAATAGGAGTGTGCCTACCACGGATCATTGCCTTACATGGGCCAGTCTGTGGGAAAGAATACTCCCTGACCTGCCTCAGTCAACAGTCAATACAGGACAGAGAGCTGGGATGCTGCCTAGCTGACTGACATGGAAAAACGTCAATGTTTGGGTGAAATATCAGGAGGCCTCTGCCAGACATGCTAAACTCAGCAAAAAAAGAAACGTCCTCTCACTGTCAACTGCGTTTATATTCAGCAAACTTAACATGTGTAACTATTTGTGTGAACATGAGATTCAACAACTGAGACACAAACTGAACAAGTTCCACAGACATGTGACTAACAAATGGAATAATGTGTCCCTGAACAAAGGGGGGTCAAAGGGGGGCATCTTTCTGTGTTTTTCAGAGTCAGTAGGAAGGCCTCTTTTTAGTGTCCTTAGTTTTCATAACTGTGACCTTAATTGCTTACCGTCTGTAAGCTGTTAGTGTCTTAATGACCGCTCCACAGGTGCATGTTCATTAATTGTTTATGGTTCATTGAACAAGCATGGGAAACAGTGTTTAAACCCTTTACAATGAAGATCTGTGAAGTTATTTGGAGTTTTACTAATTATCTTTGAAAGACAGGGTCCTGACAAAAAGGCATTTCTTGTTTTTATGTCATTGGGTAATCCCACACAGGATTGGGTTTCACTCTTAAATCTGTTATAGAAATGTCATGCTGCTATCATGAGCAGTGCATGTCGACATGGCAGGTATTAGCCGTTCACTACTGAACCTAGTGCTGGTTCATGAAAAATGACCTGCATTGGAACCACAGCGTATGTTTTCTGCTAGCTGGCAGACTAGTCAAACCTTATGACAGGTTCAAGTCATTTACTTTTACCAGTCCCTCTTCTCCATCTAATTTGTCTACCTCTTTTGGCTACCACCCCTCTCCATCCAGCCTCTGTGCGAGCGCCTGGAAACCTTCCACCTGGACCCCACCCTGGTGGGGAAGCAGCCCAACCTGGTCCAGTTCCCCCCTGACTTCCAGCCCATCCCCTGTAAGCCCCTCTTCTTTGACCTGGCACTCAACCACGTGGCCTTCCCACCCCTCGACGACAAGGTGGAGCAGAAGGGCAAGGGCGGCCTGACCGGCTACATCAAGGGCATCTTCGGCTTCGGCAGCTAAATCGACTCCCAGGCTTTGGTGAGGCCTTCGGGTTGGAAGCAGCCAGATATTGATAAACAGGCTGAGTGGGTTTCTAGAAAACTGTCATCCATCTGAACTGTGGAGACGATGTCTGTCTGGAAATGGCACCCTGTTTCCTTATGTAGTAGACAATTTGGTCAAAAGTAGTGCACTGCGTAGGGTATAGAGCGCCATTTCGAAATCTACCAGTTTGAGACTTCATGTTCTAGAGGTTTCCTGCCTTGTTTGTTCCCTTCAACAACCCCCAACACACTTTTACAGAGGGAAACAAACCCAGTTGACTTATCTTGAATTATTTTCATTTTCAACTCTTAAAAGCGCTTTCATGTACCCAGTCTCAATGTCAGTATACAGGAGGGAGGGAGAGTAAGTGTTGTATCAATCACTATCAAACAGGAGAAACCGTATAAATGTAGCCCACAGGGTAAATCCACGACCAAGCCGTGATGTCTCGTGACACACTTGTTTCTGATCGTGGTCCTACTGTCAAAATTCTATCACCTCTGTATTGCCTCCAATTTCTTATGACTTTAATATCTAGATTGTGAGACAAGTTCTCAATTTAGAGAATAATGTATGCGTCTGTCTTGTCCTGCACGCCATTGTGGGACCAATACATCTCTGCATGGTTGACAGTTAAAGTTAGACTAGACATCAGGATTGAAATTCCTTATACAACAATGGGGTTCAGTGGCCAATGACTTTATATTCGGTACAGGAAAGGACTCCAATGTGTTTATGTTCTCTAATGAATAGACTTTTTAAAACATTTGTAACTTCTGTGTGTGACAAAAGACAGAATGACCTTTGGGTTCAAAGGTGACTGCTTAGGATTCCTTTTCGCCTCACCCCCGAAAGTATGAGGCAGCATTCATGAACTTCTGTCAAAAACAACCCTAGTATGTCTAGAAATACAGTATTTTAGTACACACTACTTCATTGTATCAGTTAGCTCGTATTCCAATAGATTTTAAATGGGAGGGAGCGGCACCCTTTTTGAGTGCCTAACACCTCTTCAGCTTTTCCAGTACCAAAGCCAGTTCTGTAATCAAGAGTCTTTAGCTATTCAACGGACCTCACATTTGCATTTGCCTATGATGACTGTGTTCTCCACTACAGGTTGTCAATTTACCTTCTGTCCTCTCTTCAATCTAAGTCTTTGTTTTCTCTTTAATTCAGGGTGATATAGGTCTTGTACCTTCTTATTTCAATGCTTTGTTTGTTTCCCAATGTGGTCATGTATTAATGAACAGGATTTGGGTCAGATGCATGTTGGGATGGTTTCACGCATCGTCACCCAAGATGCCCGAAAAATGATTTCTGTAAACATGATTTGAAAACTAAGTGGAGTATTGAAGAGAAAATTGTGACATGAAGAAATTATTTTCCAGACTTCTAATTAAAAAGAGACATTTGCGGCAAACGTGATCAGACTTTGTCCTTTTTTTCTTTCATGTCTAACTAGTTGTTTCAAGATGTTATAACTTGGCTTTTTGTCATTTTCACTGACACTTGTTTAATTTGACTGATACTGACTTTATACTGTAGCTTAGCTTCAATTGACAACCTCTATTACACAGACTTTATAAATCTGCTATTACAATGAAGTAATAAGGCACGAGGGGGTGTGTTTTATTGCTAATATACCACGGCTAAAGGCTGTTCTTAGGTGCAATGTGGAGTGCCCGGATACAGCCCTAAGCTGTGGTATGTAGGCCATAAACCACAAACCCCTGAGGTGCCGTATTTCTATAAAATGGTTACCAACTCAATTAGAGCAGTGAAAATAAACATGTTGTCGTACTCATTGTATACGGTCTGATACGCCACGGCTGTCAGCCAATCAAATCAAATGTATTTATATAGCCCTTCGTACATCAGCTGATATCTCAAAGTGCTGTACAGAAACCCAGCCTAAAACCCAAAACAGCAAGCAATGCAGGTGTAGAAGCACGGTGGCTAGGAAAAACTCCCTAGAAAGGCCAAAACCTAGGAAGAAACCTAGAGGAACCAGGCTATGTGGGGTGGCCAGTCCTCTTCTGGCTGTGCAGGGTGGAGATTATAACAACATGGCCAAGATGTTAAAATGTTCATAAATGACCAGCATGGTCGAATAATAATAAGGCAGAACAGTTGAAACTGGAGCAGCAGCACGGCCAGGTGGACTGGGGACAGCAAGGAGTCATCATATCAGGTAGTCCTGGGGCATGGTCCTAGGGCTCAGGTCCTCCGAGAGAGAGAAGGAGAGAATTAGAGAACGCACACTTAGATTCACACAGGACACCGAATAGGACAGGAGAAGTACTCCAGATATAACAAACTGACCCAAGCCCCCCGACACAAACTACTGCAGCAATCAGCATTCAGGGCTTGAACCACAGTTTTATAGTAGTGCTTTTGGCACTCCCACAGTCTATTAGTGTAGTTTCATGATCATAGGCTCTTGTGTCAGGTGTGGGTGTGTGAGCAGCATGAGATGCCTGTGCTGGGTGTGTTTTTGTTCCAGGCAGATATAACTTTCAAAGCTAACCAGCCTCTTCCCACCACTTAACATTGTTCCCTTGATCCCTTCTCGGTAACTGACAGCTGGGCTCTGTCATCACGAGCCGGTATGTGCCTTCCACCACGCACACTTCAGACCCCATCAAATGCATTCTAACGTCGTGGTATAGGCCATTTTGTGTGTGATAATAGGCCATGATCAGGAATCATCAGTATGAGTAGATTATGATGTGCTGTCTGGTGAATCACTTTCCTTCTACTGTATGCATATCTATACAGGGTTATGTACTTCAATATAAAATGGCTAATCGCAATCCTACTTGTGTGTACTAAATGAATGTGGTATTAGGCTAGATGTATTACACGTTCACTGTATACACACAAATTTATTGTTTTCCCATGCACTCTCTTACTGCAAAAGTGTTGCCATGGGAACCTTGAGGCTGGCAGCTTCTGGTGTTCCTTGTACTCCACACAACCGGTATAACAGCATGACAACTAAGTTTTCCTAGTAATTATGACAGTTATGGTATGGCATATCTTAATTTTTTACAATTTAGCCAGGTAAGTCAATTAAGGACAAATTCTTATTTACAATGACACCTAGGAACAGTGGCTTGTTCAGCGGCAGATCGACAGATTTTTACCTTGTCAGCTCGGGGATTTGATCTAGCAACCTTTTGATTACTGGCCCAACGCTCTAACCACTAGGCTACCTGCTGCCCCAAATATAAAGAAATTGACAACCCTGCCCATTGATAAAAGCAGCCATATTTTCCACCTCATGGCCGTTCTTGAGGAAGACTAATGGGCATTACCAAAACACCTCAGGATTAGCAAAAACAGTAACTGTAATAATCAATGGGCAAATAATAACTTGGTTAAACCAGAATGAACATGTGACATCAAGTAAAACAAATAATTCCTTTAATGGCCCAATGGCTGTTTATGACATGAGTAAAGTCATTTTATTTGGTTGTACATAAGTCGATACTGAACAAAAATATAAACGCAACATGTAAAGTGTTGGTCCCATTTAAAAATTAAAAATAAACATTTTTTTACCCCTTTTTCTCCCCAATTTCTTGGTATCCAATTGGTAGTTAGTCTTGTCTCATCGCTGCAACTCCCGTATGGACTCGGGAGAGGCGAAGGTTGAGAGCCATGGGTCCTCCGAAACCATACCCCACAGATCCGCACTGCTTCTTGATACAATGCCCGCTTAATCAGGAAGCCAGCCACACTAATTTGTCGGAGTAAACGTCGTACACCTGGCGACCGTGTCAGCGCGCATGCTCCCACTCTGCCATGCCACAGGAGTCGCTAGGGCGCGATGGGACAAGGATAATCCTGACCGCCAAACCCTCCCCTAACCCAGACGACGCTGGGCCAATTGTGTGCCGCCCCGTCTCACAGTCACGGCCGGCTGCCATGGATCTCTAGTGGCACAGTGGCACTCTAGTGGCACAGCTCGTGACTGCGATGTAGTGCCTTAGACCTATGCCCTCCCAGGCCCACCCATAGCTGCGGCACTGCCCAGTCATGAATTGATTTCAATCGACTGATTTCCTTGTATGAACTTTAACTTAATAAAAGTGTTGAAATTGTTGCATTTATGTATATTTTTTCAGTATAAAATTTTAAACAATTTAGATAAGTCTAAGACAAATGAAACATTCAAAAATCAAAAGTTCAGTAAATAACAGGTAACTAAATTAAATTAAGGCAAACTAGGCAGATCAAATAAAATATATAGTAAACCAAAATCAAACGACCATCAAAAAGAATTGGGGAAATAATCTATCAACAAAGAAGACATCTGAATGTCCTTTCGCAGTATGACATGGGGAAAGGATTAAGGGTTTGGTTAAGGTTGGGAATAGGTTACGGTCAGTAGCTATGTTACCATTAACTTCAGCAGTGATTTCTTTTGACGACGACATTTATTGAGTTTGCATAGAAAATAGATGCGACAATTGCCTGCAACGGTACGTTTCCATTGAACTGTCTTGTGTCGATTAAAAACAGCTGGACATTTGGTTTCCCTTTCCTTTTAAGAACACTGATCTAGTGAAAGGACTTGGCATGTCCCTATATACTTGGAATGCTTTCACCTACCCGGTCCTCTGAAACCAGTTGTCATAAATTAAAGTCAAGGAAAGTTAACAATTCAAGACTATTGTTACACAGCTCTCTAACTGTTTCACAATTCAACTGGGTCTTATCCACAAGGTAGAATGTAGAATACAAATGAAGTGGTTGAAGTTTTCCCATGATCCATTTAGCCAAATTGTGCATTAATACATTGGCGTCAGCCTGTATGCCCTCCCACCTAGTATTTAGAATGACTTCAGGTGCCCGTAAAAATGATTATGCAATTATCATTTATTTGGAAAAACTCCATTTCCATCGCCATTTGTCACAATAGAAAATGTGACCGAGCATATAACAAATGTGCGCGCTCTGAATCTTACTCTCTTTCAATTAACGTCTCCAAGCCACATTCCTCTCCGTCCCCCATTGTTGATAAGCTTAGCAGAAACCCTCATCTTGAATGAACGTACAAGTCTTCCGTTTGGCAAACAAGGACATTATCAATGAATGAAGTATTTGTATGATTAAATATTTTGCCGTGGGCCTACTAGTTGAGATGTCCCTTGTCTTAGATCACTCCCAAAAACAGTCATTCTAGGCCTCTATCCTGTTCCTTGTTTATTTCTGGTCAACCTATTGATGAGAGAATGAATAACTTTGATATCTGGTTTTATAAAGGTGCACAGGAGTCTCGTGTCCATAGCTAGGTAATTGAGGATAATGTCAAACTTTATTGTAGATTTGTGACAGGCCATCTCCAAGGGGTTCGTTTGACGCTAGTTTCCACTTCACAGTAGGGCTGTTTTTGGTTGCAGAAATGGCTTCTTGAAGACGTGAACTTTCATTTGTCTTAATTACAAACGTGTATGGGTATGGGAACCATAAATATTGAATAAAAATGTTCAGTGATGAGCCTTGTTTAGTCAAGGAGAAAGCACTGAGCTATTTTCCATGAAGGATCCTTCATGGAAAGCCATGATTGACTGAGGATAATGGTTGGGTTAACCATACAGACGGGTTGGTTGTGCGTTTACGGGTGAATTCTTAAAGAGATGGGTGGGGCTTAAGAGGGTGTGAACGATGCTGAATTGCCGTTCACAAAGAAGAGCTTTTAAAAATAAAAAAATCTCCTGAATGGGATAGCAAGTTTATCAACTTTCAAAGCAGCATAACTTTCCCATGTTTACTCCAACAGTGTATGAAAAACATGTTGAAGCTGAGTTTGTATAAAAAAAATAAAAAAATAAAGCAAAATCACTTACATTTGACATAAGCCCCCATAGAAAGATCTGGTCACATTTGTGAAGCCCACTGTAAGGGACATGTACAAGCAATGTATAGAACAGACCCAATGTTCTTATGGTATGTGTAAAATAACATTTCTCTGTTGGATACATTCTAATATTCTGAACTTTGATTCAGAAAGATTTTTGTTGCTTTTTCAAAATCAATATAATACTTGGTAATTGATTGTTTTACAACAGGGATCATCACACAGTAAACCATCTATCTGCTGCAGGCCAATTTTCTTCTTGAGCGGATGATCGAGGGACCGGAACATAATTACAAATAATTTATAAACTGCAAACACACACTATAGGTGCGGCAGAGGAATACTTGGGAACCAAAATTAAAATCAGTGGTTAGGCGTTTTTGGACTAGTTTGAAAAAGCCGGAAGGGTTGCAAGTTCAAGCCCCACACATGCTGACAAGGTACAAATCTGTCGTTCTGCCCCTGAACAGGCAGTTAACCCACTGTTCCTAGGCCATAATTGAAAATAAGAATTAACTGACTTGCCTAGTTTAAAAAAATAGGAACAGAGTACACAGGCACCCACTAAGATAGGATTGTAATTCATCTTGCCTTGTTTAAGGTTTATATTACCTCCACTACTTATTAGTATATAATTACCCACAAGCCCATGTCATTCTACATGGATCCTTATAGAAATGGAATGTTTCTCCAGACTCCCTAGCAAAATAGCAACAGTGACTTTAGAAAACCTCAATGAGTGGCAGTGAACCAATGAACGGGGAGGGTTGAACTAGAGAGGTGAGTAAAGGAGGGCAGGAGTGAGGAGAAGGAGTGTGTAAGAACAGGTTGGCCCGGTCCTGTGGAACAAAATAGGTTGTAAACAGGGAGGGGAACAGGTACTCTTTCAGTCAGCTTAATCACAGTGCTGACACCAACGGGGACACACTGAAATAGGCACGGGGAGTGTGTGTCTTATCTGTGACAGCGAGAGAGGAACAGAGAGTGTGAGGGGAACAGAGAGACTTGAGTTCTGTCCGTGGAGTGGAACGTCCACTCGCCAAAAGATCCAGGATGTTCAAGAAGAAGGACAGTAATACCTTGAAGGGGTCCGGCAAGATCAGCAAGTGAGTCTTGAAGGAATGACAGCAAACTCGGTCATGCAACCCTCTCCACTCTACCGCCTTCCTCCTTTCCTCTCCTTCTTCCTAAACATGGATTTGTTTCTTATCTCCGGTGTTTGCCCTCTTTCTCGTAGAATCCTCTGGAATCTCATTTGTTTAGTTAATTCCTAACTACTGGATAATGGGGATTGGAAGGTGGATGGTTTACTGTGTGTTTTGGCATGTTGCCGTCGTCAAGGAGACCAACTTTTGTTCGATGTAAAGATATGAAGAGAAGTTTTGTTTGTCTCTTTGGTTGTCTTGATGTTATCGTAGATTTTGCGGGGTTTTTATGTGGCCTTAGGTCAGATTTGCTCAGGAGAAGCATTAGAGGGGCTCTCAATCACCTGTTTGTGTATGTGTATGTGTGTGTGTTTTCAGGTCACGTAAAACAGATTCAAAAATTTGATGCCGTTATCAAATGGTACGGCTCCTTAGATTGATTGATTTGATTTGACATTGATTTGGTGACTATTCACGTCATAACATTCCCCGTGGAGGGATAAATGATGGCATCAAGATTTCTACTTTAGCACGAAAGAGTAGGACATACAGCACATAGATAAGGTAGGTTAGGGACATATAATTGTATCAATGTTCATCCATCAATCAAGTATGACTCCTATGTCAATGCGTCATCAAAAGCGTAGCCTGTAGGCCTACATTAACGATGAATCAAGTGTCACCCGATTAGAAAAATACGAATCACTTGAGCGTCCCTAAGGTCAAAAATCAACCCTGACCTTTTGTTTTTGTCTCGTCTTCAGCACAGGCCTGCTTAGCACCAGGATGGGTGGTGTTTATGTTGAGTCAATGGAGACTGGTGTTAATGGGGATGTAACCTGTAAGCCTATGGGGGTTACACTGGTGAAAAGACTCCCAAGAGAAAGATGGGAATGAAAATGAGGCGGGAATACATGGCTTTATCTTGGCCAGGTCGCAGTTGCTAATGAGAACTTGTTCTCAACTAGCCTACCTGGTTAAATAAAGGTGAAATTAAAAATAAATAATAGTTTACCCAATCCATCACCTGTAGAAGTTGTCATTGGAGGGATAGTGGTGTTTAAAGAGGTTTGTGAGTCCTGTAGTGCTGGTATTTAAAGGGGAGGTTAGTGGCATCACTTCAGTGCTGCTATGGTCCTTAGGGGCATTTTGACATGAGAACACAGATCTATGGATTACTGAATCGGTCCTCTTATGCTGCTGGTACAAGCATATGTAATCTCATTACATCATAGTACATGTTTTACTGTTGATAGCAGCACTTTCATTTCAAAATGGCTCCTTGGGTTTATAAGGAACATGGGCAGAAATGTTGGGGTTGTGGAATGTAGTCAGTTAAGAAAAATACAACTACACAGTCAAAATAGTGGACTATTTTCAACACATGCACTGAATATCACCTGAATTGGTGAAATGAATTGATCCCAACTCAGATGAACAGTTGTAAGACGACAGTTACATACAGTATTTTACAGTTTATCAGGCAATCTGAAAAGCCTGGATTCTAAGCTGTGGAAAAGTATTCAACACACGTCTAACCCTCTCGGGAGATCAATGCTCTACCTTGAACCACTGCCCTGGGAGAGTACCCACTAGGTCGGCAGAGAGAGAGAGCAATACAGGCAGGCACAGTCACACAGAGGGAGTGACAGAGAGACAAACAAATAGTTGTTGTGGAATGATGGAATGTTCAGCGTTTTGGGAATTCTCAGGTGGGGCAGTGGAAGTGATTCACCCTCCTGTTGATCCCAGGTCGTCACCTCTAGAGACCATTGGGTTTAGGTCCCAAATGGCACACTATTCCCTACATAGTGCACTACTTTTGACATGGTCAAAAGTACTGCACTATGAAGGGAATAGGGTGCCTTTTGAGACTCACCCGTGGTTTCATTTCAAGAGTGTTGTCTTATGTAGGGCCAGGAGCTTTTCCTGAACATCAAGAACCCAGTGCCCTAGTTATAGGTTCTACCTATGGCCCAGAGTTCTTCCTGGTCAAGTCAGATAAGAACTCCTGGTCCTAGTAATACATTTGGACTTTTGTTAGTCTTGGACAAAGTGTTGGTTTTGGACAAAGGGAGTTCACGGAGGACAGCTTCACACACATCTACTCTGTGTCACTATCTATTCTTAGCCTGTGGTTGTATATATCTAATGATTTTGCGTGTAATGTTTTGTATTTGGATAGCTTCCACAAGGATAATGGCCTCTGCATCCATCTTAAATGTTTAGGACCTTGACCTTCATTGGTCACCTTCATTGGTCAAGGACAACAACTGAAGTGCTCGATTCAGACAGAGATTCCATGTCCACATTCCTCCCTCTGCCTTTTTCCTTTTTGCATTTTGTATCTTCTTTGCTATTTTTCTAAATCAGATCTTTAACCTTTTAACCTTTGCCCTCTAAACAGGTCCACAGCCAACGACTTGGCCTTGGTGATTGCACGGATGCAGAAGAATTCCGACCAGGTGGAGAAAGATGTCCTCCGGGCCGAAGAGCTACTGGCTGTGGTGAGAATACATACTGACGGTCTCTCTTTCTCTCTAAATAATAGTGTGTCCATGGACTTCAATTCTGGCCACTAACTGTTCTGTTGACTCACCTACTGTCTTCATTGCTATGTAGGATGCAGAGAATGAGAAGAAAAACCGCCCCCTCCAGCACCAGAAAGTGGTGGCAAGCAACCTGTCTGAGGCTGAGGGCCTGCTGAATGACCTCTTCCTGGATGTGGACAGGGCCAAGAAGTGCAAACACCCCCAAAGCAGCGAGATAGAGAGCGAGTGAGTGACCTCTTCTAGGCCCATCCCACTGAGCACAAATGTCAATTCAACGTCTATTCTACAATTTCATTGAAATGACGTGGAAACAACGTTGATTCAACCAGTGTTCCCAGTGGGGTATCTCTTATGAACGCTGATATCATTTGGGCTCTTCAGCTGCTCCAAAAAGATGAGTCTCTGCAGAAATCCACTTTTCCCTTTAAGACATTTGATCATTGGGGGATGCAGTGAGGGTCCATCTGGATTCGTTTACTAAAACGTGTTGCTCTTGCCAGTTCTCTTTGTTATCATGCTCATGCTAAACATACTAAAACGTCTTTTCCCCCTCCCTCCCTCAACCTTTTGTTCCTTCCAGTGTCAGTCACCTCCATGACCGCTGGCTGAAAGACTGTGCCTTCTACCGGGACATCTATGAGCCTGTCAACGATGTGGAGCTGAAGCCCAGAATCGACTGGGCTTCAGTGCTCAATCGGAAACAGGTAAAAATCAAGTGTCCTCTTCTTCTTTGGCAACTAACTTAAGACCAAGCCTCCACATTGTAAACATCCTTATCAAAGCATGGTGCTCATCCCCTTGACAAACTGTTCTGGTCACCAATCCAAGCTGAAATGTACTTCCGTTGTACTATATATTGACTGACTTAGCTAACACAACGGTGCACAACACAACAATGAGCACAGCAGTATACAACGTTCAGTTCATCGCTATCCTACAGTTCATGTTCATTTAAGATACCCCACACGAATGCATGCTACCATCAAGCCTCTTTTTACTTTTCTTCTGAGTCTAATTGTGTCCATGACTGACCATACCGTTCTGCATGTCTGTCTCTCAGAGGGAGGTGAACACGGAGGAGTACGGGCCCACCATGGCTGACCTGAAGAAGCAGATCGCCGCCCACAACATACTGCACAAGGAGATCGAGGCCTACAGCTCTCAGCTCAGCACCAGCTCCACCAGCACCAAGGTAACCCCTTCAACTCTCTCACCTCTGTGACGATGAATTCAAGGGTTCGTGGATTTAATGGATGTGTTTGAAAACATCTTGTAGCTAGTGAACATGACAACAATTCATTTGTGTTTCAGGAGGAGTATGCTGCCATCAAGAAACAATACAACAACCTCTTGGTAAGTCTGTGTATCATATGGGTACTATGAGATCCAGAGGAGGCTGGTGGGAGGAGCTATAGGAGGACGGGCTCGTTGTAATTGGCTGGAATGGAATAAATGGAACAGAGTCCAACACGGGGATTCCAAATGTTTGATGTGTTTGATACTGTTCCATTTATTCCATTCCAGCCAATTACAACGAGCCCGTCCTCCTATAGCTCCTCCCACCAGCCTCCTCTGATGGTATCGGTGGTCACTTTCAACCTAAAAAGTAATTGTAACATCTGTTCTCTTTTTGGTGTGACTCTTTACAGTTGTTATATAATACTGTTCTATTCCCACAGGACAATTCAAAATGGCGGCACCACTACCTGAGCAGTCTGTATGACTACATGCAGGGCTGTAACAAGGAGCTGGCCTATCTAGGAGACGAACAGGCAAAAATCCTGAAACAGGACTGGAGCGACCACATGTTGGACCCTCCAGACGTCCGTAGACAGTATGAGGTGAGAGTCCATCTTAGGGGTCAAATAGAGTGTCACTCAATGTCAATGGACGTTACATAACAATAAAGTATGAAAATGTTGCTTGAGGAGGTGCTTCATAGGTTTCTGACGTGGATGTACATTTAGATTCCCATTACTGAAGGAGCCATGTTCAGTGACATCATATTTATTAAAAAAAAAAAAATCTCAATCAGAACTTTAAGAACAACAGCCTGCTGTCCCATGAGAGCGAAGTGAACAAACTCCAGGACGACGGAGATCGACTCATTGAACTGAAGCACCCGGCCAGCACCACAATACAGGTACACGCCAATAACCAATGAAAACTTTTAAGTACACCTCCCCTTGTCGACTCTTACCATTTTACATTGTCTTCAATCAAGAATCGATCACCCTTCCGTAGATTAGACTTCTACATGTAGGTCCACCAAGTTTACAATGTTCCTGAAAGATATCGAGGTTTCCCCTTTTTCCGTGATGGCTTCATCTTTATACTTGTTTCAGGCTCAGAGAGATTCTTTACGGAATGACTGGCAGAAGTTCCTCAACCTGTGCATCTGCCAAGAGACCCATCTGGATAACATGGAGGATTTCAAGAGGGTAAATGTCACTCAGAATACATTAATTAACGAGGCTTCATAGTATCGTCATCAGCTTAGAATAATATTCAGACTTCCGTCTTTATTGCCAGAATGGAAAGGGTATCTTCTGTTTGGTTTTGAAGCAGAAATGTCCCTAAGCACATTACCATAGACATTCAGCATGATCAGTAAACTGGATAGGTCAAAGATACTGTATGTGGAAAAAAGATACCATGTTCTGATGTGTTGTCTGTCTGTGTCCCTGTTCAGTACCAACTAGATGTGGAGACACTATCGGAGTCTCTGAGTGAACTCAACTCGAGCCTGAAGAAAGTGGAAGGCTCAACTGGGAGGAGTGGCTCAGCGATGACTCTACAACTGGAGGTAAGAGAAGATCTAGTTTATTAGTCCATACTAGATGGGAATTTGTCTTCTGCTTATTTCCAACTTCTCTGATACATACACACACACACACACACAAAAATACAAATATAGGTAATGCCAGGATGTGAACACTGATATCTATTGTACATCTGGATACTGTTCCAATCTCATTGAATCTTTGGTGTTAGCTTGCCAGTAAACTTTCAACACACCCATGAATCATGAAGATGCTACATTGCATTTCATATTGAGAAAAGTAAATACAACTCATGCTTTTACCTCTGCACATTTATTATCAAATTTATTGTCATATAAATATATATATAAAAAAAAATTTCAAGACCATTATTTTTTTTCTACAATATCAATTTATGGGCTTTAACTCCCTGCACCACAATAGAGACATAAATGGTAGTGTGCATGTTAACACTTCACTTCTAAAGACATTACATTTCTTTCACACATTATCAAATGTTATCATGACACTACCCTACTACATTAAATAAATAGTAAATAACGTGAAGAAAAATGGTTATTCTGAAATGCAATGCAGGTGGTCCCAATTTCACCTTTACCCACTCTCTCTCTCTCTCTCTCTTCTCTCAGGCTGAGGAGAGCACGGTGCAACGCAACGAGCAGCTCCTGGCTGACCTGAGGAAGAGGAGCACCACCATCGCCCCCCTCAAGCTGCGCCGCTACCCGCCCACCAGGTCCACCACTGTGGAGTCCCTCTGTGACTGGAAGACTGAGAAGGTATGACCAGCTGCTCTTGACCTCTCACCTTTTAACTTTGACCCTGTCCTGGAGCCTCCACCACAGGTTACGGTATGAAGTCAAAGCGGGTTCGAAACCTCTGTAGAATCTTTGATAAAGCTACTAAGCAATGACGTGACTCCTAGAGTAGAATAGAATGCTCTACCACGGCACTGAGAGGTGTGTCAAGCCATGCAACATAATGTAGGCTCATGTAAACATCCAAAAACCAAACATTACCGTGACTCGGGAACTCACTAAAATAAATTCAAGTTCCTAGATACCTCAGTATTGGGCATTGTGTTTGTGAGATGAAAAGGAATATTTTCATGTGATCCATTCTGAGGAAAGTTCTCTCTTTGTGTTCTTTTAGGCTGAACTCACTCGAGGGGACAAGTTCACCCTCAAGTCGAATTCAGACGTTGAGAACTGGGATGTATTGACCAGCGGTGGGGCAACCAAAACCTTTCCAGGGGTCTGCTTCCTGATCCCACCCCCTGACCCAGAGGCCACTGCCACCGTAGACCTGTAAGCAACAGGAGCACATTTATGTAAATTATATGACATGCATATGGACAATAATACTTCAATTTTGTGAATTAAAATGTCTCAGTTCTAACGATTTTTTTTGTGTGTGTGCGCGTGCGCAGACATGGTGATGTGCTTGACGACATCAAGAAGAGGAGGGCTGTTTATTTAGGCACAATGAAGGACAAGATCCGTTGTGTCGAAGAGAAACCCGTATACACAGGTGAGGAAAAAGTTGCTCCAGTAATCCCAGTACCCCAAAACAAAGCCTTCCAAATAACTCTGGACCTGCTCCTGTTACTGCTAGGATCCTTAACTGTAAATAAGGAGAAATGGCTTCTCCAACTTTTGATTCAACCTTGTCCCGAGACCACATATCACGTTCAATTAATCACGTCATGTAAACCCTAAGCCAAAGGGTATTTATGGGACATGTGTACATATGCAATATGTGAAATTAACTACGGCTGCAGATAAAAATGGCACCCTATTCCCTGCATACTGCACTACTATTGATAAGGCCAGATTATCATTGCCCTGTGTCCCCCACGTAGCCCCACCATCCAACCCCAAAGCTAAAGCCGTGGCCGGTCAGCTGGATAAGCTGGATGAGGACCTGGTCAAAGCCAAGCAGGGCATGTTGAGCCGTCTGAGGGCCCCGCTGGACCGCAGTGACCCCACCGCCGACCTGGCCAAGAGGCTGAAGGAGCAAGAGGTGAGAGAGTCTTGTTTTTAACTTTATCGAGACAGATTCAAGTGGAAGTGAGCAGGAAGACAGAGAAGGCGAGAGAAAGTCTTGTTTTTAACTTTATTGAGACCGATACAAGAGGAAATGAGCAAGGAGACTGCGAAGGAGGGAGAAAGAGAGTAGAGGTGGAGCCGGGATTTCTACCCACGCTGTGGAGTGATATGTGTTGCAGGCCACATTACCCACTCGACCAGCCTCAGGCAGTCTAAGGGCACATCCAAAATGGTACCCTATTCCGCTACTTTTTGATAGATAGAAAGCATGTCTACCAGCCATTGTAACTGTACAGTATATCTTCATGCTGGTTAACAAGCTAAATCTGAATAATTATAGATTGATATTGATGGATTCGCGCCTCCTAAAGAGGATGATAACGATGAGGAGTCTAATGACGATGATGATAGTTATGCTATTGTTGGTGAGGATGGTACTGACTCTCATGATACGGTGGTTGTACCTCTTGTAGAAAGCAGCAGATGCTCTGGCAGCTATGGAGCAGCCAAAGTTGGAGAAGGACATCTCCAAAGGCCTTGCAGCCAAACTTCAAGCTGCCAAGGACAAGCAAGATGGCATCGCAGCCCTGGCCGACCTATTTAACAAGAAGTACGACCATTTTACAAACATACATTATCCTCGATCACCTGTCTTAGCGATATGCTATTATCAGAAAATAGCATCACACAGAAGATCTTGCTGTTAATTATTTTAATTTTTTTGCCACTTATTCAATAGGGCCAATGCATCTCTGAACCTGGAGAAGCAGATCAAGAAAGTGGATGGCATCGTCTCTGGCTTTGAGGAAAAGCTGAATAAGGATGGCCCTATCCCAGATGTCCCCAATGCTATACAGGACCGCACCCAGGAGATCCAGGTGGGCGGGACAATTACCAGTGCACCCCATTCCCTATATAGTGAACTACTTTTGACCAGGACCATTGTCTACACTGTCTTGGATTAGTGTGCCATTTTGGACACACATCAACAGTCTTAAGAGAACCAAATAGATTCTACAGTATCCCTGAACAAATTGGACCAGAGAATACCCTAGTGATTGACTTGAAGTAATAAAGGACTATATCATTTGACTGCACATTTCAGTCACCCCTTCAAATTTAGCTAAAAGCACAGCACCAGGACACATTTCAGTCACCCCTTCTAATGTAGCTAAAAGCACAGCACCAGGACACATTTCAGTCACCCCTTCTAATGTAGATAAAAGCACAGCACCAGGACACATTTCAGTCACCCCTTCTAATGTAGCTAAAAGCACAGCACCAGGACACATTTCAGTCACCCCTTCTAATTTAGCTAAAAGCACAGCACCAGGACACATTTCAGTCACCCCTTCTAATTTAGCTAAAAGCACAGCACCAGGACACATTTCAGTCACCCCTTCTAATTTAGCTAAAATCACAGCACCAGGACACATTTCAGTCACCCCTTCTAATGTAGCTAAAAGCACAGCACCAGGACACATTTCAGTCACCCCTTCTAATTTAGCTAAAAGCACAGCACCAGGACACATTTCAGTCACCCCTTCTAATTTAGCTAAAAGCACAGCACCAGGACACATTTCAGTCACCCCTTCAAATTTAGCTAAAAGCACAGCACCAGGACACATTTCAGTCACCCCTTCTAATTTAGCTAAAATCACAGCACCAGGACACATTTCAGTCACCCCTTCTAATTTAGCTAAAATCACAGCACCAGGACACATTTCAGTCACCCCTTCTAATTTAGCTAAAATCACAGCACCAGGACACATTTCAGTCACCCCTTCTAATGTAGATAAAAGCACAGCACCAGGACACATTTCTCGTATCTGTTCTCTACAGAGTCTGCGTAAGGATGTGGCGGGCTCTCAGAGTGAACTGAAAAAGCTGGGCCAGGAGCTGGAGACCAGCGAGCAGCTGTGTAGTTCCCTGCAGCAGGGCTACCAGGAGTACTGCCCAGACATCCATCGCCAGGGGACCCAGGTCAAACAACTACAGAACCGCTACTCTAACGTCAACAACCGGCTGAAGGAGAGGTGAGCCCAGGGCCACTTGCCTGTCAGCTAACGTTGACCACACACACCATGTCTGCAAATATATGGTATCAAAAATAGTCCATTCGTTTGCTCAAACGTCAGATGAATAGAATAATTGTTTTCAGTTTGTCATCGTGAAAGTGTTTTTCATTGTGATTTTCTGTCTCAGAGAGGGCCTCTTGCAAGAGGCTGCAGGCAAGAACCAGGAATTCCAGGACTCAAGCAAATCTCTGAACTCCTTCCTGAAAAATCTGCCTGACAACAAGATCAGCCCCAGCGATGACCTATCACAGGTCAACTCCAAGCAGACCTCCCAGAAGGTCAGTCTGTATGTGTTGTGTGTCAAGAAGCTTTGAAATTGTTGGGAGATATTCTTAAAATATCATTGTAAGACACATATTTTGCAATCGAGTTTTAATTTGGTCATTTCTATTGCAGAGGGTGGTGGACGACATCAAGAGGAAGGGAGATGACCTGGATAGAGTGGTTGACCTTTCCCAAGATTTGCAGAATATCCTCAATGTAAGACTCATTATCCTACTCCATCATGATTAACCGTTTATTTGTGCAACAGATATTTAAATATTTGGATATTGAATAATAAAATCTTAATTTCAACTTCTTGTGCAGGAATATGAGGTCAACACTGACAAATACAGCAGCGCCCTCGACAATGTGGGAGCCAACGATTCCAAAAGGCGTCACACCTCCACCCTTGCCAATTCTGTGCAGAACCAGGTAATACGTAAGGAATGGAAGTCAATAGACACAAATGACATTCATGTTTATCATGTTTTCCTGCATGTTTTCTTGAGCACTGTGAGCTGAAGGATGGCTGTGCTTCTTTGTACATTACAGGAAAAGGCTGTGGTGAACCACTATGCTAAAACGTCAGCTGAGAATGACCAGCTGCTCAATCAGATGGGCTTTGCTAAGAACCTCATCGCTCAGGTGAGTTGGAAAATCTAGCTAAACATAACTTCTTTCCCACTGCCAGTTTTGATCAATTGAATGTGTTTCGGACACAAAATGATGAAAATGTTGAAGTATTTTTTTTTGTTTACTTTTTGTAGAAACATGAGAAACAATCAATAGAACCAACCATAAAACCAATCATAAACATAAAGAGCCTGCAGCGAGAGTTGAGTGTGGAGAGCGATAGACGCAGCCGTGCTGAGACTGACGTGGCAACGTTCAAGACCAGGATGCTGTCTCTGAAGAGCCGTAAAGGGATGCATCGAGTTGAGGAGAAGGAGGTGCTTGAGTACTACCGCGACCCGAAACTGGAAACCGACCTAAAAGATCTAGAGGACCAAATCCACAAAGAGGCCTTGAAGCGCAGCCGTACCCAGGGTGAGCTTGAGGGTGTGAAAATCAAAATCGCCAATTTTGAGGATGACCTCAAGTGCATCAAGCCCAAACTGGTGACTAGAGAGGTGACTGAGTTTGAGAGAGATCCTCAGTTGGATGTAGAAGCCTCCAAGTTAAAAGACGAGATCGGCAAGATAAAGAATGAAGTTCGAGTAAAAGAGGGAGAAGTCATTCAACAGAAGACAGAGGTCACCATCCTGAATGCTACAAGACCCAACATCAGGGAGAAGATCATGAAAAAGGAGGTGATTCGATTGGAGAAGGATCCAGAGATGCTCAAGGCTGTTAAAACATTTGAGAAGGAAATTGCAGATGAAGGCCACAAGAGCAAGACTCTGAATGACGAGATCTTCCAAACGAGGAGCCAGATCAATGCATTGGAGAGGATCATTCCCACCATTCAGCCCAAGGTGGTCACCAGGGAGGTGAAGAAAGTCGAACAGGACCCTGAGCTAATCAATGAATCCAAGAGGATTCGTTCAGGCCTAGAGGGAGAGAAAATTGAGACGGACTCTCTGGTCAAGGAGGTCTCTCAGCTCAAAAATCGGTATAGCGAGGTGGGGCAGTGGAAGCCCAAGGTCGAACTCAGGGAAACCGTCAATGAGATCTACCGCATAGATCCACAAACAGAGTTGGAGATAATGCGTCTGAAGAAAGATGTTCAAGACTTCAACAAGCAGCGTTCTGACTTACAGGACCAGATCACTTTGGTCATGGTCGATCTGGAAGCCCTGCGTTCCAAGAAGCCAAAGGTGGAGCTGAAGGAAGTCATCCAAGACGTGGTGAAAGAGGAGAGGAGCCCTGAGAATGAAAGAGAGATACAGAGGCTCAATGATCAGGTGAACCATCTGCACCGTACTTACAATAATGTAGAGGACCAGATTAACCTCCTGAGGAAAGAGAGGGACGAGTGGAAAGCAGAAAAATCCAAGGTGGAGACAAAGCTGATGACCAAAGAGATCTTCAAGTATGAGGATGATCCGCTCTTGGAGAAGGAGGCAGATCGGCTGAGAAAGGAGGTACGCGAAGAGCAACAGCGTCGCCGTACCATTGAGGAGATGGTGTTCGACCTGCAAAACAAGTACATCCAGCTGGAGAGACAAAAGCCAGAGGAAAAAGTGGTGGTGCAGGAGGTGGTGCGTCTACAGAAGGACCCCAAGCAGATAGTTGAGCATGATAAGCTTGGCAGGAGCCTGGATGAGGAGGTTAAGTCCCGCCGGCAGCTAGAGCTTGAGATGCAAAAACTTAAAACCTTAGTGGAGGAGAAGGAGAACATCCTAAAGCAGAGTGATGAACATCAGACGAAGATTAAAGTGGAGTCTGAACTGAAACAGATCAAACTGCACATCAAAGAGCTTGAGAATGCCCCGCCACCCGTCGAGGAGAGTATTGTTGTCGAGGAGGTCCTGAAAGTTGAGAGAGACCCCAGACTGGAGAGGATGACCAACGGTCTTCGCTCAGACATGGACAAGGAAACCAATGACGTCCAGAATATTCAGAGAAACATCAGGAACACCAATGTCAAGCTTGAGATCCTTCAGCGAGAAAAGGCCGTAGAGAAGACGGTGTACAAAGAGGTTATCCGGGTGGAGAAAGACCAGGCTGTAGAAGCAGAGAGATACCGCCTGAAGGGCCTGGTGTCTCAGGAGAAACATGCCAGGCAGGACCTGGAGGAAAAAATCATACAACTCTCTGATAAACTCAACCGACTGAATGGCACTCAGTCAAGCACTTCCCGGGAAGAGACAAGTCTCATTCTGGCCAGGGACACCTTGCAGAGGGAGAAAGACAACCTCACCCGGGAGCTGAAGAAGTTGGAGTCTGAGAGGCAAGACATCAGCGTATCGTTCCAGCAGCAGACCAAGCTGATGAGCGAGAGAAGCCAGATCAACAGGCAAAAGAGCGTCAAGATGGAGTCTGACGTGCAGCGTCTGGAGAGGGAGATACTGGACGAGAAAGACTCGATCCACCAGAAAGACAACACCATCAGGGAACTCCAAAGGGACAAGGAGAAGGAAGACCATGCAGAGACCCGGACAAAGGAGACCAATGTCTCCACTAAAATCACCATCTTGGACCCTGATACTGGCAATGAACTATCGCCATATGAAGCCTACCTGCAGGGACTGATTGACCGTACCCAGTACATGCATCTGCAAGAGCTGGAGTGCGATTGGGAGGAAATAACTTCCATGGGACCTGATGGGGAGACCTCTGTGCTGCAGGATCGCAAGAGCGGCAAGCAGTACTCTATCAAAAATGCCTTGAGAGATGGAAAACTGACCCAGTATGATCTGCAAAAATACAAGGATGGGAAAATGCCTATTTCAGAGTTTGCCCTCCTTGTCGCAGGTGAAAAAGAAAAACAGCCCAAGTTCAACTCAATCACATCAAAGCCAGCATCCTCGCTAAAGTCGTCCCCTACCAGCAGTGCGCCTGTTCCTGCCCCGAAGGAAAGATATCCTATCGCTGGTGTAATTGACACAAACTCTGACACATGCCTCTCCATACGCAGTGCAGTGGCCCGCAAGCTGATCGAAAGCGGCACAGCACAAAAGCTGTTGGAAGCACAGGCTGCTACAGGGGGCATCGTTGACATCAGCAACATGGAGAGATACTCGGTTCACAAAGCAGCCGAGAGGGGACTCATCGATTCGAGCCAACTGCAGCGGCTACGCAACGCCCAGAAAGCCTACACTGGCGTGGAGGACCCCATGACCAGAGAACGCCTGTCGGTGGGAGAGGCCGTCCTGAAAGGTTGGATGCCCAAAGAAACTGCCCTGCGTTACATGGAGGTGCAATACCTGACAGGAGGGCTGGTAAATCCCAACAACACGGACCGTGTGGGCATACAGGAGGCCATTGGAGCCAAAATGATTGACAGCACCATGATGAGAGAGCTTCAGGACGAGTACAACTACGCCAAGGAAATCGTCGACCCCACAACAAAGGATAAAATCAACTACAAGCAAGCGATGGCCCGCTGCAAGACAGATCCTCAGTCTGGCCTACTGATGCTACCTGCTTCCTCCAAAGTGTCTGGCAGCAGCTACACCCCCACATACAACTCTCAGCGATTTTCTTCCAGATAATAGACCTGTTAAGTGCGCTTGGAGGGTACTGTTGTCTCTACGGTGAATAATATGAAGTCAAATGGTATTGTATAAACATAGATATCAATACTACCCAGAATGTATAATTTAATTTAGTCTGAAAATACTGCATAGCTCACTAAGGTCATGATTGTTGCTGCTGAGTTGCTTTTGTTTACCAAATTTGTTTGGAGATAGCAAAATCTACTTTATAAAAGGACACGAAGGAGTTTTGTTGTTTATCCTTGAAATGATTGTTTTACTAGAGATGATGGGACATGGTGCAATGTTATTGACTAGGTTTCGCTTGTCTTTCTTATTAGTCTTATTTTATTCTCATTCTTATTACACTGATCCTTTTAAATGCAACCTTGATACTGTATCAAGAAAATAATTATTAAAGATGAGATTGTCAACATGTTCTTCATTTCCAACACAATAGAAGAATTAACTACCAGAAAAAAAACCAAAGCAACATGATAACACACACCTCATGCACAAATACATCTAATATCAAATCAATCATTTATGTTTCTCACAAAGATACATTTCCAAACTACATATCGGTTTTCATTCACAAAATGTAACCATTGCATAAATGGCCACATCAAACATTCCCTCTTATCTTAGATACATTGTTATTGTAAGTATGCATTTTCTTGATCTACTTTATACACCTGACCCCAACATTCAGTGAACCTGCCTAACTGTCAGCAGGAAGAGGGTGACTTCCAGAATTGATATCGTATGACAAATAAAGGCAGTACTTCACAGTGCACCAGAACAAGCAGCTTTTATGTCTCAATCAGGATTTCCTCAGAAGTCTTTTTATAGTATAATTCCACCCTTCGCCATTCTAAATTAGCTAGAGGCACAGTCTCGATCTTTGACATGTCCATGTAATCGGCTATTTGGGGAAAATGTCCCAACCATAATAAAATATGACCTTTTGACACAATCCATCCGAGGTATAAATCAGGTCATATAAACATTACAACATGTACAAAAGAACATTCAATTCAACCTGGATCATAACTTTACACCAGTAGCACTGTATCAGTGCAGCAGTTGTGACAGATTCATTCTTATTTGGGTCCAGGTCAGAGAGGAGCACGTGGCTGAGCAGCAGTAGCAGCATCTCCCTTGCTCTCCCCCCTCTCCCTGAAGTAGCTCCTCTGTTCATTGACACCTCTCTGCAGCAGGGCTAGGTTCACCCCATCCACACAGTTCAGCACGCGGGCGTGGACCATCACACCATCACCTCCTGTGAAGAGATAGGTAAGTGGGTTTTGTTAGAGTTGCGTCTTTCGAATCCGGTATCAGGAAGAATAAAAGTCACAATCTGTCATTAATTATCTTTAAATTCAAGCAATAAATGGTAAATGCAATTTCCGTATATACGGGCTCTCTGTCCCACCTCGCAGGGCAAACAGAGAACTGACAGGATGTACGTAAACAGTTGTTCTTATACTGTGATTGGCCAACAGACGAGTTGGAACTATGTCTATCACAGTGGAGGCTGAGCGTGGTTTAGACTTTGCTCAGCCTATCGCAGGTGCTCAGACTAGTCCTAGCCTCTTGGCGATTCTTGGCGTTCACCCTCTGTCAATGTATATATTATCACTGTTCTGGTATCACACCCTAGTTGTAACAGTTGCTCAGTTCCTGCTATTGTGTTGTTCAGTATTTTCCCATCTCAGTTAAACCTCGTGATGACCACCCCTCCTTATACCTGATTAACCACAACTTTGTAACATGCAGCAAGTCACACCATGTCACACACACACACACAGACAGGCAAGGCAAATGTAGCAAACAGTACACCGCTTTGCAACATGTATGAGGATTCTGTGTTATGCACTATAGCCCGTTACCATATATATGATTGAATATTATCTGCTGTTGGCCTGTGTGGATGTATGTATGTGTTATGCAACATAGTTGACTTGAAACATTGTCAACAGTTTCAGGGCCATGGGCCTTTCTCATGATGGAAAAATACAGAATAACATGAAGACAGGAACTGTGCAATGAGTTGGGGGGGGGGGGCACATTCAGAACGCAGTGTTGCGAGAACAAACAGTCTTTTGTTAGATAACAGGAGCCAGGTGCGAGATAACGGTATTGAGCATGAGCGCATAGATAATTCTTCACAGCAACAGTTACATCTATCAACTGAAGCGCTTAGGGGGCTGGGACCAGTCTCTGCGCCAACAATCAACGATACGCTGGGTGAGTCTAAACCACGCCCAGTCTCTACTCTGACAGGCCGGCTCGGAAGCAGGAACTATTTCTGTCAGGGTATATTTATAATAACTTTGTTAAGGACAAGTCAGTTCTCTGTTTTGCCCTGCGAGGTGGGACAGAGAGACCGTATATATGAAAATTGCATTTACCACTTATTGCTTAGCTAATAAAAAATACATAGCATACAATCGGTGACTCATTGTCATATTTATCCTGATACCAGATTCGAATTAACGTAACTCTGACACATGCAAGTCACACCATGTTACTCAGTTCTTGTCACACACACACACACACACACACACACACACACACACAAAGACAAAGCAGCTGTTGTTCAAACAATTCAATCTTAAGTAATATGGTAGCGGGTTTAAAATGCATTAATCCTAAATCCTTACAATTTTGGGAGTTGCAAAGCATATAAACCAAATAAAAACCCAATCTTACCCTCTGCTTTTTCAATCTCGCCCAGAACTATGTACTGGGCTCCAATGATGGGGTCAAAGGGTTCAACAAATGTAGTCTGAACAACAACTTGGTGCTGTCTTGCTGCATGCTGGATAGACAATGTAGCCTTCGATTCCTCTGGTTGGTAACTCACTAATCTAGAAAATGAACTAGTCTGTTAGCCATGCAATCCAAAATGGATAACAAATCATTTTTAAAAACTACGATTATACATGGTGTGTTAAAGATCGTACCAGAGGAGGCTGCTGACGGAAGAACGGCTCATAATACTGGCCGGAACGGAGCGAATGGCATCGAACACCTGGAAACCATGCGGTTCGTGTATTTGATACCATTCCACTGATTCACTCCAGTCATAACCACGAACCCTTTCTTAATAACAATTACGGTGCCACCAACCTCCTGCGGTAGACACTCCTCACCTTCCAAATGTTCTCACTGAATCTCCCTCCTTGACTGCACCAGAGTTGACTTCCCAAAGGAAATGAAAGACTGCAGGTGCTGGAAGCATCTTCTCAATAAGTTATCAAAGGGTAAAATAGGCAAAATACTATAAAGATGCCAGATGGCTGTTTTGTCAGTTCAAGGCAGTAATGTTTCACAACGTCACATAACGTGATGTTTTTTTTTTACGCGCCCCCTTTCTAGCCAATTCAGGAAGTCGTCGATTATTATTCAGGCTCCGGTTATTGCACTGCTGATCTTGGTTCGTGCAGTCCTAAGATTACACAACTCACATTTTATCGCCACACCGCAACGTCGTCTTTTGCAAGGGAAAATATCATTTATTTCGCCATGAATCCTGACATAACCAGAGAGCGTGAGAACGCTACATTTGACGTGGAGAAACTCACACATATTCTGGACGGAGGCATCGAGAAGACCAAAAGAAGAAGAGAAATTGGTAAGGTTGGAATGACTTGTACTGTGTCTCGTATGTGTAGCCAAGCTTTGCTCGCGAAACCACGAATCACATGTAAACAAAACATTGAACTAGCCGCTAGCTAGCTAGCTTCATAACTAGCTAGCTGACCTATATTGGCGAAGGTTGGTTATGCATAGCCTAGGCAACCGATAGTGGTCGCTATATTTGCACGGCATCTTATCTGCTGCCTAGGCTAGGTTTGACAGTTGTTTATCTATCTGTTGTTGTAACAGTAGTTCTAACCCGTCAGCTGTTGTTTTATCATTGTGAGCCAATGACACGATTTTAAGGCCACTTTTTGCATTCATGTGTAACTTGTGCATGCTGTTTTGTATAAACAAGGCTCTGATTTGTGCAATGCCAGATAACATAGCAACCTTGCTAGCTAGCATGCTAGGGCTGGGCGATATATGGATTTTTTTTCTTTCTCTCGGTATATTCGAGTTGATGTTTTAGCGCGATTTGGAAAATGCCTGTATCGCAATAATCGAGGTTCCGTTATGACCTTGGTCAGCCCAATGTCGAATCGTGTCCCAATTGCGTGACAACACGTGCACAGATGTTATCCACCAATCACAACCCTGGACAGCCTTTCACAAATTGTAACAACGCCGGAGAAGAGTCACGGTACGAGTTCCACCAACATGGAAAGTGAGGAAGCCAGCACTAGGATGAAATCATCCCCAAAAAGGGCAGCGATATTGATTTTCTCGGTAATATTGGAGTGGTTCGGGTTCAAGAGGTCTGATGTTCAGCAAACGAATGTCCTGTGCAAAATGTGTCGGATGACAATTGCTACGAAAAGCAGAAGTTCAATCAACCCCTTCCACCACCTGTAACTGAAACTACGCAATGCCGATTCCCAAAAAGTCTGCTAAAAGACAAACTACCATAGCCGCATCCTTTTCAAACGTAATCACTTATGACAAACGTTTGGGGTGGAAGGAGATAATGGATGCAGTGACCTATTACATAGTGAAAGATATGGTTCCAATCTTTTAAAGTAGAAAAGCCAGGCTTCAGGTACAGTTGAACATACGTTTTTATTTAACTTGGCAAGTCAGTTAAGAACAACTTGTTTATTTTGTACACTGCTACCTGCGAAAGAGTCTCAGAGCAGCATGCTAGTGTTTCTTATTTTTCCACCACAGCCAATCTATGGTCTTGCTGCGGGCGATTCCCTGATCCACCTCTACACAGACGACACCATTCTGTATACTTCTGGCCCTTCCTTGGACACTGTGCTATCTAACCTCCAAATGAGCTTCAATGCCATACAACACTCCTTCCGTGGCCTCCAACTACCTGCACCCGCACGCCCGACTAGCATCACCACCCAGGATGGTTCCGACCTAGAATATGTGGACATCTATAAGTACCTAGGTGTCTGGCTAGACTGTAAACTCTCCTTCCAGACTCATATCAAACATCTCCATATCAAACATCTCCAATCTAAAATCAAATCTAGAGTCCACATTCTATTTCTCAACAAAGCCTCCTTCACTCACGTAGCCAAACTTACCCTAGTAAAACTGACTATCCTACCAATCCTCAACTTTGGCCATGTCATCTACAAAATAGCTTCCAATACTCTACTCAGCAAACTGGATGCAGTTTATCACAGTGCCATCCGTTTTGTTACTAAAGCACCTTATACCACCCACCACTGCGACCTGTATGCTCTTGTCGGCTGGCCCTCGCTACATATTCGTCGTCAGACCCACTGGCTCCAGGTCATCTACAAGTCCATGCTAGGTAAAGCTCCGCCTTATCTCAGTTCACTGGTCACGATGGCAACACCCACCCGTAGCACGCGGTCCAGCAGGTGTATCTCACTGATCATCCCTAAAGCCGACACCTCATTTGACCGCCTTTCCTTCCAGTTCTCTGCTGCCAGTGACTGGAACGAATTCCAAAAATGGCTGAAGTTGGAGACTTATCTCCCTCACCATTTTAAACATCTGCTGTCTGAGCAGCTAACCGATCGTTGCAGCTGTACATAGTCCATCGGTAAATAGCCCACCCAATTTACCTACCTCATCCCCATACTGTTTTTATTTAATTACTTTTCTGCTCTTTTGCACACCAGTATCTCTACCTGCACATGACCATATGATAATTTATCACTCCAGTGTTTAATCTGCTAAATAGTAATTATTCGCCTACCTCCTCATGCTTTTTGCACACAATGTATATAGACTCTTTTTTTTTTTCTCCTACAGTGTTATTGACTTGTTTATTGTTTCCTCCATGTGTAACTCTGCGTCTGTTCACACTGCTATGCTTTATCTTGGCCAGGTCGCAGTTGTAAATGAGAACTTGTTCTCAACTAGCCTATCTGGTTAAATAAAGGTGAAATAAACATTTTAAAATGGTCGGGTGTATTATGTTGCAGATAGAAATGTAGCTAATGATATTGGATACATTTATTTATCCAATGGTAATACTACACAATTTGTACATAATGGTCGACCTCGTCTCGCATGGCCACCCTTCCAAAATCCCATTTTGTGTGAGAAGTCTGGGTTTCCGACGCTGTTTACCCTGATGTCTTAATCTCCCAATCTTATCCCCCCCCCACAGAGTCACTGGTGATCAGTGACCCAGACTTCCAAAGTGAGGACCTCAACTTCCTGTCCAGGAGCGAGCGATACGATGCCGCCGTGAAGAAGAGTGCCCAGATGATCCTGAAGCTCAGAGAGTATGGGATCTCAGACCCTGAGGAAATCTACTGCTACAAGAGGTAAGGCTGGGACACAGACCCAGACCCGCTACCTGCTATGGGTGGCAGGTAGCCTAGCGGCTAAGAGCGTTGGGCCAGTAACCGAAAGGTTGCTGGTTCGAATCCCGAAATATGGCAATATGCCCTTATTGCTCCTGTACGTCGCTCTGGATAAGAGAGTCTGTTAGATGACATCAGTGTAAATGCTATGGATCTGCACATCACAATTAGAAATGTGAAAGTAGATATAGGGTTTTGTCCATAGAGTTGTCTTCCTGTTAGGTGTAGTGACCGATGCAGGTGAAAGTAATGAAAGGTGAGGAATTAAAGCTCATTTGGGCTAGTTTTGTTATTTACAAGCAGGATTTGGTTTCAATGGACTGTGTGAAGTCTAAGGGTTTGGGATGATCAAAGCAAATGTCATACTTCCCGGTATCCTCCAGTCATCACTCCTTCACACATTTCATGTTTTTTCTTTTTTTCTTAACATTTCACAGAAAGTGCTAATGCTGAGCACAGCGTGACAAACATCGGACGAGGTTTCTCATGCTTGTTTTGAGGTTTCAAGTGCAGATGGCTGTATCGGTGCTGCTTTGGACACACTGAAGCAAAACACCGCATTTGCTGAAATTACACAAACCGTCTTTAAGCCTTTCACCAACATGCTAAAGTCTTCTTCACAACCCATGCTAATGTATTGCCGGCTATTAGCCCCACGAGTAATTGCGTTGTCATCTTATGAGGAGTTATTGTATCTTCCTGATCAAAGTCTGTATTATTTATATATATATCTCCAATGTTTGATATAAGGTGAAGCAACAGGACTGTTACGGTGACAAATATTGGATATAGATATAGTGTTGCCAATGGGGCAAGACCCTGGCACTCTGCCGTGTGGCTATAAAGGTTTGTGTAGGTGTTAGGGATGTGCACGCTTATTAGAATATCTGAACATTAGTATTAGAATACTTGTAAGTATCATTTTTAGCGAGGGGGGGGGTAATTATTTTATAATCAAGTTTTGTCACATGCACAAGTACAGTGAAATGCTTAACTTGAGAGCTCTACCCAACAGTGCAGTAATAGTACACAAATAAACACAACCTGTAAAGTATTAATCCCATGGTTAATGGGATGAAATAAAATATCCTAGAAAATGTTCATGCTCACAAAAAGCTTATTTCTCTCAAATTTTGCGAACAAATTTGCTTGCATACCTGTTAGTGAGCATTTCTCCTTTTCCAAGATAATCCATCCACCTGACAGGTGTTGCATATCAAGAAACTGATTAAACAGCATGATCATTACACAGGTGCACCTTGTACTGGGGACAATAAAAGACCACTCTAAAATGTGCTGTCTTGTCATACAACACAATGCCACAGGGAGCATGCAATTGGCACGCTGACTGCAGAGATTTCCACCAGAGTTGAATGTTTTTCTCTACCATAAGCCGCATCCAATATCATTTTAGAGAATTTGGCAGTAAGTCTATCCGGCCTCACAACCGCAGACCACATGTATGGCATCGTGTGGGCGAGCGGTTTGCTGATGTCAACGTTGTGAACAGAGTGACCTGCGGTGGGGTTATGGTATGGGCAGGCATAAGCTACGGACAACCAACACAATTGCATTTTATGGATGGCAAATTGCATGCACTGAGATACCGTGACAAGGTTCTGAGGCCCATTATCGTGCCATTAATCCGCTGCCATCGCATGTTCCGGCATGACAATGCACAGTCCCATGTCGCAAGGATCTGTACACAATTCCTGGAATCTGAAAATGTCCCAGTTCTTCCATGGCCTGCAAACACTCCAGACATGTCACCCATTGAGCATGTTTGGGATGCTCTGGGTTGACGTGTACGACAGCGGATTCCAGTGTCCGCCAATATCCAGCAACATCTTTTTAACTTTCATTGTAGTTCTTGTGTAGTTTTTATTCTGTAATCTCTATCACTGTATTGTTGGGAAAGAGCTCTCAAAGAATTTCATTGTACTGTTCTACACACTTTTTATCCTGTGCACGTGGCGATTTAAACGTTGTAACTTAAAACTATACTGAACAAAAATATAAATGCAACATGCAACAATTTCAAAGATTTTACTGAGCTACAGTTCATATAAAGAAATCAGTCAATTGAAATACATTTTTAGGCCCAAATCTATGGATTTCACATGACTGGGAATACAGAGAAGAATCTGTTGGTCACTTATACCTTAATGTTGGTCACTTATACCTTAATGTTGGTCACTTATACCTTAATGTTGGTCACTTATACCTTAATGTTGGTCACCTATAAAAAAATTAGGGCCGTGGATCAGAAAACCAGTCAGTATCTGGTGTGACCACAATTTGCCTCATGCAGCGCGACACATCTCCTTCGCATAGAGTTGATTGTGGCCTGTGGAATGTTGTCCCACTCCTCTTCAATGGCTGTGCGAAGTTGTTGGATATTGGCAGGAACTAGAACATGTGGTCGTACACAGATCCAGAGCATCCCAAATATGCTCAATGGGTGACATGTCTGTTGAGTATGAATTGTGTACAGATATTTGCGACATGGGGCCTTGGATTATCGTGCTGAAACGTGAGGCGATGCTGTCGACTGAATGGCACGACAATGGGCCTCAGGATCTCGTCACGGGATCTCTGTGCATTCAAATTGCCATTGATAAAATGCAATTGTGTTCGTTGTTCATATCTTATGTCTGCCCATACCATAACCACACCTCCACCATGGGGCACTCTGTTCACAACGTTGACATCGGCAAACCGAGGCTGGCTGGTGAGGCTGTTTGGGCTTTGCCTAATTCTCTAAAATGACGTTGGAGGTGGCTTATGGTAGATAAATTAACATAAATATATGTTAATATATAGGTGGACATTCCTGCAGTCAGCTTGCCAATTGCACGCTCTGTCAAACCATCTGTGGCATTGTGACAATACTGCAAATTCTAGAATGGCCTTTTATTGTCCCCAATTTATCCATGCACCTGTGTAATGATCATGCTGTTGTAATCTGCTTTTATTGTATAATAAAGACGATCACCCAGCTGGAAAACAATAATGGTCTGACTAGGCAATATTTTTATTAGCCATCTTCCTCAGTCTGCTCCCTCCATTCTGATCACACACAAGGCTCCTCAGCTGCAGCAATAGAGCGCCAGACTCTCTCCCTCGCTTAGCAGTGCTCGGCTTAAAAAAACAACATATGTATATCGAATATCCAGATATGCGACAAATTCCTGATACTATTGGAATAGTGAAATGATTTCAAAACCCCATCCCTAGTATGTGTGACTCATGGAGTACTGTTGCAGGACAGCACCATCTCTCTAGGCAGAGCAAAGGTCGCATCGAGATTAAAACTGTGTCACATGTTACGCTATGTCCTACCCTTTCACTTATTAAAAACTGCCAGTTCACCTCAAATATGTTTAGCCTTAACTAGCCCAAGTCGAGTATAAAGGTCAGACACTAGTTACATATTAAAGGCCTCAGCCAGGAGCCTATATTTTCTCTTTGTAAGTCTCATTTGATAACATCTATTTCTCAATATGACAATGATGATGAGCAAATTGAAATGGACAAATCAGAGCACATTTTGTAGTGAAACTAAAGGGATTGGGTTTGTCCAATGTCAATTTTTTTTCTAGTGTTAGAGATTCTCCGGTACTTCTGTATACTTTTTAGCCAGTACTTCTGTATACTTTTTAGCCAGTACTTCTGAAAGTAGTGCTCACGAGCCAAAAGTAAACCCCCAGAAATGGTGTACTATGTCACATGTGCACCACATTTATTGCTCTCTGTCACTCTACTGTGTTGTGTGTGCGAGTCTTGCTAGCTGTCACTCAAATGGTGAGGAGCTGAAGCTCATTGGCTAGAACTCTAATTGCTAGGGGGCTGGCCCATGTGGAGTAAAATGGCACTGCACAGCTTCATGTAGACCGTTGCTTTCAAACTAGGGATTTCGTTGCTAATTGAGGTTAAAAAACATAGTTCTGATAATAGATTATGCATGTGGAGTTGAAGTCAGAAGTTTACATCCACTTAGGTTGGAGTCATTAAAACTAGTTTTTCAACCACTCCACACATTTCTTGTTAACAAACTATAGTTTTGGAAAGTCAGTTGTCATGCACAAAGTAGATGTCCTAAGTCATTTTTCCAATTGTTGTTTACATACAGATTAATTAACTTTTATAATTCACTATCACAATTCCAGTGGGTCAGAAGTTTACATGCACTAAGTTGACTAAGTTTGGAAAATACCAGAAAATGATGTCATGGCTTTGAAGCTTCTGATAGGCAAATTGACATCATTTGAGTCAATTGGAGGTGTACCTGTGGATGTATTTCAAGACCTACCTTCAAACTCAGTGTCTCTTTGCTTGACATCATGGGAAAATTAAAAGAAATCAGCCAAGACTTCAGAAAAAAATTGTAGACCTCCAAGTCTGGTTCATCCTTGAGAGCAATTTCCAAACGTCTGAAGGTACCAGGTACATCTGTACAAACAATAGTATGCAAGTATAAACACCATGGGACCACACAGCCGTCATACAGCTCAGGAAGGAGACGCGTTCTGTCTCCTAGAGATGAATCTACTTTGGTGCGAAAATTGCAAATCAATCCCAGAACAACGGCAAAGGACCTTGTGAAGTTGCTGGAGGAAACGGGTACAAAAGTATCTATATCCACAGTAAAACGAGTCCTATATCGACATAACCTGAAATCCCACTCAGCAAGGAAGAAGCCACTGCTCCAAAACCACCATAAATTAACCAGACTACAGTTTGCAACTGCACATGGAGACAAAGATTGTACTTTTTGGAGAAATGTCCTCTGGTCTGATGAAACAAAAATAGAACTGTTTGGCCATAATGACCATCATTATGTTTGGAGGGAAAAGGGGGATGTTTGCAAGCCGAAGAACCGTGAAGCACGGGGGTGACCGCATCATGTTGTGGAGGTGCTTTGCTGCAGATGGGACTGGTGCACTTCACAAAATAGATGGCATCTTGAGTCAGGAAGATTGTGGATATATTGAAGCAACATCTCAAGACATCAGTCAGGAAGTTGAAACTTGGTCGCAAATGGGTCTTCCAAATGGACAATGACCCCAAGCATACCTCCAATGTTGTGGCAAAATGGCTTAAGGACAATAAAGTCAAGGTATTGGAGTGGCCATCACAAAGCCCTGACTTCAATCGTATAGAAAATGTGTGTGCCGAACTGAAAAAGTACGTGCAAGCAAGGAGGCCTACAAACCTGACTCAGTTACACCAGCTCTGTCAGGAGGAATGGGCCAAAATTCACCCAACTTATTGTGGGAAGCTTGTGGAAGGCTACACAAAACATTTGACCTAAGTTAAACAATTTAAAGGCAATGCTACCAAATACTAATTGAGTGTATGTAAAATTCTGACTCACTGGGAATGCAATTAAATAAATAAAAGCTGAAATGAATCACTCTCTACTATTATTGTGACATTACACATTCTTAAAATAAAGTAGTGATCTTCACTGACCTAAGACAGGGAATGTTTGCAAGGATTAAATGTCAGGAATTGTGAAACTGAGTTTAAATGTATTTGGCTAAGGTGTTTGTAAACTTCCGATTTCAACTGTATGAACTACACATTGACACATCTAGCCCAAAAGGGAAGGTTATTATTTTTTTTAAACACATACTTAGTGGTCTTCTAAGACCTAGAGCATGTATTTAAAGGGATATTGCAAGATTCTGTCAGTTAAGTGGTTTTCTACTTACCCAGAGTCAGAAACTCGTGGGTACTATTTTTAAGTCTGCGTACAGTATGAAGGACATTACAGGTAGTTTTGCGAGCCAATGCTAACTACCGCTAGCGCAAAACTGGAAGTCAATAGGTACAGTAGCTTATGCTTGCGTACCTATAGACTTGCATGACTGATTACCAGAATCTTGCAGAATCCCTTTAACAAATAAAAAGCCTTGCGTTTACAGTAAGGTCATGTTGACACTAGTGTCAACCCTAAACCTGGGTCCTTTTTAGTAGGCACAAAACACTTTTGAAATGGAAAACTATAATGCACATTCTTTTTTTTTTTAATGAGTAAAATGACCACAAACCTGCTGAGTGGTCCCGCCCAGTCTGTCCATCCGTCAACCTGTGTGTCTGTCCCCCTCCCTCAGCGTGTTTCGGGGCAACCATCACGAGGCTCTGGGGCTCCACTTCGTCATGTTCCTCCCCACCCTGTACACCCAGTGTAACAAGCAGCAGTTGAAGAAGTGGGTCCCTCTGGCTGAGTCCTTCAAGGCCCTGGGCACCTACGCCCAGACAGAGTTGGGGCACGGTCAGTCCCCATACAGAGAATTTATAATAACGATACCGTAAAGGCACAATTTACACGACCATAAAGTGCTTGTGCAATTGTTTTAACTAGCTAGCTAAGTATATGTTTGAATTATGGAAAGGATCACAGGGATTCTTAGGGATGGACAGTTGTCGATCCTTGACGTAGGATTTTCTTTTAATATTGTTTTCAAATCATGGGGTGGACATTGTGATCAAACGTGATTATTTGTAGGTGTTTGACAGATCACTGTAGTTGTTTGTGTAGACAAAATGTGCCCAGACTGTAGGCCTAACTCAATAGGTATTAGCTAAACTGAATAGCCAAAACATAATTTGCTAGATTCAAAATGTCATGATTGCCGGTCTGTTTTTCGAGTCCTCATAACCTGCCCAGTACCTTGGACAAAAGAAACAATTGAAGGACAACAACAAAAAATCCCAACATTGCGCTTATTAAACAATATGAAAAAATCCATTCCCGTCTAGTTTTTAGTTTCATTCCATTCCTCAAACCCCTTTTATTTCCTCTCCTGCTGCTAGTAGTGGCCTATTATCCTAATGAATTGTTCCCAAGCTTATGTCAGTTAATTCTGATTGCTATTAAGTCTTGATTTTCCTCTACTCCCCATGTTCTCTGAATTGAGATTACTCATTACATATGATTAACCCTAACATTGTATAATTTGGAGCTTTTTTTAATCAAATGACCTAACATTCTGAAATGTGCATTTGATTGGATGGATGTAGGCCTAATCTTTTGGCTGTTTGTGAATTTAGCTTGGATGAATGAATATAGGCCTAACAATTTGTTCTTGTCTGTCGAAGTTTCAAGTGATAGAGAAGACGCACTGTGTCCTGCCAAAGAACATGCAGTGTGATTTCAGATCCCTGAATATTCCATTGTTAATCTGAAAGCAGAGAAATCTGTGCGATGTAAAGACAATTTTGGCCATGCCAGATGTCTCTTGTTACCAACGTTTCACTTCTATGACGCTGCGAAGTGGACATTATTCACGATTACGTAACCATGGCATTTCCATGACAATACTACTCTAGGGAATGTCTAGGACTGGCTTTTCAGAATTTTCTGAAGGCCTTCTTTTTTTCAGAGTTCTGGTCTGGTTCACTTCTTCTCAGCAACTCACTAGCTAGGCTTCCATGAACTTTTCAAGTGATTTTCAAGTTTGCATAGAAAATAGATAGACTTTAGATAATTGCCTGCTGTCGTGAGTTTTAATTTGAATTATCTTGTGTCAATAAAAACAGCTGGATTTAATGACCTTTAACCTCAACAACAGAGAATCAGAAAAACCATAGTGTTGAATAAAAATGTTGTGGTCAAAGTGTTTCCATTACCCAATTTAGGCAAATTGCACATGAATAAATTGGCAACACTGTGTATGCCGTCCCACCTATCTGTTTCATGTCTCAGGTAGCCCGCGAAAGCCAGCATGTATAGAATGCAATAATATACAAATATTTTCCATATTCTAATAATAATATTAGTTTGCATGTGCCAATGTATCGCCACTGCCCGTGCCATGGTGAAACTTGCCAACCAGAAAAGCAAGGTGTACGTAATTCAAGCCCTCTTGAAAGTCAGGATAATCCTTTTCCTGCAAGGAAACATTTTTTGTCTAGTTACGTTGCCAGTGTCCCTTCAAATTTGTGACAATCGGCATTTATTCGAAAAACACTAGTTCCGTCATCATTTGTCGCAACGAAGAAGGTTCGACAAAAGAAATAGCCACCCATCGAACTTATTAAAAAAATGTTGCCGATCTTTAGAAAACGTCTCCTATCTATTAATAATAATTAGGTGGGTGCTTACGTGTGTCCTATTTCGTACATGTAAAAGTGTGTACGCATGTGTGAATTGGAAATTAGTTAGTTTTTATTTTACACTCCCTCCGACACCCTCAGAGTGGGATCTCGGCCAGGGATCAGCCATTATTGACAGCCGCCCTGGAGCAAAAGTGCCTTGCTCAAGGGCACACCGGCATATTTGTTTCACCTAGACTGCTCGGGGATTCGAACCCGTGACCTTTCGGTTATTGACCCAACAGTCTTAACCGCTAGGCTACCTGCCGTCTCGTAACACGTATCGCACAGATCATTTTTTTACAACTTTTGCTTTTGTCGAATAATCCTGTCAATGGAATACTGCCTATTTATTGTCTTAACCTTAAATGCCCTTACAACTGCTTCACCCTTCCTTTATAAACTAAAGCAGGGGTAGGCAACCGTGATCCTGGAGTTTTGCAGGCACTTCATGTTTTTGATTTAACCAACCTGGAATACCAGGTGTGTTGAATTTAGGTAATCACTGAATTAGCTCAATTGGTCAGGTGTGGTGCGTACTTGGGAAAAAATCCTGCAGTCCCTGTGGCTCTCCAGGAACAGGGTTGCCTACCCTTGGACTAAAGCGTCTACTTTAAAAATGCTAGTTTTACTGCACTAGTTGGTAGCATTAACCTTTTGTGACTAGGGGGCAGTATTTTCATTTTTGGAATAAATAACATTCCCGTAGTAAACTGCACTAGTTGGTAGCATTAACCTTTTGTAACTAGGGGGCAGTATTTTCATTTTTGGAATAAATAACGTTCCCGTAGTAAACTGCACTAGTTGGTAGCATTAACATACAGATTTATTGGTTGTCACACATTTGACATTTTAGGGTTGTGTTCATTAGGCCACACGATGAACTTTTACAATGGAAAACTAAATTGGCCATTTCTTAATGGAGCAAGTCCAGTTTGAACCTTCTTGTGTCCGTTTAATGAACACGTCCCAGAGTTTGCGTCACAATTCATTTGGAATTGAAAATGTTTTTTTTTTTTCAGTGAAATGAGAGAGTACAGGTTACACTGCTTTTGGAAATTAACATTTCAGGCAAATAAATGAAGTGTTGCAACAATCATGCATGAGAAGGTTATTTTGAATGAATGAATTTATGATTCTAATCAGTTCTCTGCAGACAATTTGCATGACTAGCTCAGTTTAATTTTTTAAATTCTTGCACTTCCCCCCCCATCCCTTCATCCATCCCTCCATCTATTCATCCATCCTCTCTGCCCCCAAAATGTTATTTACCAACACTTCTAATCTCCCATCTTTCCAACCATCTCTTCACTGTCATGTCCCATTTATATGGTCTATTATTCTATGCCAAAATTTGCTTTCTCCCTTGGCTATACCTTATTTTGCATGCCCTCCCCCAATGTCCTATCCTTCCTTTACCCTCTTCTCCCTTCAAACTACTCTCCTACCCCCTCCCCTTGCCACTTGGCGCTGCCCTAGCTGTGTGCACCGTGGGCGGGCGGAGCCCCTGGACCTCCACCTGGGAATGTTCCTGCCCACCCTGCTGAACCAGGCCAGTCCTGAGCAGATGGAGACATTCTTCATACCCGCCTGGAACCTGGAGATCATCGGCACCTACGCACAGACAGAGATGGGCCACGGTAAAATGCCAAACGAACCGTACCTGATCACCAACCTCCCGTCACACACATGCTCTGTGGAGTGGACAAGTGATGCATGCCCAACCTCTTCGACGTTTGAGTCGAGCCACCAGATAACTCTCCCATAGTCGTTAGGGAATTTCTTAAAAACGTCTCCCCAGACAGAACGTTTGTGTTGTTAAAGATTCTGTTGGGGGTAGGTTCCTTGTTCCTTATCCTTATCATTATCCTCAATCATTGGCTTATTGGTGAAATCAGCAATCAGATAATATCGTCTTTAAGTAAATCAATCCAACCTTTTTATTTATGCAATTGCAGGCAGAAGTTGACAATGGAAACCGAGTAAGTTCTGCAAAATAAAAAATTAATATGCTTGCAGTCGACACCTACTCATGAGACCAAGCCCATGCAAATACAGTTATACAAACCTGCAGGAGAAAACGATAGTCCCGTGTTTTCTAAGGGCTCAGCAGTCATTTTCCATTCCCGTGTGGCTCACAGTGGTGTGTCTGACTGGTCTCTTATCTCTTTACTCCCCTGCAGGGGTCTGTGTCTATGCATCTCTTTTAGCCTTGAGGCGCTTTTTGACTGCAATAACACACATCTCTCAGACCGTTTCTTATAAGAGGTAGAGACTAGAAAAGAACCGTGGAACAGTATTAAACCTTATTATACATATATATATATTGCTAATCTGTGGTCCAGGACCCTATAAATGTAGTGTGTGTGTGGGGGGGGTGGGGGTCTTAGCCCTTCCCCTTCTATTAATACAACATAAGCATAATCAATTATAATACATCAATCATTTGGTGTAGCCCCTATCATGACCCCAAGGTGAACCCCACCATGCAGCAATTTTTTAAAATCTCAATATCAAATTGTTTCTGGGTAACAGTTAAAAGTACCTTAGTGTGATTTTTTTCAATTAAAATGGTCAAAAATAAACTAAAATGGCTTCTTAGCAAAGAGCAATTTATCAAACAAGTATTTTGCTAGCACTGTCTGGGAGTGGTCTGAGTATGGAGGGGGAACTCAAAAAAACTAGCTGTTATTGACAGAGATTTTTGGTACTAATTTACCACCTGATGATGTCACCAGGCATTCCAAAACTCCATCCCACCAAAACAGGATGACTTTTTAGGCAGTCTTTTCAAACAGCTCTTACACGAAAAGGGCATGATAATTTTCACAATTTCACAGTATTATTCCAACCTCCATAGTGGAGTGATATATAAAACACAGGAATCATATTTTTGACTGCACTGGGCCTTTAAAAAAAAAATGCTATTTAAAAAAATTGTAAAAAGGGCATTTCACTCTTGCCTTTTACTCTGACTAAAACCACTAATACTGGCTGGCTTGGAGAGTGAGTGTTGTGGGCCGCACAGCTTCGCATGGCTTCCCTTTTGGAATGTGCTCTGCCCCTGGTTCTCACACAGTCTTGTTGCCAGCCACGGTGAACGTCCATGCCCACTTCGAAAGCACCCTCGGTGACTTCCTTTCCCAAACAGGTACCTTCCACCGCCTCTGTCCCTTTTGTCCCCCTTACTGTGTTTGGAAGAATATTGAGTTTAAAGACGGACAACCAACGTGTATCTTCACCGTATAAACGTAATGGGGCCGTCAAACGATTACAATAATGAATTCAGGTAGTGGTGTTAGTTACAGGAATACTATGTTTTGATTGTAAAGGAAAGAAACACACAAAATAATCTGTTTCACCATAACACAAAAGTCACTGGAACATACAGCTGGCTATTAATGGTCTCAAATGTTTTTTTTTTTTTTAAGTAGGCCTACTCTCTCTTATCAATGTTCTTGGAAGTTTAACAGTTCCCCACATACACACTCGAGTACTGTTAACGCTTAATTTGTTCCCATTTCGAATTGGAAGGTTGACTATAGGGGGGGGGGAAGAACTGGCTCTATGGATACAAAGAACATTTAAACCTGTCCAACAATGTTATGAGTTCCACAGAAGACTAACAACAGCTCAGCCAGGTCTGCGTTAATGTAAAATATACTACAGCTATTAGATCTAGCCGAGGCTACGGATCCATGTTCTTCACGAACTAGTCACAAACTGCTGCTGCTAGTAGAACTGGGATCATCGTTGAAATCTTTTAACCTGAGAGATAAAACAGTAGCAAAATTAACCCAACATGTTCTACGCTGTTAACTTTGACAGCCCTAAACCGTACACATATTAGTTATGCAAATTGTAAGAAATAGATAAGAATTTTCTTTTGGTTTTGATCTGTCAAACACCTACAAAGGTTTTCCCACTATAGAATAACTTTTTTTTCAGGTGAGGGAACTGGCGAACAAAAGAAAATGTAGAAGACAGTATACCCACTAGACACAACAAATAATATATTTACTGCTGTGAGATAAAGTTTAAAGTTACTTTATTATTTGAGGTTGATGTCTTGTCAGGTTTGCACTCCATAATATTTGAAAACATGAATGTGCTCCTGCCGTAACTTAGTGATAACTCTCTCTTTCTTTGGTTTTGTGTGTTGTGTGTTTGGGGGCCTTGGTGTCTTTCTCGTTGCCTAGGCACCCACCTCAGGGGGCTTGAAACCACGGCAACGTATGACCCGGCCACCCAGGAGTTTGTCATGAACAGCCCGACCATCACCTCCATCAAGTGGTGGCCTGGGGGACGTGAGTACACGCACACACTTTAGCTTCAGGGCCCATACACATACAGTGCTTTTGGAAAGTATTCAAACCCCTTGACATTTTCCACATTTTGTTAAGTTACAGCCTTATTCTAAAATGGATTAAATCTATACACAATACCCCGTAATGACAAAGCAAAAAAAACTGTTTTTAAAAAAAAATCACATTTACGTAAGAATTCAGACCCTTTACTTACAGCCTCGAGTCTTCTTGGGCATGATGCTACAAGATGCTATGAGCTTGGCACCTGTATTTACATTTACATTTAAGTCATTTAGCAGACGCTCTTATCCAGAGCGACTTACAAATTGGTGCATTCACCTTACGACATCCAGTGGAACAGCCACTTTACAATAGTGCAGGGGGGTGAGAAGGATTACTTTATCCTATCCTAGGTATTCCTTAAAGAGGTGGGGTTTCAGGTGTCTCCGGAAGGTGGTGATTGACTCCGCTGTCCTGGCGTCGTGAGGGAGTTTGTTCCACCATTGGGGGGCCAGAGCAGAGCAAATATTTGGGGAGTTTCTCCCATTCTTCTCTGCAGATCCTCTCAAGCTTTGTCAGGTTGGATGGGGAACATTGCTGCACAGCTATTTTCAGGTCTCTCCAGAGCTGTTAGATCGGTTCAAGTCCGGGCTCTGGCTGGGGCACTCAAGGACATTCGGAGACTTATCCTGCATTGTCTTGGCTGTGTGCTTAGGGTTGTTGTCCTGTTGCAAGGTGAACCTTCACCCCAGTCTGAGGTCCTGAGTGCTCTGGAGCAGGTTTTCATCAAGGATCTCTCAGTACTTGGCTCCGTTCATCTTTGCCTCGATCCTGACTAGTCTCCCAGTCCCTGCTGCTGAACAACATCCCCACAGCATGATGCGGCCACCGCCATGCTTCACAGTAGAGATGGTGCCAGGTTTCCTCCAGACGCAACGCTTGGAATTCAGGCCAAATAGTTCAATCTTGGTTTTATCAGATCAGAGAACCTTGGTTCTCTGATCTGATAAAAACAAATGTAGGGTCCTGGACCACAGATCTGACAAAACAATTATTTTTGTTTTGTTGTCACATGCACCAAATACAGCAGGTGTAGTAGACCTTACAGTGCTTCAGAGATGATTGTCCTTCTGTAAGGTTCTCCCATCTCCACGGAAGAAATGTAGAGTTCTGTCAGAGGGACCATCGGTTTCTTGGTCACCTCCCTGACCAAGGCCCTTCTCCCCTGATTGCTCAGTTTGGCCGGGCGGCCAGCTCTAGGAAGAGTCTTGGTGGTTCCAAACTTCTTCCATTTAAGAATGATGGAGGCCAATGTGTTCTTGGGGACCTTTAATTCTGCAGAAATATTTTTGTACCCTTCTCCAGATCTGTGCCTCGACACAATCCTGTCTCTGAGCTCTACGGACAATTCCTTCAACCTCATGGCTTGGTTTTTGCTCTGACATGCATTGTCAACTGTGGAACTTTATATAGACAGGTGTGTGCCTTTCCAAATCATGTCCAATCAATTGAATTTACCACAGATGGACTCCAAGTTGTTGAAACATCTCAAGGATGATCAATCGAAACAGGAACGCTTCTGAGCTCAATTTCAAGTCTCATAGCAAAGGGTCTGAATACTCATGTAAACTAAGGCATTTTGTTTTATTGCAAAAATGTCTAAACCTGTTTTCGCTTGGTCATTATGGGGTATTGTGTGTAGATTGCTGAGGATTGTTTTTTAAAATACATTTTAGAATAACGCTGTAATGTAACAACATGTGGAAAGTGAAGGGGTCTGAATACTTTCCGAATGCACTGTACAATCAAACCAATCCCCAGTTAAGTCTGTGGACTTAGCTTCTGAAGAAAACACATTCCACAATATTGCTGAACAAGATCAAACAATTTACTTCTGATTCTCATTGCAGTGTGGACTAGAGACTTAAATGACTGCCAAATTATTTCAATAGAAATATTTTAATAGTGAGAATCTCTCGCTCCCCCCCCAGTGGGTAAGACGTCTAACCATGCCATAGTTCTGGCCCAGCTCCACACCCAGGGGAAGTGTCACGGCCTGCAGGCCTTCATCGTACCTCTCCGCAGTATGAACACACACATGCCACTGCCAGGTACTGTACATACTGCTGTGCTTGTGTCAAAAAGAGTGTGTCTGGCTGTGTCTCTGTATGTAGCATTGGTGGTAGCCAACTGTCTAATGAACTCACTCTCATTCTCTCTCAGGTGTGGTGGTAGGGGACATAGGACCCAAGTTTGGCTTTGATGAGGTTGACAATGGTTACCTGAAATTGGAGAACGTACGAATTCCTCGCGACCACATGCTGATGAAATATGCAAAGGTGAGCGACTGGGCAGTTTCAAGGCACATTTCAAGGAGACACTGTTCTTTGTTTCTGTTGGTTGATTCTAATGCTGTCGCCAAGCTTAGATTTTAAGGTATATTGTATGCATAATCCTCAGAGCGTGTATACTTACTACCTGGTTGTCCTAGAACTGTATACCACAGACCAGTGGCGGTCTGTGCAGTTTAAGATGAGGGAGGATGATTTAATTATTATGATATTTGTTTTAATGTATGAGCCTTACTTCTATTAAAGCATATTGGATGACTGTCATTCATATTCCATTCACCCAGCTCAATGTAGCATCGATAGGTTTAGGCTACTACATGATACCCGACTTATCCCTATACCCATCCTATGAATGAAAGTTCACAACATAGGTGGAGCTACATTTTTGTAATCAAGGTGACAGACAGTGACGCATTCAATACCACCTTGCACACTCTTGCCTGCATCCGTTTGCTTCAGTTTAAGAAACATTTTTCAACAGAATCAGCGGAATGAATACACCACTGATCACCCAAAAACAGCTCACTTTCATAGCAGCCACATAAAAACAACAGCATGATTACTTTGCGTATTGTATTCCTTCTCGCATACTAGTCTACATAGCTACTAGAACTAACGATTTAGTAAACCCGCTACAGTCATGCAGTGCAGTCAGCGAGCAGTTTAGCAGTTAAACCGGTGGGCCCCAGTGGCAATAAATTAATAAAACCAAAAGCTTACCTTGACTTGGAAGAGTGCCAGTATTGGATAGGATAGCCATAGCCAGCTAGCTAGCATAGAATATGTTTCTGTTTGAGCCGGGTGTTTGTTTGAGTAGGCTAAACTAGCTAACTGCATTAGCTAAGTGGGAGAAAATACAATGACATATAACTAGCTCTCTATCTCTCCCACTCTCTCTCTCTCTTCATTAAAAAAATATATTTGTTCAAAGCTGTTCAACTATTGTCTTTGAGTCAATTACTCACTACATTTTATGCAGTGATAGCTAGCTGTAGCTTATGCTTTCAGTACTAGATTCATTATTTGAGAGTTTGATTGGGTGGACAACATGTCAGTTCATGCTGCTAGAGCTCTGAAGTTGAAATAATTACTGTGTGAGTCTATGGAAGGGGGTGAGAACCATGAGCCTCCTGGGCTTTGTATTGAAGTCAATGTTCACAGAGAAGGACAGAGACTAGCTGTCCTCCGGCTACACCATGGTGCTACCCTACAGAGTGCTGTTGCGGCTACATTTCAAAAGTGTGTTTTTAATCAAGTATTTGGTGACGTGAAGATATTTATTATAGTTTCATTCTCTAAAAAAGTATATATATATATATTCCCTGAGGAGGATGGTCCTCCCCTTCCTGCTATGAGGAGCCGCCGCTGCCACAGACAGTATGTATTCTCCCCACCAGGTGGAGGCAGATGGTACGTACGTGAAGCCTCCCAGTGCCAAGCTGACCTACGGCACCATGGTGTTCATCAGGTCCATGATTGTAGGGGAAGCGGGCCACGCCCTCGCCAAGTCCTGCACCATCGCCATCCGCTACAGTTCCGTACGGCACCAGTCTGAGATACGCCCAGGGTCAGTTGTAGCTCTGGACACCAGGGTCATGTTCATTAGGTCAAACTGTAGCAAAAGGTTTTGAGACGGAAATCAAAATTCTTATTGTACAGATACTACTTTCCTGTGTTAGGTTTTGGTGTGTTTTCATCTGTTTGGTGCCAGCTGAAAATTGTTGTCCTGATTTAAATAAGCAATAAAACTGGCCTTCTTTAGACTAGTTGAGTATCTGGACCATCAGCATTTGTGGATTCGTATTATAGGCTCAAAATGGCCAGAAACAAATAACTTTCTTCTGAAACTTCTGAGAAAGGAAGGCTATTCCATGAGAAATTGCCAAGAAACTGAAGATCTCACACAGCGATGTGTACTACTCCCTTCACAGAACAGAGCAAACTGGCTATCCAGAATAGAGTGGGAGGCCCCGGTGCACAACTGAGCAAGAGGACAAGTACATTAGTGTCTAGTTTGAGAAACCGAGGCCTCACAAGTCCTCAACTGGCAGCTTCATTGAATAGTACCCGCAAAACACCAGTCTCAAGAGGCGACTCTGGGATGCTGGCCTTCTAGGCACAGTTCCTCTGTCCAGTGTCTGTGTTCTTTTGCCCATCTTAATCTTTTATTTTTATTGGCCAGTCTGAGATATGGCTTCTTTTTTTTCAACTCTGCCTAAAAGGCCAGCATCCCAGAGTCGCCTCTATACTGTTGACGTTGAGACTGGTGTTTTGCGGGTACTATTTGAATGAAGCTGTCAGTTGAGGACTTGTGAGGTGTCTGTTTCTCAAACTAGACACTCTAATGTACTTGTCCTCTTGCTCAGTTGTGCACCGGGGCCTCTCACTCGTTCTATTCTGGATAGAGCCAGTTTGCGCTGTTCTGTGAAGGGAGTAGTATACAGTGTTGTACAAGATCTTCAGTTCCTTGGCAAAAAGCCAAGTGGGGTGAATACTTTCGCAAGGCACTGTAAATAGTCAAAGGAATACAAAAATACTCACACATACTTGCGCACATCCATACACAAGTAACACTCTCAGACACAAACAAGAATAGAAAGCAAAGTACTACAACCCTTACCATTTTAACAAAATCTATACTCTTATTCTAATAGTGTGAGAGCTGATGTAGGTAGATGTTACAGAGTTTGGGTAGATATTTAGGAATCCTTACTCATATATAAATAGCTGTTTCTCAATGTTCTTCAATGACTAACATATAAAAGATAGCGAACCATTAACCTTACATCCAAGTCTATATTCTTATTTTGTGGTTCCTCCAGAGAGCCGGAACCCCAGATTATGGACTACCAGACCCAACAGTACAAGCTGTTCCCCCTGCTGGCTACAGCCTATGCCTACAAGTTTGTTGGTCAGTACATGAACCAGGTCTACCACCGCATCACTGGAGACATCAGCCAGGGAGACTTCAGTGAACTACCAGAGGTACTTACAGTAAATACTAGCCTGAAATCCAGAATCTGTTTTGTTAACATTCCACGCCTTGTACTCCGTGTCATGCTACACGAGGAGTGGAATGATAGCTAAACAGACTGGTACCCAGGCTAAGTAAATACCTCCCCTTGATATAGTACGTGATGAAAGAATGGCTGGCTATGGCCCAGAGTTTTTATTATTTTCTTCCAAAACACGTGACCTGACCTGACCAGGGAAAATGGGGAAAACACTCCACTCACTGAATAGTCTTAATGTTTCATCCGTTTTAAGCAGCTGAAGTCTAATGGAGGTGTTTTGACAACCGTCTTCGTCGGTGTTAATTCTTTAGTCTAAGACGTTGGAGGAGGGGGATGCTAAGCTGACATATGGAATTGTTTTAAGATGGTCATACTATGGATCATTTTGCTATTGGATTTTAAACAATTATTTGATTAAAATATTTAATTTGGTCTTTGCTACTAAAGCACATAGAAACACATTGAATAACACGTTCATAATGTGAAAAGGGACTGTCGAAAATGTATCATAAGAAACAAGTTATTTTTTAATATATTTAACCCCTTTTTTGGGTTGGCACAAAACGTCCTTCAAACTAAATTGTTTTTGCAAACGAGTTTGCAGCCCAAACGGTTCGGACGCTACCACACATCGACGTTACAGGCGAGTCTTCTGACACTTGTGGGGGTTATAGAGCTAAACGGAGAACGTGTTTGTGAGAGTCACCATTTTTAATAGAGTGGGTCGGACGCTAGAGACGTTTTCGTGAGAAAACCGGTTTTCAGGATGTTTCATGGTCTGACAAACACCGCTCGAGCTCTGAAAGTGAGACACTGGAGGATGCGGTGGATTGAGACACATCCAATGCAAATAACATATCTCTAGCTTAAACTGACAGATTAATTTAAAAAATGTTTTTTTATGTAACTTAGACTGGCGCACAGGTGCGTCAATCAACCCTCTATGGAGTTAAACGAAAGATCCTCATTCATATTAACAAATTACGTCATTGTACTGCTTTTTCTGTGCCAATATAACTGTACCCTGTGCCCATCCTCTACCATCCTGTGTCAATATAACTGTACCCTGTGCCCATCCTCTACCATCCTGTGTCAATATAACTGTACCCTGTGCCCATCCTCTACCATCCTGTCAATATAACTGTAGCCTGTGCCCATCCTCTACCATCCTGTGTCAATATAACTGTACCCTGTGCCCATCCTCTACCATCCTGTGTCAATATAACTGTAGCCTGTGCCCATCCTCTACCATCCTGTGTCAATATAACTGTACCCTGTGCCCATCCTCTACCATCCTGTGTCAATATAACTGTACCCTGTGCCCATCCTCTACCATCCTGTGTCAATATAACTGTACCCTGTGCCCATCCTCTACCATCCTGTGTCAATATAACTGTAGCCTGTGCCCATCCTCTACCATCCTGTGTCAATATAACTGTAGCCTGTGCCTATCCTCTACCATCCTGTGTCAATATAACTTTACCCTGTGCCCATCCTCTACCATCCTGTGTCAATATAACTGTACCCTGTGCCCATCCTCTACCATCCTGTGTCAATATAACTGTACCCTGTGCCCATCCTCTACCATCCTGTGTCAATATAACTGTACCCTGTGCCCATCCTCTACCATCCTGTGTCAATATAACTTTACCCTGTGCCCATCCTCTACCATCCTGTGTCAATATAACTGTACCCTGTGCCCATCCTCTACCATCCTGTGTCAATATAACTGTACCCTGTGCCCATCCTCTACCATCCTGTGTCAATATAACTGTACCCTGTGCCCATCCTCTACCATCCTGTGTCAATATAACTGTACCCTGTGCCCATCCTCTACCATCCTGTGTCAATATAACTGTACCCTGTGCCCATCCTCTACCATCCTGTGTCAATATAACTGTACCCATCCTCTACCATCCTGTGTCAATATAACTGTACCCATCCTCTACCATCCTGTGTCAATATAACTGTACCCATCCTCTACCATCCTGTGTCAATATAACTGTACCCTGTGCCCATCCTCTACCATCCTGTGTCAATATAACTGTACCCTGTGCCCATCCTCTACCATCCTGTGTCAATATAACTGTACCCTGTGCCCATCCTCTACCATCCTGTGTCAATATAACTTTACCCTGTGCCCATCCTCTACCATCCTGTGTCAATATAACTGTACCCTGTGCCCATCCTCTACCATCCTGTGTCAATATAACTGTACCCTGTGCCCATCCTCTACCATCCTGTGTCAATATAACTGTACCCATCCTCTACCATCCTGTGTCAATATAACTGTACCCTGTGCCCATCCTCTACCATCCTGTGTCAATATAACTGTACCCATCCTCTACCATCCTGTGTCAATATAACTGTACCCATCCTCTACCATCCTGTGTCAATATAACTGTACCCATCCTGTGTCAATATAACTGTACCCATCCTCTACCATCCTGTGTCAATATAACTGTACCCATCCTCTACCATCCTGTGTCAATATAACTGTACCCATCCTCTACCATCCTGTGTCAATATAACTGTACCCATCCTCTACCATCCTGTGTCAATATAACTGTGCCCATCCTCTACCATCCTGTGTCAATATAACTGTAGCCTGTGCCCATCCTCTACCATCCTGTGTCAATATAACTGTAGCCTGTGCCCATCCTCTACCATCCTGTGTCAATATAACTGTAGCCTGTGCCCATCCTCTACCATCCTGTGTCAATATAACTGTACCCATCCTCTACCATCCTGTGTCAATATAACTGTACCCATCCTCTACCATCCTGTGTCAATATAACTGTACCCATCCTCTACCATCCTGTGTCAATATAACTGTACCCATCCTCTACCATCCTGTGTCAATATAACTGTAGCCTGTGCCCATCCTCTACCATCCTGTGTCAATATAACTGTAGCCTGTGCCCATCCTGTCTCAATATAACTGTGCCCATCCTCTACCATCCTGTATCAATATAACTGTACCCTGTGCCCATCCTCTACCATCCTGTGTCAATATAACTGTGCCCATCCTCTACCATCCTGTGTCAATATAACTGTAGCCTGTGCCCATCCTCTACCATCCTGTGTCAATATAACTGTGCCCATCCTCTACCATCCTGTGTCAGTATAACTGTACCCTGTGCCCATCCTCTACCATCTTGTGTCAATATAACTGTACCCTGTGCCCATCCTCTACCATCCTGTGTCAATATAACTGTACCCATCCTCTACCATCCTGTGTCAATATAACTGTAGCCTGTGCCCATCCTCTACCATCCTGTGTCAATATAACTGTAGCCTGTGCCCATCCTCTACCATCCTGTGTCAATATAACTGTAGCCTGTGCCCATCCTCTACCATCCTGTGTCAATATAACTGTACCCTGTACCCATCCTCTACCATCCTGTGTCAATATAACTGTAGCCATCCTCTACCATCCTGTGTCAATATGTGGTCCTTCTGTAGCTCAGTTGGTAGAGCATGGCGCTTGTAACGCCAGGGTAGTGGGTTCGATCCCGGGACCACCCATACGTAGAATGTATGCACACATGACTGTAAGTCGCTTTGGATAAAACCCTCTGCTAAATGGCATATATTTATTTATATATCAATATAACTGTAGCCATCCTCTACCATCCTGTGTCAATATAACTGTACCCATCCTCTACCATCCTGTGTCAATATAACTGTACCCATCCTCTACCATCCTGTGTCAATATAACTGTACCCATCCTCTACCATCCTGTGTCAATATAACTGTACCCATCCTCTACCATCCTGTGTCAATATAACTGTACCCATCCTCTACCATCCTGTGTCAATATAACTGTACCCATCCTCTACCATCCTGTGTCAATATAACTGTACCCATCCTCTACCATCCTGTGTCAATATAACTGTACCCATCCTCTACCATCCTGTGTCAATATAACTGTACCCATCCTCTACCATCCTGTGTCAATATAACTGTACCCATCCTCTACCATCCTGTGTCAATATAACTGTACCCATCCTCTACCATCCTGTGTCAATATAACTGTACCCATCCTCTACCATCCTGTGTCAATATAACTGTACCCATCCTCTACCATCCTGTGTCAATATAACTGTACCCATCCTCTACCATCCTGTGTCAATATAACTGTAGCCTGTGCCCATCCTCTACCATCCTGTGTCAATATAACTGTACCCTGTGCCTATCCTCTACCATCCTGTGTCAATATAACTTTACCCTGTGCCCATCCTGTGTCAATATAACTGTACCCATCCTCTACCATCCTGTGTCAATATAACTGTAGCCTGTGCCCATCCTGTGTCAATATAACTGTAGCCTGTGCCCATCCTGTGTCAATATAACTGTGCCCATCCTCTACCATCCTGTGTCAATATAACTGTGCCCATCCTCTACCATCCTGTGTCAATATAACTGTACCCTGTGCCTATCCTCTACCATCCTGTGTCAATATAACTTTACCCTGTGCCCATCCTCTACCATCCTGTGTCAATATAACTGTACCCATCCTCTACCATCCTGTGTCAATATAACTGTACCCATCCTCTACCATCCTGTGTCAATATAACTGTACCCATCCTCTACCATCCTGTGTCAATATAACTGTACCCTGTGCCTATCCTCTACCATCCTGTGTCAATATAACTTTACCCTGTGCCCATCCTCTACCATCCTGTGTCAATATAACTGTACCCATCCTCTACCATCCTGTGTCAATATAACTTTACCCTGTGCCCATCCTCTATCATCCTGTGTCAATATAACTGTACCCATCCTCTACCATCCTGTGTCAATATAACTGTACCCATCCTCTACCATCCTGTGTCAATATAACTGTACCCATCCTTTACCATCCTGTGTCAATATAACTGTACCCATCCTCTACCATCCTGTGTCAATATAACTGTACCCATCCTCTACCATCCTGTGTCAATATAACTGTGCCCATCCTCTACCATCCTGTGTCAATATAACTGTACCCATCCTCTAGCATCCTGTGTCAATATAACTGTAGCCTGTGCCCATCCTGTGTCAATATAACTGTAGCCTGTGCCCATCCTGTGTCAATATAACTGTGCCCATCCTCTACCATCCTGTGTCAATATAACTGTACCCTGTGCCCATCCTCTACCATATTGTGTCAATATAACTGTACCCTGTGCCCATCCTCTACCATCCTGTGTCAATATAACTGTACCCTGTACCCATCCTCTACCATCCTGTGTCAATATAACTGTAGCCTGTGCCCATCCTGTGTCAATATAACTGTGCCCATCCTCTACCATCCTGTGTCAATATAACTGTACCCTGTGCCCATCCTCTAACATCCTGTGTCAATATAACTGTGCCCATCCTCTACCATCCTGTGTCAATATAACTGTGCCCATCCTCTACCATATTGTGTCAATATAACTGTACCCTGTGCCCATCCTCTACCATCCTGTGTCAATATAACTGTACCCTGTACCCATCCTCTACCATCCTGTGTCAATATAACTGTAGCCTGTGCCCATCCTCTACCATCCTGTGTCAATATAACTGTGCCCATCCTCTACCATCCTGTGTCAATATAACTGTACCCATCCTCTACCATCCTGTGTCAATATAACTGTACCCATCCTCTACCATCCTGTGTCAATATAACTGTACCCATCCTCTACCATCCTGTGTCAATATAACTGTACCCATCCTTTACCATCCTGTGTCAATATAACTGTACCCATCCTCTACCATCCTGTGTCAATATAACTGTACCCATCCTCTACCATCCTGTGTCAATATAACTGTGCCCATCCTCTACCATCCTGTGTCAATATAACTGTGCCCATCCTCTACCATCCTGTGTCAATATAACTGTACCCATCCTCTACCATCCTGTGTCAATATAACTGTGCCCATCCTCTACCATCCTGTGTCAATATAACTGTAGCCTGTGCCCATCCTGTGTCAATATAACTGTGCCCATCCTCTACCATCCTGTGTCAATATAACTGTACCCTGTGCCCATCCTCTACCATCCTGTGTCAATATAACTGTGCCCATCCTCTACCATCCTGTGTCAATATAACTGTGCCCATCCTCTACCATCCTGTGTCAATATAACTGTACCCTGTGCCCATCCTCTACCATCCTGTGTCAATATAACTGTACCCTGTGCCCATCCTCTACCATCCTGTGTCAATATAACTGTACCCATCCTCTACCATCCTGTGTCAATATAACTGTACCCATCCTCTACCATCCTGTGTCAATATAACTGTACCCATCCTCTACCATCCTGTGTCAATATAACTGTACCCATCCTCTACCATCCTGTGTCAATATAACTGTACCCTGTGCCCATCCTCTACCATCCTGTGTCAATATAACTGTACCCTGTGCCTATCCTCTACCATCCTGTGTCAATATAACTTTACCCTGTGCCCATCCTGTGTCAATATAACTGTACCCATCCTCTACCATCCTGTGTCAATATAACTGTAGCCTGTGCCCATCCTGTGTCAATATAACTGTAGCCTGTGCCCATCCTGTGTCAATATAACTGTGCCCATCCTCTACCATCCTGTGTCAATATAACTGTGCCCATCCTCTACCATCCTGTGTCAATATAACTGTACCCTGTGCCTATCCTCTACCATCCTGTGTCAATATAACTTTACCCTGTGCCCATCCTCTACCATCCTGTGTCAATATAACTGTACCCATCCTCTACCATCCTGTGTCAATATAACTGTACCCATCCTCTACCATCCTGTGTCAATATAACTGTACCCATCCTCTACCATCCTGTGTCAATATAACTGTACCCTGTGCCTATCCTCTACCATCCTGTGTCAATATAACTTTACCCTGTGCCCATCCTCTACCATCCTGTGTCAATATAACTGTACCCATCCTCTACCATCCTGTGTCAATATAACTTTACCCTGTGCCCATCCTCTATCATCCTGTGTCAATATAACTGTACCCATCCTCTACCATCCTGTGTCAATATAACTGTACCCATCCTCTACCATCCTGTGTCAATATAACTGTACCCATCCTTTACCATCCTGTGTCAATATAACTGTACCCATCCTCTACCATCCTGTGTCAATATAACTGTACCCATCCTCTACCATCCTGTGTCAATATAACTGTGCCCATCCTCTACCATCCTGTGTCAATATAACTGTACCCATCCTCTAGCATCCTGTGTCAATATAACTGTAGCCTGTGCCCATCCTGTGTCAATATAACTGTAGCCTGTGCCCATCCTGTGTCAATATAACTGTGCCCATCCTCTACCATCCTGTGTCAATATAACTGTACCCTGTGCCCATCCTCTACCATATTGTGTCAATATAACTGTACCCTGTGCCCATCCTCTACCATCCTGTGTCAATATAACTGTACCCTGTACCCATCCTCTACCATCCTGTGTCAATATAACTGTAGCCTGTGCCCATCCTGTGTCAATATAACTGTGCCCATCCTCTACCATCCTGTGTCAATATAACTGTACCCTGTGCCCATCCTCTAACATCCTGTGTCAATATAACTGTGCCCATCCTCTACCATCCTGTGTCAATATAACTGTGCCCATCCTCTACCATATTGTGTCAATATAACTGTACCCTGTGCCCATCCTCTACCATCCTGTGTCAATATAACTGTACCCTGTACCCATCCTCTACCATCCTGTGTCAATATAACTGTAGCCTGTGCCCATCCTCTACCATCCTGTGTCAATATAACTGTGCCCATCCTCTACCATCCTGTGTCAATATAACTGTACCCATCCTCTACCATCCTGTGTCAATATAACTGTACCCATCCTCTACCATCCTGTGTCAATATAACTGTACCCATCCTCTACCATCCTGTGTCAATATAACTGTACCCATCCTTTACCATCCTGTGTCAATATAACTGTACCCATCCTCTACCATCCTGTGTCAATATAACTGTACCCATCCTCTACCATCCTGTGTCAATATAACTGTGCCCATCCTCTACCATCCTGTGTCAATATAACTGTGCCCATCCTCTACCATCCTGTGTCAATATAACTGTACCCATCCTCTACCATCCTGTGTCAATATAACTGTGCCCATCCTCTACCATCCTGTGTCAATATAACTGTAGCCTGTGCCCATCCTGTGTCAATATAACTGTGCCCATCCTCTACCATCCTGTGTCAATATAACTGTACCCTGTGCCCATCCTCTACCATCCTGTGTCAATATAACTGTGCCCATCCTCTACCATCCTGTGTCAATATAACTGTGCCCATCCTCTACCATCCTGTGTCAATATAACTGTACCCTGTGCCCATCCTCTACCATATTGTGTCAATATAACTGTACCCTGTGCCCATCCTCTACCATCCTGTGTCAATATAACTGTACCCTGTACCCATCCTCTACCATCCTGTGTCAATATAACTGTAGCCTGTGCCCATCCTCTACCATCCTGTGTCAATATAACTGTGCCCATCCTCTACCATCCTGTGTCAATATAACTGTACCCATCCTCTACCATCCTGTGTCAATATAACTGTACCCATCCTCTACCATCCTGTGTCAATATAACTGTGCCCATCCTCTACTATCCTGTGTCAATATAACTGTACCCTGTGCCCATCCTCTACTATCCTGTGTCAATATAACTGTACCCTGTGCCCATCCTGTGTCAATATAACTGTACCCTGTGCCCATCCTCTACCATCCTGTGTCAATATAACTGTAGCCTGTGCCCATCCTCTACCATCCTGTGTCAATATAACTGTACCCTGTGCCCATCCTCTACCATCCTGTGTCAATATAACTGTACCCTGTGCCCATCCTCTACCATCCTGTGTCAATATAACTGTACCCTGTGCCCATCCTCTACCATCCTGTGTCAATATAACTGTAGCCTGTGCCCATCCTCTACCATCCTGTGTCAATATAACTGTAGCCTGTGCCCATCCTCTACCATCCTGTGTCAATATAACTGTAGCCTGTGCCCATCCTCTACCATCCTGTGTCAATATAACTGTAGCCTGTGCCCATCCTCTACCATCCTGTGTCAATATAACTGTACCCATCCTCTACCATCCTGTGTCAATATAACTGTACCCATCCTCTACCATCCTGTGTCAATATAACTGTAGCCTGTGCCCATCCTCTACCATCCTGTGTCAATATAACTGTAGCCTGTGCCCATCCTCTACCATCCTGTGTCAATATAACTGTAGCCTGTGCCCATCCTCTACCATCCTGTGTCAATATAACTGTACCCATCCTCTACCATCCTGTGTCAATATAACTGTGCCCATCCTCTACCATCCTGTGTCAATATAACTGTGCCCATCCTCTACCATCCTGTGTCAATATAACTGTGCCCATTCTCTACCATCCTGTGTCAATATAACTGTGCCCATCCTCTACCATCCTGTGTCAATATAACTGTACCCATCCTCTACCATCCTGTGTCAATATAACTGTACCCTGTACCCATCCTCTACCATCCTGTGTCAATATAACTGTACCCTGTACCCATCCTCTACCATCCTGTGTCAATATAACTGTACCCATCCTCTACCATCCTGTGTCAATATAACTGTACCCATCCTCTACTATCCTGTGTCAATATAACTGTACCCATCCTCTACCATCCTGTGTCAATATAACTGTGCCCATCCTCTACCATCCTGTGTCAATATAACTGTACCCTGTGCCCATCATCTACCATCCTGTGTCAATATAACTGTAGCCTGTGCCCATCCTCTACTATCCTGTGTCAATACAAATGTAGCCTGTGCCCATCCTCTACCATACTGTGTCAATACAACTGTAGCCTGTGCCCATCCTCTACCATCCTGTGTCAATATAACTGTACCCATCCTCTACCATCCTGTGTCAATATAACTGTACCCATCCTCTACCATCCTGTGTCAATATAACTGTACCCATCCTCTACCATCCTGTGTCAATATAACTGTACCCATCCTCTACCATCCTGTGTCAATATAACTGTACCCGTCCTCTACCATCCTGTGTCAATATAACTGTACCCATCCTCTACCATCCTATGTCAATATAACTGTACCCATCCTCTACCATCCTGTGTCAATATAACTGTACCCATCCTCTACCATCCTGTGTCAATATAACTGTACCCATCCTCTACCATCCTGTGTCAATATAACTGTACCCATCCTCTACCATCCTGTGTCAATATAACTGTACCCATCCTCTACCATCCTGTGTCAATATAACTGTACCCATCCTCTACCATCCTGTGTCCACCCATCCTCTACCATCCTGTGTCAATAGTACCCTGTGCCCATCCTCTACCATCCTGTGTCAATAGAACTGTGCCCATCCTCCCATCCTGTGTCAATAGAACTGTGCCCATCCTCTACCATCCTGTGTCAATATAACTGTAGCCTGTGCCCATCCTCTACCATCCTGTGTCAATATAACTGTGCCCGTGCCCATCCTCTACCATCCTGTGTCAATATAACTGTGCCCATCCTCTACCATCCTGTGTCAATATAACTGTGCCCATCCTCTACCATCCTGTGTCAATATAACTGTACCCTGTGCCCATCCTCTACCATCCTGTGTCAATATAACTGTAGCCTGTGCCCATCCTCTACCATCCTGTGTCAATATAACTGTAGCCTGTGTCAATATAACTGTAGCCTGTGCCCATCCTCTACCATCCTGTGTCAATATAACTGTACCCTGTGCCCATCCTGTGTCAATATAACTGTACCCTGTGCCCATCCTCTACCATCCTGTGTCAATATAACTGTACCCTGTGTCCATCCTCTACCATCCTGTGTCAATATAACTGTACCCTGTGCCCATCCTGTGTCAATATAACTGTACCCTGTGCCCATCCTCTACCATCCTGTGTCAATATAACTGTAGCCTGTGTCAATATAACTGTAGCCTGTGCCCATCCTCTACCATCCTGTGTCAATATAACTGTACCCTGTGCCCATCCTGTGTCAATATAACTGTACCCTGTGCCCATCCTCTACCATCCTGTGTCAATATAACTGTACCCTGTGTCCATCCTCTACCATCCTGTGTCAATATAACTGTACCCTGTGCCCATCCTGTGTCAATATAACTGTACCCTGTGCCCTATCCTCTACCATCCTGTGTCAATATAACTGTACCCTGTGCCCATCCTCTACCATCCAGTGTCAATATAACTGTACCCTGTGCCCATCCTGTGTCAATATAACTGTACCCTGTGCCCATCCTCTACCATCCTGTGTCAATATAACTGTAGCCTGTGTCAATATAACTGTAGCCTGTGCCCATCCTCTACCATCCTGTGTCAATATAACTGTACCCTGTGCCCATCCTGTGTCAATATAATTGTACCCTGTGCCCATCCTCTACCATCCTGTGTCAATATAATTGTATAACCCTGTGCCATCGTCTGACCTGTGCCCAGCTCCATGCCCTGTCCGCGGGCCTGAAGGCCTTCACCACGTGGACGGCCAGCGCGGGCATCGAGGTGTGTCGCATGGCGTGTGGCGGGCACGGCTACTCCCGCTGCAGCGCCCTCCCAGACATCTATGTTAACTTCGTGCCCACGTGCACCTACGAGGGAGAGAACACCGTCATGATGCTGCAGACCGCTAGGTAGGTACACACACACTTGCGCTCCCGACCCACTGTAGTCACACATGCAGACGCAAACACACACACACACACATGCACACACACACACACACACACACACCCACACCCTTAAAGGACACATTCTTTCCTTGCTGAATCAAAAATCTCAGTCACATTCTACAGCTCACATAAACACACATTACAATGTATTCCAAAACTTGCAAGTCAGGGCACATAAGCCTAGTATTAAAAGCTATGTGTGATATTGCGCCCTGCACATCATCGGTAGTAATTATCAACAAAGCATCGATCTAACTGTCTAAATGTTTTTGGGAGTGTGTTCAGTGTAAGCACTGCTAAGTGTACAATGCAAAGGGTGAGGAAAGTAGTTGCGTGGGGAGTGAGAGAGAATAGAACCAAATGAATGGGTGTGTATGAGTTTTTGTGTACTTAGTTAGAGCTGGGTGGTAAATGGCGTTTTACTATATACCACTATTAATGCATGGACCGGTTTGGATTTTTACCTTACATAATGGCATTTCAATGCTTGCTTTGTGTTAAGTGCAATAACTGAGTGATGCTACTTGAAAAAAATGATTGCAATCGTCCGTTCTTACCGGCAGTAAGAGACTGCTAACAGTTGAGGTCTGATCATTTGCTAGCAAGAGCTTCAGGTGTGCCCACGTCATTTTGTGTGATGAATCGGCTAGTGTCTGTGAGGCAGTGGGTGTGCCAAAAGCACCTTAGAAATCAGCACAATGCCCTTTGTGGCGAAAGTAAAAACTGCCATGGAATCCATTGACAATACATGGTCAGAGGAGAATTATTATTTTCATAAAGGAAAAGTGACTTTTTCACAATGGAGGCATACAAAGACAAAACAAATATTTGACAGTGTGGAAATGATAGCAAATGAGTGAAGGAAATTGATGAAAAGGCTGAAATTATTTTGGGTTTAAGTTTGTTTTATACAATTAATCAGAAGAGAGAGAGCCCCATTTTAAAACCACTTAGAATGTATTTGTTGCCACCCTAGGATCATGCATGACTCATTAAGCATATGTAACTTTTATTATACCAAAACATAAAATGCCATCAATTACCGTCAAAAATGAGAAACGTATAGTGATATGATATTTTGGCCATATCGCCCATTTCTACTTTGTGTTTGTTCTCGTCTGTGTGTGACCTTCGTGCCCTTCCACTGTCTTGCTCACGTGTTTGCGTCCCTCACTCCCCAGGTTCTTGATAAAGAGCTACCGGCAGGCGTCGGCAGGCCACCAGCTGAGTGGCATCGTGTCCTACCTGAACGAGTCAGAGCGTAGGCTGCAGCCCCAGTCTGTGTCCTCCCGACCCACTGTAGTCAACGTCAATGACCTGGCCAGCCTTGTGGATGCTTACAAACTACGAGCTGCCAAGTAAGTGGGCCTACAAGCTCACCAAAATGTCATAGTAATAGATCCCATTTAGATATCTGATCTTCGTTAAGTCCCAAAGGGCTGTACATTGTATGGCAGAGACTTTTAATCAGGGCAATGTGTTAGTTGGTGCCAGGCAATGCAATGGGTTGAGCTAAAATGGTCCACCAGTCCAGCACACAACGAATTGTACTTGTACTCTATGGACAGCCATATGTCAGTTTTTGTTGAAAGGTTTCCTATGTCAATGCCTCTGTGTCTTTAGGCTGGTTGAGATGGCAGCTAAGAGTATTCAGCAGGAGCTACAGAAGCGAGTCAGTCAGGAGGATGCCTGGAACAACAGCGCTATAGACCTGGTCAGAGCCTCTGATGTAAGTTACCTTGCCAACCTGGGATATGGAATATGTTGTTTTTTTGGGAGGGAGCCCTCGTATCTCTTCCCCTCTGCTTCCCTCTTTCAATTTCCTTTTCCTCCTCTCTCTCTGGTCCTCATTTAACTCTCCTCCATCTCTTCTCCTCCCTTTCCATGTCCAGGCCCACTGTCACTATGTGGTGGTGAAGCTGTTTGCAGCTAAGCTGGGGGAGATAGGAGACACTGGGGTTCACTCTGTCCTCAGCACCCTGGCCCTGCTCTATGCCCTCCAGGGCATCCAACAGCACAGCGGAGACTTCCTCCAGGTAACCACCACCATAGCAACTGTCAATCACAGACGCCCAGGGGGAAAATACAGGGACTAAATACATGGAAGAATAATGTGTGAATTTCAATGCGTCCATAAGTGGGTCCCGTACCAAAATCTATATTAATTTTTATAATGTCATGTATGATGTTTTAAGCAAGACATTGTATTACACTCGTACTTGTATCACTTATTAAAGGAAGATTGTCTTGTTTTTGTATATTTAAAAAAGAAAATTGTATTAACCCCTTCATCACCACCCCTCTTTGGAGTACAAATATATATATATATTTTTTTTAATAGCTTTTTAATAGCTTTTATATAAAGCAGTCACATAACCGTAATACATTACCAAATATCAACTCTTTAATCCCAAACCTGTTTGGTTTCTATGTGCCATATATTTTTCAATTGTGCTGTATGACGTTTTATATAATTTAACCTTTCCGATCATATAGTATCCACAGATTGTGAGTTAAAGATGAAAACCTTTCCTACGAGTATTATTTGACTGACTATGGCTTTCTAAATCAACCAACACTGATATTTGTATGGTTAATTTTAAGGTAATGTCTTGATTATTATTTCTTTTTTTAACCATTCCTGAACCTGTGACCAGGAACAAGCTACATAGGGGCAATACCAGAATAAGTGATCTATTGATTCGGTCTCTTCGCACAACATGTAGCATTCTGTTGACGGCAAGAATTCTATATAATCATTTAAATTGAAAAATTCTGTTGAATCAAGTGTTTCATGTACAGGTTCATAAACCATGTGCCATGTAATCGGTACATCGAAAATCTCTTCCCATTTATTTGGCAACCTGTATGGCACAGCTGTCAACATTTTTGTCCTCAAATGAAACTAGTATATTTTTCTATTTATGCCGGTTCCTTTCAGACAATTTGTATCTTTTAATATATGGCAGACAAACAAGTTCCCTACCTTTTCCACTTGCCTCTCCATTTTTGTGGAACTGCTGCAATCAGTTTTCTTACTCTAACTTTCCAATTTGTTTGATTTGATCCTACATATAAAGGCTCTAACTCGTTCGTCGTGACATTTGGATATTTTAACCTATTGCTTGTTTATTGAGAACACAGTCTCTTTAACAATAATGACCCGACTGTTCCTTCCTCACTCCAGACTGGTCTCCTGAGTGTGCCCCAGCTCTCCCAGGTGTCCCAGCGTCTGAAGGACCTTCTGGCCCAGCTGAGGCCCAATGCCGTGGCCCTGGTTGACGCCTTCGACTACCGCGACGAAATGCTCAACTCGGTCCTGGGACGCTACGACGGCAACGTCTATGAGCACATGTTCGAGTGGGCCCGCCGCTCGCCTCTCAACAAGACAGAGGTCAGAGTTCATGGAGAGGGCCTTTAAAAAAAGAGAGTCAGAGATTAAGAAAATTAATTTACTGTTGATTTTACGTAGTTTTTTTTTGTTTTTAACCTTAGTTCGTTATTACGAACATGAATAGACCATTTGAGAACCATTTACAAGGATTTGTTTCAGATTATGATCAAGAGCCAAATTATGTCTGTGTTCATTGTGTAGTTTGCCTACATAAAGATGGCAATCTAATGAATGATTTGCTGTAGTAATAAGTCTCCTGCAGAGTAACCTTGTCCCAAGGCTATTGCTACCGACAGAGAGGGGGAGCCGGTGGGTGGATGAGACTATCTGCAGAGTACTCAAATTGACCCTCCTTCCCTCTTCTAGGTCCACGAGTCCTACCACAAGTACCTGAAACCCCTGCAGGCCAAGCTGTAAGATGACCTCTGAGCCTTCTCAACTGACCCCTCCACTACAGGGGACGGGAAGCACACTAACAACACTAATCCAGCAGTGGGACCCCAACATGGCCGCCGCTGCCCGTCCACCAATTGGAAGGGGCTCATTCCACCCGCCCCTTCTTGTTTAACCAACCACAGGTGGTGGAACATTTTTAAAGGGGAACCATTGGAGACCAGCCGCCTTACTCCACCTCTACTGATGTGCTGCTAATGAATCAATCATTCTACTGGACTTATTCAACTAGTACTTAGTTTATGTGTTTAAATATACCCCATGCCTTGTTAATGGGTGTAATCGAAGGTCCGAGAACCATAAGATGGAGAGGAAGAAAAACTGTAGTTAGAATACGAGGTGGCCTAAAGATGAAGGGGTTTTGATGACTGATCCTTGTGATCTAATCAAGCTCTTTGGATCATGTACATTGCAAATCACTCGATTTGTTGAGATATGTTGAATCCCATTTAAAAAAAAAAAAAAAAATCTGTATAATTTCTCATCACAGTATTTGATGCTAATGTACTGAGGATGGTTGTCTTTAGTAGTGGGTGACGGGTCAGTTGTGGTTTGCCATGAACCAAAGGTGTGCGTGTCTCTGTCTAGGTGTGAGAGAGTTTGTGGTTGTGGGGTAACGAATATGATTAGTGAATAACGAGTTGATGAGTAAGCTATTCTAGTGATTTGAGAAAGGGGGGCTTTCAATTCTTGCACTTAATACAAACCACTAGTATATATGCATGAGGATCTTATCTACCATGTGGGGCTTAATTACCAAGAAATGACATGAAAATCAAACTAGCTTGAAGAACAAGGTCGTATTCATTAGGGCACACTGGTAAAACGTCTTGCAATGGAAAGAGAGGTTCTTATTGGACAAGTCCGTGTAGTGTGTTGCCCCCCCCCATCTGTTTCAATCTGTTTTATTTTGTTTGGTGCCTCGGAACAAGTACATTCTTCAACACAATGAAATAAGTATTTTTATACTCTGATTACTAGCTGTTGATTGTACTGCTGTTGACTTTTACAGTATGTTGCAGATTGATACATGATTGATACATTTTCAAATGGAACGAAGCAGTAACTACTGTTTGTGGGAGGATTATGTGCCAGAGGAATTTGGCTTACTTTAATGAAGCTAACATGGGAGTATTATCACACATGGTCCATGCATATATTTTTGATTGAAAAATATGCTTTATCAATTTATTTTGTGATTTCTGTTGCAATATAAAGACGTATGATAATTATTTCAATGTACCTACTGAATTTTTGTTTAACAAATATTTGTGATAGTATAAGAACTCTATTCATTCTGAATATGTTTTAAACTTGATTATGTTTATTGAATTGAGAGTGAATAATTTGTCATGCTTAATGATCTTAGTAATAAACTGGAAAAAACTATCAAATGATGTTCATGGTTTCCATCAACTTAGTTTCATAGACTGCCAGAAGCAACCACTAGATGGTGTTATGAAATCAGATAGGAAAAAAGTCTAAGTCAGAGCCATGTTTCTTCATAACGTTTTAACATTTTATTTCAATGGCATAGATTTAGGAGAACCAATTCTACAAATGGATGGAGGATAAAGGATTGAGTGTAATCATTAAGATTATGAATAGACTATATTAGAGATTATAATAGCACATTAGATTATAACACTGCAATGCATCTGATTCAGAAAATTTGACCTTTTTCAGAAATGAACCTGTAGTTTGACAAATCAATGCATTCTATTTAAAACCTTTGGACAATGTTAATCTGGATGAGATTCTTCTTCTGGGATTGTGTTAACTCTTGCTTGGGTGGAAATGTCAAATGAAGTCCGCTCACACTTTTCCTTTCCATATATTACTATAAACAACACGGGTTACTTTCATGTTCGTTTGCTTTTAGTTTTTTGGGGAGGTATTGCTTTTCCTGGGGAAAGTCTCATGTCCCCCTCATTGCGTCATTTAGGCACATTGTGGTAGGGGTGCCAAGCTTCGGGACTCAAAGAGCCATATGATGAAGTTATATTTATGCCCTTGCACAAACAACAATCATGCAAACATAACCAACATGTAGAAAACTATTACAGTCCATCAGCTGCGGACATAACTGTACTATATTCATATTATTTCTAAACCATTCTTGACTTCTGTGTGTGTCTGTCAGTTATCAGATATGTTAGTCCTGTCTAGTCTCCGCCCACCGCCGAAATCAGGATATTTGGAGAGAGAAGGAAAGTAACACGTTGGTGCAACATTGTATGATTTTTCGGAACATAAATTGCATCTTATTCCGAGCAACATTGATGAAAGCGATATATATATATTTTTCCTTACAGGTGAGTAGCCTATTTTCCTCATCCAACATTGAATAGTTTTTTTCAAAATGTGTTTATGATCGAAAGGTGGGCACAATGTGTGTGTGTTTTTTTTTTTACCAGTCCTCTTATCGGAGTTTCAGATGGGGAAACAATAGGGAAAGTGTAGGCGTGAGGAAGTCACATTAAAATTAATTATAAAGTCATTTGAACTATTTCAACATCGGAATTGGGATTCTCAAAAGGACCGCAAACGACATCATGGCACGTTTTAACGTGCGTATTCATATTCCGCTGCTTCGGGGGGGAAAAATAATTAACTTTAGTAAAATGTGTCAATTTTATCTTCACAGACAAACCTTCGTTCAACTTCCGTCAAACGCTCGCTAACTGGCCTCACGTTAGAATTCCCGTTGGTCTCCCATTTTTCCAGAAAACGTGGGAGGGTTTGGTTTGTTGACACGACAGGATACAGTATCGTTTTTTACTGAATTATGCAGGCTCTCACTGTTAAATGCAGGTCAACATTGTTAAATAGTTGCTACATAATTTTCTTATCTTGTTGCCGAAGTTATGATATGAATACGCGAACATGCCGTTTGATAGATGTTTGCCACACCGTCACTGACTGTAAACTGTAAGATTAATGTACATGAGTTAACATGTCTTCTTGGGGTTAAATAGTGAGAAAGTAATGTGTGATAGGAGTATTATATCTGTATGTGAAGGCTAAAATATAATTTTAACCCAGTCTGAAATGATTGGTATACCATTAGTTTATAACAACCATTGTTGCAGGGCTGAGAAACTGGTAGAAATCTGCAGATAAGTAGTTCAAGACAGGCCAACAATAAACAATCCATTCCTCAATTAGGCAGGCTATCATTAGTGCTATTATATTCATTCCTGTTTCAAACAATGGAGTCTTACATATCTCTCCCTTTGAATTATGCACACCGTAGTGCATTTCAGAGGGAACAAAGAATAGAATGTCGATAAGCAACCACTGACCCACAACATCTGCATCAGTCGTCTTTCACTGTAAGTTCTGTTACACCACAGGTGCACCTGCTGTCAAGCTAACGAAGCATAGTAGAGCGAAGTGGAACCTATGTAAATGCCTAGGCTGCAGGTTGACACAGCAGGGACACAGAACAAGTCAAATGGTCATGGTTGACTGGACTGGACTGGGAATCAGAAACAAGGTTGCTTTTCCAGATTTGCAAACATTTAGAAGTGATACAATAGCTAGGTTTTCATCCAATTGTCAGCAGATTTTCATGCAAATATTCTAAAAGCTGCATAGAAAAAATATGCTTGTTTTCCCACCAGAGATGTTTCCATCAAACAGACTTGTTGAGGATAAAAAATGTGACTTTTGCGGTCAAATTCCCATGTTCCAAAATAAAATGACCATCGCATATTCAACTTTACTGATGGTTTTGTCACAAACTGTTGCGTTATATTGCAAATGTTCCCACTCGGGTCTTGGCTTGTGTGCTCTAGCCAACAGCTTGCACATACAGTGATGAGATTATTATGGTTAAGAGCAAGATCATTTTTTATCTGTTAAACGGCAGCCAAGCATCGATCATCTTGTCATTAAAATAAGACTGTTGACATTTATTGAAAGGGAGTATCAAGCTCATCACCGTGCACTTTCACCACCCTGTGTTCAGTAATTTACAGTGTTTAATCTGTAGCCTAACAAACGACATGCTTTCCCGAGTCGTAGTGGGAGGACCACACAACATATCGTTGTTGTGTAACTCCAAGTTTACTTCCATATGATGGTTATTTAAATACAGTACATTAAACAAATGTATTCATACACTGACTTTTTCTACATTTTGTTACACTACTGCCTTATTCTAAAATGGATTAAATAGGAACATTTTCCTCATCAATCTACACACAATACCCCATAATGACACAGCGAAAACAGGCTTTTAGAATATTTTGCAAATGTATTAAAAATAAAAAAACAAATACCTTATTTACATAAGTATTCAGACCCTTTGCCACGAGATTTGAAATTGAGATCAGGTGCATCCTGTTTCCATTGATCATCCTTGATTGGAGTCCACGTGTGGTCAATTCAATTGATTGGACATGATTTGGAGAGGCACACACCTGTCTAAGGTCCCACAGTTGACAGAGCATGTCAGAGCAAAAACCAAGCCATGAGGTTGAAGGAATTGTCCGTAAGAGCGCCGAGACAAGATTGTGTTGAGGCACAGTTCTGGGGAAGGGTACCACAACATTTCTGCAGCATTGAAGGTCCCCAAAAACACATTGGCCCCCATCATTCTTAAATGGAAGAAGTTTGGAACCACCAAGAGTCTTCCTAGAGCTGGCCGGCCGGCCAAACTGAGCAATCAGGGGAGAAGGGTCTTGGTCAGGGAGGTGACCATTAACCCAATGGCCACTCTGACAGAGCTCCAGGGTTCCTCTATGGAGATGAGAGAAACTCCCAGAAGGACAACCAGCTCTGCAGCTCTCCACCAATCAGGCCTTTGTGGTTGAGTGGCCAGACGGAAGCCACTCCTCAGTAAAAGGCACATGTCAGCACGCTTGGAGTTTGCCAAAAGGCACCTAAAGACCCTCAGACCATGAGAAACAAGATTCTCTGGTCTGATGAAACTAAGATTGAACTCTTTGGCCTGAATGCCAGGCGTCAGGTCTGGAGGAAACCTGGCACCATCACTACGGTGAAGCATGGTGGTGGCAGCATCATGCTGTGGGGATGTTTTTCCGCGGCAGGGACTGGGAGACTTGTCAGGATTGAGGGAAAGATGAACGGAGCAAGGTACCGAGAGATCCTTGATGGAAACCTGCTCCAGAGCGCTCAGGACCTCGGACTGGGGCGAAGGTTCACCTTTCAACAGGACAATGACCCTAAGCACACAACCAAGACAACGCAGGAGTGGCTTCGGGACAAGTCCTTGAGTGGCCCAGCCAGAGCCCGGACTTGAACCCAATCAATCATCTCTGGAGAGACCTATAGCTGTGCAGCGAGGCTTCCCATCCAACCTGACAGAGCTTGAGAGGATCTGCAGAGAAGAATGGGAGAAACTTCCCAAATACAGGTGTGCCAAGCTGTTAGCGTCATACCCAAGAAGACTCGAGGCTGTAATCGCTGCCAAAGTTGCTTCAACAAAGTACAGAGTAAATGGTCTGAATACTTATGTAAATGTGATACTTCAGCTTCTTATTTTTAATACATTCTAAAAACCTGTTTTTGCTTTGGCATTATGGGGTATTATGTGTCGATTGATGAGGGACAAACACTATTTAATCCATTTTAGAATGTTGTAACAAACTGTGGAAAAAGTCTGTACTTTCCTAATGCACTGTATGTGTGGTATGTATGTATGTACAGTGGGCTCCAAAATTGCTGGCACAAATAATGCTTAAACAAATATAAACAATATAATTATAGAGATAAACTCAAAATACCAACATGTGAGAAATGCTGTACTTTATTAATGTTTCAATGGAACCAACAAAAATAATTGATTGATTTAATTAAAAATCAATATCCTCCAAATCAAGGTTTCACAATTAATAGCACCCTTAAATATTATTGTAATTAACATCTACTAAAATTAAACCACAATTTAAATTCCACTTATTTAAGTTTATGTAAGTCTTAAGGAACTATATTGAGCCACTTACATCACTTCCTGTTTCACTAGGGTATAAAAATGAGGTAACACGCATGCAATATCCCTTTGTCATCCAACACCATGACGAAAAGAAAAGAACTGGCAGTTCAAAAGAGACAGATGGTCGTAGTCCTTCATAAACCCGGTAATGGCTACAAGATCCACAAACGATTGAATATACCACTGAGCACTGTCAGGGCAATTATTTAAAAATTCTAAAGATGTGTTTTGGACTTTCCAACAAAATGACCTGAAACATACCTCAAGATCCACACAGAAATGGTTCTATGACAGCTAAATCAATGTTCTGCCATGGCCATCTCAGTGGCCGGACCTCAATCCAATGGAAAACCTGTGGGCTGAGTGGAAGAGGACAGTTGATAAGCGCAAACCCAAGAATGTGAAGGATCTGGAGAGGATCTGCATAGAGGAATGGTCCAAAATGTGTTCCTGAACCTTGTCAAACATTACAAGAAAATACTCTATGCTGTTATCCTTGCCAGAGGTGGTTGCACTAAGTACTAAATGAGGAGTGCCAATAATTACGAAACCTTGATTTGGTTCAATGTATTTTGTATTAAATAATTGTATGATTTTGGTTGGTTCCATTGAAACATTAATCAAGTACAGTATTTCTCACATGTTGGTATTTTGAGTTCATCTCTATAATTATATTATTTATATTTTTTTAAAGTAAACTGTTTTGTGCATTGACAGTCAGGGGTGCCAGTAATTTTGGAGCCCACTGTATGTGTATGTACAGTACCAGTCAAAAGTTTTAGAACACCTATTTATTCAAGGATTTTTCTTCATTTTTACTATTTTTACATTGCAGAATAATAGTGAAGACGTCAACACTATGAAATAACTCATATGGAATCATGTAGTAACCAAAAATGTGTTAAACAAATCAAAATATATGTTATATTCTTCATAGTAGCCACCCTTTGCCTTGATGACAGCTTTGCACACTCTTGGTCATTCTCAAATCAAATCACATTTTATTGGTCACATACACGTGTTTAGCAGATGTTATTGCAGGTGGAGCGAAATGCTTGTGTTTCTAGATCTGACAGTAATATCTAACCATTAATATCAAACAATTTCACAACATATACCCAAAACACACACATCTAAGTAAAGGAATGTAATTAAGAATATATAAATATATGGATGAGCAATGTCAGAGCGGTATAGAGTGGCTAGTGATTTCAAGTCTATGTATATAGACAGTAGCAACTCTCAACCAGCTTCATGAGGAATGCTTTTCCAACAGTCTTGAAGGACTTCCCACATATGCTGAGCACTTGCTGGCTGCTTTTCCTTCACTCATGCCAACTCATCCCAAACCATCTCAATTGGGTTGAGGTTGGGTGATTGTGGAGGCCAGGTCATCTGATGCACTACTCCATCACTCTCCTTGGTCAAATAGCTCTTACACAGCCTGGAGATGTGTTTTCGCTCTGGTAGCCATGCTCGTTAAGTGTGCCTTAACTTCTAAATGAATCACTGACAGTGTCACCAGCAAAGCACCATCACACTTCTCCTCCATGTTTCACGGTGGGAACCACACATGCTGAGATCATCCGTTCACCTACTCTGCGTCTCACAAAGACACGGCGGTTGGAAGCAAAAATATCACATTTGGACTCTTCAGACCAAAGGACAGATTTCTACAGGTCTAGTGTCCATTGATCGTGTTTCTTGGCGCAAGCAAGTCTCTTCTTATTATTGCTGTCTTTTAGTAGTGGTTTCTTTGCAGCAATTTGAACATGAAGGCCTGATTCACGCAGTGTCCTCTGAACAGTTGATGTTGACATGTGTCTGTTACTTGAACTCTGTGAAGCATTTATTTGGGCTGCAATTTCTGAGGCTGGTAACTAATGAACTGCTGCAGAGGTGACTGGTCCTCATGAGAGCCAGTTTCAACCCAGCGCTTGATGGCTTTTGCGACTGCACTTGAAGGAACTTTCAAAGTTCTTGACATTTTCCGTATTGACTGACCTACATGTCTTAAAGTAATGATGGACTGTCATTTCTCTTTGCTTATTTGAGCTGTTCTTGCCATTATATGGACTTGGTCTTTTGCCAAATAGGGCGATCATCTGTTTACCACCCATACCTTGTCATGTATATATTTTTATCTTATTTGAGCATGAAGGTGTTTCCACAGCCATTGCTAGCATAATACATTTTACCGACACACAAAGATCCCAGACCATATCAAACAAACAAATTGTTTGTCGACATTTATAAAACTGTCCTGCCATTTCAGCCCAGTCGTGACATATTTTTTCATGCGTCAGGTAATTCATCCCAATGACATGGTTGGATTGAAACTGGATAATGACCATTCAGGCCTACAGTCGTCCATTCTGTCTTTCCTCCCCCTTGGATTCTATTGAGTCATGCTTGCAATCACACTGCCCCTCCTAGGTTTCAGCTCCAGTTCTCAACTGTTGTGCCACAACATGCCTGCCAGAAAGCATCAGCTTTGAGTGTCTCCTAGCGACAGGCCTCTTCCCAGTAGTATCTGTGGGCTCATTGGTTTTTTTTTCCTGCTACGTCGTGGTAATGCCAACTTATGCAAATTCAGCTTCCATACTGTCTGACACATCATCTTTCTCTTCGACACGACACAGGAAAAGGGCCTCAACCTCAACCTCAACCTGAAAGGAGTCAAGGCCGCTCTGGTCGTGGCACTTTGAATTTTGACATTGTTAACTTTGATTCTCATGAACATCAGAGCATCGGAAGTTCAAAGCCTCATCCATTTTCTAATTGATGCCCACTGATCCAGGGAAGAGATCTGACTTAAATGTCTGTGAATATTGGGGGAATGTGTGTCACAGACCCCGTAATATCCCTCTGTGTCTTCTCCAGGTCGCTCTCATCTTCTGAGTGAGCCAGAGACTCATTCCACAGGCTGGAGGCTGGCTGTCTAGCTGTCTGGCTTCCTCCTTGTGCTGTACTGCTCTCTAATGCGGCTGCACCCACGACAAGCCAAGAAAAAACATGACATGCCGTGTAACTGGGAGATATCAGCACGGTCTATGTTGGATCTAGTTTGAAAGGTAGCCCTGTTTTGCGTTTGGTGTCTTGTCTATTCAAAACGTTCACGGCCCCTGAAGGCAGCTAGGGGTCTCGGTAGGGGTGATGGAGCTGTGATACTTGTGGTAAGCTTCCCGCCATGCAAGTTTGGACCTGCATGCATGCTCTGGGAAGTGCAGATTCAGTTTCAGTTATGGGAATACACATTTCCTGTCCAGCTACAGTAGAACACTAACCAAGAATACTGTGTCAAATCACTCACAAGAATGATGTAGTTTCTCTGAGAAGCTTTCAATTGCTCAAAATGACAGAAGAGGGTCTCATAGCTTTTGAGGTCAAATAACCTGGCATACTACTGTATTGTTCCCAACAAAAGTTCTTCAACTATTTGATCACAAGAAAGAACTAGCCATTTGAGTAATGTCATTACCACACACATTGTGTTTAGGTGGACAAGAGTGAGGGGTGATTTCAGTTGCTACAGTGATGTAACGCCAGGGTAGTGGGTTCGATTCCCGGGACCACCCATACGTAGAATGTATGCACACATGACTGTAAGTCGCTTTGGATAAAAAGCGTCTGCTAAATGGCATATATTATTATTATTATTATTATGTATCGTTGCATTCTGAAGTTACTTTCCTACACCATTCGATTGATTCGCCCCCCTGGTATGATGAGATGACTGTTTTTGCCCGTTCATCCATGCAAGTTAGATCTTGAATGCTATTGACATATTGCGCAATTTGCACAAGTCCTTTTGAAATCTATTGAAGTCTGACATTTGTCAAGATCTCGAGCCTCTCGCAAGTCTCTCAAAGTTCTTGGTGGGTACTTATCTACTATGTTCTGACTTGTGGTTCAAATGCTCTTTCAGGTTGCAGCCATCAGGGTGGCAGAGATGTTACTGGTCACAGGATGTGGAGATGAGGCAATCATCTGAAGGACCGTTCCTCTTTCGCCCTGCTGCTAGTGGTTGGAGGTAACAGAGACCGATCGTCAGGCAACACCCATTTCTGGAGGCGAGGCGAGCAGTAAGTGTGAACGCTGTTCCACAGCTCCAAATGTGTGACAATGATGTCAAGTGACAAAATATGTGGTGATACAGTATTTCACTGGTTTCATTTTTGTTATTTGTTTGAAACAGCTGTGTTTCCTGCACTTTGAAACGTATATGTTGTGTGTCAAGAGTTGGTGTTCATTGAAGAAGTGATGGAGAACAATGGATGTATTGTACAGCTGAGCATCTGCGCTGCTGTGCACAAGATGCCACTGAAGCTACAGTATATTCTTCAGTGGATGTTGTCATGCATTTCACAGCAACAAGTGAAACTTCTGCATAGGTATCTAGTCTTAGAGTCTTAGCATAGAACACAAAGGAAGGTTAATTGGAACCCGACACTCTTAAGCATGTACAATACCAGTCAAATGTTTGGACACACCTTGTCATTGTAGAATAATCATAATAGTGAAGTCATCAAAACTATGAAATAACTCATATTGAATTATGTTGTAACCAAAAAAGTGTAGAACAAATCAAAATATATATTATATTTGAGATTCTTCAAAGTAGCCACCCTTTTGCCTTGATGACAGCTTTGCACGCTCTTGGCATTCTCTCAACCAGCTTAATGAGGAATGCTTTTCCAACAGTTGTGAATGAGTTGCTGAGCACTTTTCCTTCGCTCTGCAGTCCAACTCATCCCAAACCATCTCAATTGGGTTGAGGTCAGGTGATTGTGGAGGCCAGGTCATCTTATGCAGCACCATCACTCTCCTTCTTGGTCAAATAGCCCTTACACAGCCTGGAGGTGTGTTTGGGGTCATTGTCCTGTTAAAAAAAAACTAATTATAGTCTCACTAAGTGCAAACCAGATGGGATGCTGTATCGCTGCAGAATGCTCTGATAGCCATGCTGGTTAAGTGTGCCTTGAATTCTAAATAAATCACTGACAATGTCATCAGCAAAGCACCATCACACCACCTGCTCCATGCTTCACGGTGGGAACCACACATGCTGAGATCATCCTTTCACCTACTCTGCTTCTCACAAAGACACAAATTTGGACTCATCAGACCAAAGGACAGATTTCCACCGGTCTAATATCAATTGCACATGTTTCTTGGCCCAAGCAAGTCTCTTCTTATTATTGGTCCTTTATTAGTGGTTTCTTTGCAGCAATTTGACCATGAAGGCCTGGTTCACACAGTCTCCTCTGAACAGTTGATGTTGAGATGTGTCTGTTTCTTGAACTCTCTGAAGCATTTACTTTCCTGTGGCAGTCCTCATGAGAGCCAGTTTCATCATAGCCCTCTATGGTTTTTGCGACTGTACTTGAAGAAACTTTAAAAGTTCTTAAAATGTTCAGCATTGAACACTGACCTTCATGTCTTAAAGTAATGATGGACTGTCATTTCTCTTTGCTTATTTGAGCTGTTCTTGCCATAATATGAACTTGGTCTTTTACCAAATAAGGCCATCTTCTATATACCACCCCAGCTTGTCACATCACAACTGATTGGGTCGAACTCATTAAGAAGGAAAGAAATTCCACAAATTAACTTTCAACTTCTTATGGCTGCAGGGGCAGTATTGAGTAGCTTGGATGAATAAGGTGCCCAGAGTAAACGGCCTGCTCCTCAGTCCCAGTTGCTAAGATATGCATATTATTAGTACATATGGATAGAAAACACTCTGAAGTTTCTAAAATTGTTTGAATGATGTCTGTGAGTATAACACAACACATATGGCAGGCAAGAACCAGAGAAAAAAATCCAAACAGGAAGTGGGAAATCAGAGGTTTGTAGTTTTTGAACTCAGCCCTATCGAATACACAGTGGGATATGGTTCAAGTTGCACTTCCACTAGATGTCAACCGTCTTTAGAAACTTGAGTGAGGCTTCTACTGTGATGTGGAGCTGGATGAGAGCTCTTTGAGTCAGTGGTCTGGCAGAGAGCCAGGTCCTGGTCACGCGCATTTCACATGAGAGCGACCTGCGTTCCATGGCTATTCTACAGACAATGGAATTCTTCGGTTGGAACATTATTGAAGATTGATGACAAAAACATCCTAAAGATTGATTCTATACTTAGTTTGAAATGTTTCTACGACCTGTAATATAACTTTTTGAACTTTTCGTCTGACGTTCTGGATCTGCACGAGCGTTTGGATTTGTGTACTAAACACCCTAACAAAAGTAGCTACTTGGACATAAATAATGGACATTATTGAACAAATCAAAGGATTCCTGGGAGTGCATTCTGATGAAGATCATCAAAGGTAAGGGAATATTTATAATGTTATTTCTGATTTCTGTTGACTCCAACATGGCGTTCCGTTCCCAGATTGTTGCATGGTTTGCTTTTTCCGTAAAGCTTTTTTGAAATCTGACACAGCGGTTACATTAAGGAGAGGTATATCTATAATTCCATTTGTAACACTTGTATTTTCATCAACATTTATGATGAGAATTTCTGTAAAATTGATGTGGCTCTCTGCAAAATCACTGGATGTTTTTGGAACTACTGAACGTAAAGCGCCAATGTAAACTCAGATTTTTTTATATAAAAATGAACTTTATCAAACAAAACATACATGTATTGTGTAACATGAAGTCCTACTAGTGTCATCTGTTGAAGATCATCAAAGGTTATTGATTTAATTTTATCTCTATTTGTGCTTTTTGTGACTCCTATCTTTGGCTGGGAAAATGGCTGTTTTTCTGTGGCTTGATGGTGACCTAACATAATAGTTTGTGGTGCTTTCGCTGTAAAGCCTATTTGAAATCGGACACTGTGGTGGGGGATTAACAACAAGATTACCTTTACAACGGTATAAGATACATGTATGTTTGAGGAATTTTAATTATGAGATTTCTGTTGTTTTGAATTTGGCGCCCTGCACTTTCACTGGCTGTTGTCATACAATTCCAGATGATTACCTCATGATGCTGGTTGAGAGAATGCCAAGAGTGTGCACAGCTGTCATCAAGGCAAAGGGTGGCTACTTTAATCTAACACTTTTTTGCTTACAACATGAACGTGTGGACCTTCTGTAGCACAGTTGGTAGAGCATGGCGCTTGTAACGCCAGGGTAGTGGGTTCGATTCCCGGGACCACCCATACGTAGAATGTATGCACACATGACTGTAAGTCGCTTTGGATAAAAGCGTCTGCTAAATGGCATATATTATTATATTATATTATTATATATTATTCCATATGTGTTATTTCATAGTTTTGATGTCTTCACTATTATTCAACAATGTAGAAAATAGTCCAAATAAAGAAAAACCCTTCAATTAGTAGGTGTGTCCAACCTTTTGACTGGTACTTGTAGCTAAACTCACCCAGGCTGTACTGTATTTGGGCTGACCTGTTCATCATTGAAGCCTATGACAGAAAGTGAAACATGAGACCGACTGCCCTTGCCTTTGTCTGTTTGGGAACTTGGCTCTAGGCCATTACCACTTCTAACTGTAACTAGCTATCACCGGTGGCGACCAAACCTAGCCATTTCTGAACAAGCACATTCCTGTCTGCCTGTGTCCAGGGCTGTGGTGTGCGGTGGCAGCTGTGCTTGGCGTCACGTTAACATGCAACAGTAGCACTCTGTGGGCTATAGGGGCTTGGTGACAGACACGCACTTTCGCAGGATACACACTCACACACACTTGTACAGGAACACACGATGGCACCAAACACCAAGTACGGAAATGAAGCATTGACGCTAATCTGCTATTGACTTAAGGCCAGGGTCATGTTCATTAGACACCCAACAAAAGAAACCAGACTGAAACAGGGAGGGGCTAACTGGTGCTTGTCCCATAAGACGTTTTTCGTTTTCAGTTGCAAAATGTATACCTTTGTGTGTGTGTGTGTGTGTGTGTCCTAATAACAATGACCCTGCTCGCAGTCATGACATCTTCAAGAGATCCACTCTCAACACTGGCCCCAATGTAAAGAATTGGACAGATTAGTTTAGATTTTTTGAAGTCCCCAGAGAGAGGGGGTGGAGAGAGAGACTGGGAGTGTGGGAGCTCGTGATACATGAGTCATGTGATAGGAGCACTATGGTTGTCACCCTGGGTATGTCACTACACATTTGTGACTCGTTACTGGGACGTGTGACTGGGCTGGGACTTGGAATTAGTGTGTACACTGAGTGCACAGAACATTAAGAACACCTGCTCTTTCCATGACACAGACTGACCAGTTGAAAGCTATGAGCCGTTATTGATGTCACTTGTTAAATGCACTTCAATCAGCGTAGATGAAGGGGAGGAGACGGGTCATAAAATTATTTTAAAGCCTTGAGACAATTGAGACATGGATTGTGGATGTGCACCATTCAGAGGGTGAATGGGCAAGACAAAAGATTTTAACGGGGTATGGTAGTAGGTGCCAGGCGCACCGGTTTGTGCCAAGAACAGCAACGCTGCTGGGTTTTCCACCCACAACAGTTTCCGTGTGTATCAAGAATGGTCCACTGCCCATCTGTGGGAAGCATTGGAGTCAACATGTGCCGGCATCCTCGTAGAGTCCATGTTCCCGACGAATCGAGGCTTTTCTGAAGACAAAGGGGGCGGGGTTTGCAACTCAATATTAGGAAGGTAATTCTTAATGTTTTGTACACTCAATGTATGTCATCATGACCTGTGTTGTCACTTTTTCTTTTACAAGACTATTGTGACACTGTGTTTGAGTTCCCACTCACTTAGGATGTTTGAGTGGCAGAGAGGGTGAGAGACTGGGAACTAACATTCTACAGTACTGTGCTCCGTGTGCTGGGAGTTACTGTGGAAGCCTTGGGCTGTGTTGTCACGTCTGCTGTTCCCAGACTACCGTGTGAGTGAGACTCCCTCTGGACTCAGTTAATCATTTGTTACAAATGTTCCATATTGATCAAGAAAACATACCCTTATGCCACCATCTAGTAGCTACTATCATGCTTTTTCACTCACTCTCTAACGATTGGGTAAATGTTCAGTCAACATCTGAATGTGCAGCAACACAAAAATCCCCCCCTGTGAGGAAATCATAATCCTGGATCTGCTGTTTCTCTGGGGACTGCAGATGATGAAGCGCAGTGTTCCAGTATTGCCTGAAAATCACTTCTATGTTGCTCGGTAATCTCCCTAAATGTATTTTGGCTGTGGAGGGGAAAAACTATGATGACACAATTTATAGAAAACCCAACCCACATCGCAGGTCGGTCATTGACCTATTGTTATCCTATCCCAGATCTGTTGGCAAGACAACCAGGCTATTGTTGTAGTATTGGCTTAGAATAGGTGTTGACTGTTGTTCATGCTACCAGCCACATGGGTATTGTCCTAGTAGATGTGTCAAAACTCTCATTGTCATCAACAGGGTAATCTCAGTGAGCAATCTGGGAAAACCTTTGAGTTTTGGCTATTCTGGTTCTGGTAATCTGTCATCTCCACACTACATTATCTGTTATGGATACTGATTGACTCATAATTGTTAAGATATGGCTGAAGATATAGGATTAATATCACAAAGATATACATAAAGATGGGCAATCCAGTATGCAGAGGATAGACGTTGCGAGTATTATTTCCGTAGGCCCGTGCATGTAGAATGTGACTCCCAATGAGACCATGTCAACAATGAGACGGATCTCTCTCTATTTCTCCACTCTACCAAAACAACACCGCCCTGACTCACTCCTTGACTGTCTCCCGGGCGGAAACGATAAAAGCCTTCTCCACATTGACAGACTGTGCGGCTAGCAACTGTCTGCCACTATAAAGCACGGCACCACACTGTTAAAACCCCTCCATTAGTGAAAGCCTTGGATATTTCATTATATGAGAGGGTGTGGGCCTGACCCGGTCCCATGGGAACATATGAGTTCTCCCATCCCCCAACGTGTCTCTGTACTATTCTGCTCTCACAGCCACGGGCTTGATTGCCATTGACTCGACTGGTGTCAGATTGCCCTCCGGCTTGCCGTTCCCCGACGCTGACACCAAGGCCCTTTATTTTCCTATTGCAACTCCCAAGGTTTCAAGACCTTGACTAGATCTACAATGGACACGTATTGACCAGAATACCGCTGTAGGAATATTGCAATCCTGAAACGATACAATGACACAATTCAAGAAGCCTGAAGAATGAGGACTAATTGAGCTCTGAGTGGGGGTCCAGAGGCCGATGATGATGATTTCTAACGGAGACTTGAAGCTGGGGACAGGAAGCCATGATTATGGTTGTGGCTTTGAGCAGATAAGAAAGGTAGGCCTCTGTACTGATATTGAATGTATTTTTAGTTGCGTTTAGTTTATTTGATCATTTGAAGGTACACCTACAAGATGATGCACTTGATTTAAGAATCTTCGAGGGTGAACACAATGGTTGACGACTTGTTTCTACTGTGGTCCTTAAGTAACATCTCATTTAGAGATGAGGGACTCGGGGTGGCTTTCAGAGATAGTTATTGCATGGTGTTACGGTATGTAAACACTTCATGATGGTCTTCCTGTGCACATGGCTTGTCAGTCCATTAATCATTGCAGGACAACATTTAAGTTCGCTTTGCTCGAAGGTCTATACAGGGATTTTTCTGCATAGAAAATGCTTGGGCAGGCTGTCCAAACAGTGTAATCTAGTCATGAATAATGATGAGTGAGAGGCACAAAGATCATACCAGGCACAAAGATCATACCCCCAAGACATACTAACCTTTCACCATTACCAGTAACGGGAGGTTAGCATTTTTTTTTTGGGGGGGTTTATGATATTTATGCCTCTGTAACTTTCATCATTATTCACGATTCATTCATGATTATCCGTAATCATGGTAGCATCCACATTAATGTAGAATTGTTCAGAAAAATATTGTTTTCTTATTTACAATAGAAGTGAGTCCAAAATTACACAATACATTATTTACCATTCATTTATTTTGGAAACAAAGTCATCTGAAAGACACTGTAAGGGAATTTGTCCAAATACTAATAACAGAACTAGATGCATAAGTGTTTGATCTCGAATCCAAAATGCTGCAGTATAGAGTCAAATTAAAGTTTCAGCTTCACTGACCAAAGAATTACGTAGGGGAGTATATATATATATAGAATTTTAAGGCTAGCGATATCTCTCTTTCTTTCTTTCTTTCTTTTTTTCTTTCTTTTTTCTCTCTCGCTCTTTCTCTTAAAATGTGTCCCAGCGAGTGCTTTCTAGGAATGACATGTTGCAGCCTACACCCCCACTAGCACTGTCAAGTAACAAGCTATTGTCTCAGTCACCTCAGTCTCAACTTAACCTGACACCATGCATTCATTCAAGCTCCTACCACGATGCTTCTGTCCAATGACGGGCTGGCGTCCTACAGACGAGGTCACAGCCCCTACAGAAAACCTATTGTTAACTCATTCAGGGTAGCAGCCCTCCAGAGCCCTTTAACTAATTGCATGTCAAATAAGAATGATGGTACGAGTAGGGAGACAAGTGTTTGGGTGAGCATTACTAAATTGCATAGAAGGGTTGTTAACACACAGGGTTGCTAATGTAACTGATTTATGGGGGTCTCGTCCAGGATCTCATCAAACTAACATGGGGGAAAAAAAACACCTGCTGTTTTTCTAATGCATATTTGCTTGGACAGGCAGTGTTTTCCTTCAACAGATATTGTTATGTATGTGGCGGAAAAGGCAGGCTTCTCTCTCAGGACCTACTGGGCCCCAGTGAGATGGATATTGTTTAAGTAGTGCCGGTCAGCGACTGTTACCCAAGAGTAGGGCTGGGCTCGTGCGCCAGGCTCCTATTCCCTCACATTGCTGGGTCTTGTTCATTAGGGCGTGCAAAGGAAAATGCTTAAACGCTTTGCAACAGAAAACAAGAATGAGCGTTTCTTATTGGCCAAAACCTGGTAGTCCCTCCCTGTTTCAGTCCGTTTCCTTTTTTTTTGGTGTCTAATGAACGCTACCCTGGGGAATGAGACTAGGGTTATGTCTCTGTTGTGACAAGAGTTATCATATAGGGTTTCTTTCCAGCTCTTACCCACTGACCCAGTCTACATATAGCGTGTGTATTTAAGACACAGTAGCATGCCCAAATGCGCACATATAATATATATTCTTTAGCCTATATCTGTGGAGTTCTGAGGAAAGTTAGATGGAGATGTCCAGGGAATGGATTTTATGGTGTTGGGACAGCTGGAGTCTGGTTGCACTGCATTCGTGTGTGCTGTGGCGGGCTACTTTTGTGTTTTTTAATTTATGGTTTAGGTGATGGGCTTTTACATGGAAAAGGGATGGTATTCAAATCCAGTGGTTTCCCTTCCCTATACACACGTGTGATAGGTTCTTTTCAGCAGGGCAATGTGTCCTTCCTTGTTGCAGATAGGAGTTCCTCTAGTCCTTTGTCATTTGGCTAATATGTTTGTGCTAAAGTCGCTACTTCAATTAGATCCTGAATGGTTCGAAGTGCCTGTCAGTGTTGTTTGTCTTTTCAGTAGGACGTGTCTGACTACATCAGTCTTTGTAAATGCAGCCACATTTTTGCGCAAGTGGAGAATGAAAGTGGAAGTTGTAGGCTACGGGGAAATAGAGGTGATATGAGGGTTGTGAGGAATGGAATGAAAGAAAGGGTCACCGCTGGTTTCACATCTCTTTAAGGAGGAGAAGAAATGCACGTTTTTGTCTTTGAAGAAGATTCCATCTCAAACATGCCATTGATTAATTTTACTCTCGTTTGCCCTCAGAACTCAGAAAGGATGGCGTCACAGGAAGGGGGGGGGGCTCCTCCTAACGGCAGCCAATCAGACAGCCGGTTGAAGAGCAAGAAGCCGCCCAGTCTGGTCATAGCCATCCCTGCCCCAGAGGAAGAAGAGAGAGTCAAAGAGGGAGCTGAAACGGTCAAGCAGGTAACCCTTTGACCTGATCTTTCCAGATTTTGTTTCCCCCTTTGACCCCTCTTTATGGGAACATGTTCTGTACTAGGAAAATGGCAGTTGATGCTCTGATGAAGGCCATTTCATTAGGAGAGGGAAGAATTGGCAAGCCTACTTTAACAGTTGGTAGAATAGTTGAGGAGTTTCAGCCCTCAACTGAAAGCATTCTCCTCTATAGTAAAAGTGTTATCTCCCTTGCCTTCATACACAGTATGTTATGGGCACTGGGCCAGCCATATACCAACCAGCCCCCCAGTCCACTCATGCTAGTGTTGTGCGGTCACTCACGACTAGCTACTCTATAGCAAAGCCGAGATATGCCCTGTTAACATTCCTGTCATTACATTTTGGCCTTTATAAATAGGGCCAGGTTTTTTTCTGAACTGGACATAATTACCCCCAAAATCCAGACTTTGTTCCCCCCTATAAGACCCATAAACGGCCATTTGACAGCTGATCTGGTCTAATATAGTTACATGAGCTCATTTTTGGGTACATGTATCCATTTTCCTGGTTAACTCACATCTCTTCTCTGTCTCTGTCTGGCTGGCCTGGCGCACCCCGGGGGACTCCTTCAGATGAAGTGGTTATTTAGCCTAAAACAATCTGCTCCAATCACGCATGAAGCACTCCCTGCACCATTACTTGTCAAAGGTCATCATTTTTAGGCGTCTGCCTGCAGAGTGGATGTGTAGGAAAGGGATGAGGGAGGGTGGGTGGGTGTGTGTGGGGGAAAGTGGATTTTTATTTTTATTTTTTTATTTCACCTTTATTTAACCAGGTAGGCTAGTTGAGAACAAGTTCTCATTTGCAACTGCGACCTGGCCAAGATAAAGCATAGCAGTGTGAACAGACAACACAGAGTTACACATGGAGTAAACAATTAGCAAGTCAATAACACAGTAGAAAAAAATGGGCAGTCTATATACAATGTGTGCAAAAGGCATGAGGAGGTAGGCGAATAATACAATTTTGCAGATTAACACTGGAGTGATAAATGATCAGATGGGCATGTACAGGTAGAGATATTGGTGTGCAAAAGAGCAGAAAAGTAAATAAATAAAAACAGTATAAAAACAGTGTGGGAATGAGGTAGGTGAAAAGGGTGAGCTATTTACCTATAGACTATGTACAGCTGCAGCGATCGGTTAGCTGCTCGGATAGCTGATGTTTGAAGTTGGTGAGGGAGATAAAAGTCTCCAACTTCAGCGATTTTGCAATTCGTTCCAGTCACAGGCAGCAGAGTACTGGAACGAAAGGCGGCCAAATGAGGTGTTGGCTTTAGGGATGATCAGTGAGATACACCTGCTGGAGCGCGTGCTACGGATGGGTGTTGCCATCGTGACCAGTGAACTGAGATAAGGCGGAGCTTTACCTAGCATGGACTTGTAGATGACCTGGAGCCAGTGGGTCTGGCGACGAATATGTAGTGAGGGCCAGCCGACTAGAGCATACAAGTCGCAGTGGTGGGTGGTATAAGGTGCTTTAGTGACAAAACGGATGGCACTGTGATAGACTGCATCCAGTTTGCTGAGTAGAGTGTTGGAAGCCATTTTGTAGATGACATCGCCGAAGTCGAGGATCGGTAGGATAGTCAGTTTTACTAGGGTAAGCTTGGCAGCGTGAGTGAAGGAGGCTTTGTTGCGGAATAGAAAGCCGACTCTGGATTTGATTTTTGATTGGAGATGTTTGATGTGAGTCTGGAAGGAGAGTTTGCAATCTAGCCAGACACCTAGGTACTTATAGATGTCCACATATTCAAGGTCAGAACCATCCAGGGTGGTGATGCTAGTCGGGCATGCGGGTGCAGGCAGCGATCGGTTGAAAAGCATGCATTTGGTTTTACTCGCGTTTAAGAGCAGTTGGAGGCCACGGAAGGAGTGCTGTATGGCATTGAAGCTCGTTTGGAGGTTTGATAGCACAGTGTCCAATGACGGGCCGAAAGTATATAGAATGGTGTCGTCTGCGTAGAGGTGGATCAGGGAATCGCCCGCAGCAAGAGCAACATCATTGATATATACAGAGAAAAGAGTCGGCCCGAGAATGGGTGGGTAGGTGAGTGTGTGGGTGGGTGTGTGTGTGTGAGGGAGAGTGCATTATGAGAACACAAGTGTGTGTGCTCATTCATTTGTGTGCATGTGTGTGTGTGCGTCTGCGTGTGTGTGTGTGGGGGGGGGGTTGGCTAGCTAAGCACACCCCCTGCTGGCTGACACACATGCAGCTCACATGGCTCCTACAGTAAGTACTCCGTTAACTCCACAGTGACTCCACAAGTCGTTAGCCAAGTCGCCGTTAAAGACACGAATGGGCTTTGAAATAACATTACAATGGAAAAATATGAAGCTTTAGGATGATCTGGTGTTTCCCTAGTATCACTTCTATGTTTTGTAAAAACAATTTTTAAAATATGATTTGTGCATTTTGCTGCAGTCTCAGAAAAAGAAAACTCCTTGCTTTGCCATTCTTACACTTCTGTTCTGGAATAAGGTGATTGATCTGAACTAAACCGGATAGTTGTAATCACTACAGGCAATGGAAGGCTGTGGGCTGAATCATAGCAAAACAATCACGCACTTAACACGCATTTCTGTCCAAATGTTCCATTGACGACAATGCACGATTTACACGATCTTAAAATGATTCACACACCACAAGGGACGATTTACACGATCTTAAAATGATTCACACACCGCAAGGGATGATTTAGCCCTGTTGTATACCAGTGATGGCGTGAATTCCATGTATTTTCAGCCAGTCCGTTTCAAGTGCCCTATACTTTCATGGCCTGCGGTATACTGGCTCTCTGAGCTAGGATAATACTCAGTAGGTCTACCTGTATACTGGCTCTCTGAGCTAGGATAATACTCAGTAGGTCTACCTGTACTGACTCTCTGAGCTAGGATAATACTCAGTAGGTCTACCTGTATACTCACTCTCTGAGCTAGGATAATACTCAGTAGGTCTACCTGTATACTGACTCTCTGAGCTAGGATAATACTCAGTAGGTCTACCTGTATACTCACTCTCTGAGCTAGGATAATACTCAGTAGGTCTACCTGTATACTGACTCTCTGAGCTAGGATAATACTCAGTAGGCCTACCTGTATACTGGCTCTCTGAGCTAGGATAATACTCAGTAGGCCTACCTGTATACTGACTCTCTGAGCTAGGATAATACTCAGTAGGTCTACCTGTATACTGACCCTCTGAGCTAGGATAATACTCAGTAGGTCTACCTGTATACTGACCCTCTGAGCTAGGATAATACTCAGTAGGTCTACCTGTATACTGACTCTCTGAGCTAGGATAATACTCAGTAGGCCTACCTGTATACTGGCTCTCTGAGCTAGGATAATACTCAGTAGGCCTACCTGTATACTGACTCTCTGAGCTAGGATAATACTCAGTAGGTCTACCTGTATACTGACTCTGAGCTAGGATAATACTCAGTAGGTCTACCTGTATACTCACTCTCTGAGCTAGGATAATACTCAGTAGGTCTACCTGTATACTGACTCTCTGAGCTAGGATAATACTCAGTAGGCCTACCTGTATACTGGCTCTCTGAGCTAGGATAATACTCAGTAGGCCTACCTGTATACTGACTCTCTGAGCTAGGATAATACTCAGTAGGCCTACCTGTATACTGGCTCTCTGAGCTAGGATAATAATCAGTAGGTCTACCTGTATACTGGCTCTCTGAGCTAGGATAATACTCAGTAGGCCTACCTGTATACTGGCTCTCTGAGCTAGGATAATAATCAGTAGGCCTACCTGTATACTGGTTCTCTGAGCTAGGATAATACTCAGTAGGCCTACCTGTATACTGGCTCTATGAGGTAGGATTATGCTCAGTAGGCCTTCCTGTATACTGGCTCTCTGAGGTAGGATTATGCTCAGTAGGCCTACCTGTATACTGGCTCTCTGAGGTAGGATTATGCTCAGTAGGCCTACCTGTATACTGACTCTCTGAGCTCGGATAATACTCAGTAAGCCTACCTATATACGGACTCTGCTCTTTCCCCTGTCCCTCTGTCCAGCCCCTGCGTTCGTCCCTGAAGAAGAGTGAGAGCCTGCAGCAGGCCAGTCCTCTGTCTGACAGTGGTACTGATGGTGGTGGTGGAGGAGGTCACAGTGTTGGGGACAGGAGGGCAGCCTTCCACAGACAGAACTCCCTGTCTCAGAGCATACGCAAGTAAGTGGGGGGCGGGGAGAGGGAGAAGCGGGAAGAGAGAGGGAAGAAATAAAGGGAGGAAGAAACTAATGGAGGGCAGAAGGTAAAGCTGAAAGGGTGTATAGGAGGAGGAGGGGGCAGTGGGTGAGAAAGGAGGAACAGGGAAGAGGGCAAAAAGAAAGGGGAGGTACTGTATGAGAAGGGGTTGGGGTGGTGGAGACTGTAGATGGATAGAGAGAGAAACGGAAGGGAAAGAGAGAGAAAAGACAGTGGGAGAATCGCACTTGCATACTCTTCGGGGGGGGCATATAACGAGGGACTTCCTTTTCTGACTGTTTGGAATGTTGGACATAATCAAGTTGTACTCTCTCTTATTATTCTCTCCTCTTCCCCTCCCTTCCCCCTCTTCCAATACCTTGTCTCTCCCTCCCCCTCCTGCCAGGGGCACAGCCCAAGCTACAGCCCAGGCAGCAGGTTGGTTCGGGGTGGGTGAGGACTGTGAGACCAAGCAGCAGCTATGGCAGAAGAAGAGCCTGCGCCACTGCAGCCAGCGCTACGGCAAGCTCAAGGCCCAGTACAGAGAGCCGGAGCTCCCCATCAGCATGGACCAGGGCCTGGACTCACCCGCTGCAAACAAGATGCCCAAGGTAGGCTCCTAGCCCCTAGGTCTGACAGAACCGGGTCGGTACATTCAGGAAGTATTCAGACCCCTTGACTTGTTCCACATTTTGTTATGTTACAGTCTTATTCTGAAATGGATTCAACTGAGGTTTTTAGACATTTTTGCAAATGTATTAAACATGAAAAGACTGTCATATTGAATTTACCACAGGTGGACTCCAATCGAGTTGTAGAAGCATCTCAAGGATGATCAATAGAAACAGGATGCACCTGAGCTCAATATCGATATCTCATAGCAAAGGGTCTGAATACTTATGTGAAGTTATTTCTGATTTTAACTTTTAATACTTTTGCAAAAATGTCTAAAAACCTGTTTTGACTTTGTCATTATGGGGTATTGTGTGTAGCTTGATTGAGGGGAAACTTTTATTGAATCCATTTTAGAATAAGGCTGTAACGAAAAACGTCAAGTGGTCTGAATGCTTTCTGAATTGACTGTATTAGCAGTGCCCAGGGAGCGAGGGATAGGGACTGTTTGTCGACGGGGCCACTGTATTTGTTGCACATTCAAATCAACTTTACCTAACAGGACGCTATCGTCACCTGTCTCGGTGTCCGACGTCCGATTCGACTCGACTTCTGGACCTCTACTGAATGGAGAGATCACAGAGAGTAGGTGGAGGAAGGGGCGGCGGTAGTGCCACTCAAGGGGAAGTGAAGTGCACCCCCTGCCTGCCCTAAACAATGCAGAGCGGGGCGCCGTGTTGACAGGAGGCAGGCTCACATCTGAGCCCCAACCAGACGCGGTGCTTCTGTTAGTCCCCAACACACTCCGCTCTCTTCCACCGACTCCAACACACTCCGCTCTCCTCCACCGACTCTGTCCCTCTCTCTCTCTCTCTCTCTCTCTCTCTCTCTCTCTCTCTCTCTCTCTCCTTCTGTCTCTCACTCTCTGCCCCCTTATTTCTGTCTGTCTGTCTCTCCTTACTCTCTGCCCCCTTATTTCTGTCTGTCTGTCTCTCTCTCTCTCTCTCTCTCTCTCTCTCTCTCTCTCTCTGTCTCTCACTCTCTGCCCCCTTATTTCTGTCTGTCCCTCTCTCTCTCCTCTCTCTCTGTCTCTCACTCTCTGCCCCCTTATTTCTGTCTGTCCCTCTCTCTCTCTCTCTCTCTGTCTCTCACTCTCTGCCCCCTTATTTCTGTCTGTCCCTCTGTCTCTTTCCTTCTGTCTCTCTCCTTCTGTCTCTCTCTCCTTCTGTCTCTCTCCTTCTGTCTCTCTCTCCTACTGTCTCTCTCCTTCTGTCTCTCTCATTCTGTCTCTCTCTCCTTCTGTCTCTCTCTCCTTCTGTCTCTCTCTCCTTCTGTCTCTCTCTCCTTCTGTCTCTCTCATTCTGTCTCTCTCTCCTTCTGTCTCTCTCTCCTTCTGTCTCTCTCTCCTTCTGTCTCTCTCTCCTTCTGTCTCTCTCTCCTTCTGTCTCTCTCTCTGCCCCCTTATTTCTGTCTGTCCCCTCTCTCTGTCTCTCTCCTTCTGTCTCTCTCCTTCTGTCTCTCTCTTTCTGTCTCTCTCACTGTCTCTCTCCTTCTGTCTCTCTCTCCTTCTGTCTCTCTCTCCTACTGTCTCTCTCCTTCTGTCTCTCTCTTTCTGTCTCTCTCTCCTTCTGTCTCTCTCTCCTTCTGTCTCTCTCTCCTTCTGTCTCTCTCTCCTTCTGTCTCTCTCCTTCTGTCTCTCTCTCCTTCTGTCTCTCTCATTCTGTCTCTCTCTCCTTCTGTCTCTCTCTCCTTCTGTCTCTCTCTCCTTCTGTCTCTCTCTCTGCCCCCTTATTTCTGTCTGTCCCTCTCTCTGTCTCTCTCCTTCTGTCTCTCTCCTTCTGTCTCTCTCTCTCTCTGTCTCTCTCCTCTGCCCCTCTCTCTCTGCCCCCTTATTTCTCTCTCTCTCTCCCAATCTTTCTCTTTTTGTTCATCTTTCTCCTCTGCTCTCTGT